>NW_019726237.1:311732-385691 GCF_002891405.2 Cryptotermes secundus
AATGGTGTCATATTTATAAGAATTACTGCTTTGCTGCGTTATCGTTTCTCGGCCCCGCAACCGGCTTGTCCTAACGAGGTTTTCGCCAGTTCTCCCAAGTGGCCGCTGGCAAAGTAGACTATTTTAAAATAGGCCGCGTCCAAACGGACATGGCCTTCAATATTCAGTAGAATCAGTCATTCACAATCATCCCAACATAGGCGTTATATAACCAGCACAAATGAAAATATCGTTAATTAAACTGAGAATTAATCAGTCACAGACTCTCAGTCTCAGTTGTGTTACGTGCTAAGCGTCTGGCATGATACCATAACGTTCTGAAGATTTTGTCCTCTAATTCAAATAAATAGCTTATTGCTATTGAAAACCTCGAGAATGAGAACGGCAGTCCTAGTGGTGGCACAGATATGTTGTGAGTTTGCATAGCTCAAGCAATATAGTTATTACCTATAGGCTGAACTACCTTAGTTAAGTTCTCAGCAAAGCCAGGGTTTCTGTCAATATCGGGACAGCATGAGCCTCCTCTGCAATGAGTAATGAGCCTTCTTTCTCCTAGGGTAAAATGCCCAGAACTTGAACCTGTTCAATCATATTCATAAAGTGTTGAGGTTAAGAAAGAGTTGAGCTTTACCTCTGCACCTCCTATACACATTTAGAACATGGAGCTCAGGCACATGGACACAATTACTTGCCTTGCCTTGTCTTGCCAAAGAGTGCTTTTGGCATGAAGAGGTGAACTGCATTCAAATGCCTCAGCTTGGGGTTAAATGGCAGGCTTCTGTGAACAAGAGCCTGTAGTACTGCTTGCAGCAAGAGCAGAACATTTCTTGGTTTGCTATCAAATTTTTATCAAAGGTTGTCTGACATGTTGTTACTGTAATCAACAGTTAGGAACTAAGACAAATCAGTCAATATAGTGACCATTCTATGGGCACAATGACTGAGGATTCAGATTTTGTTTCCTCTTAGTGGTGTAAGACAATCTTCTCCAGTCCACATGCCCTGACCACCTTCGGGGCCAACCCATCCCCCTATACAGTCGGTATTGGTGGCTCCTATCCTGGAGCAATTTAGCAGGGACATGAAGCTGACTACTCACCTCTATCTAGTGCTGAGGTTAAGAATACTGAAGCTATATTGCCACTCTCCCATTCCTCTTCATGGCATGTTGTTTAATTGATTAAGCACAGGGATGATTGTACCTTAACTGATTCAATTAAGGCATTTGATGCACATTTTCTTGCCTGAACACCTAAGAATATAACATGTTATTCCACTACCCTTGTAACACAGGCTGATTCTTAGAAAGGATAGTAAACATTGGAACTTCTTCCCAGAACTTATATATAAAACTGACCAATACAAGCTCATAAAACTTGTTTACTACAAGTCTTTCAGCATATTCTGTAATGGTTATTCCATGAAAATGCATAATTTTAAATAAATGTGAGCTACTGTTGTGCCCATTGTCAGTTGCCATGAATATTAAAACTTTGATAGCAGTCTAGCAAATTTTGTAAAATGCTGGTACCTGTGAAAAGTGTCAATGCCATCATCAGTCCATATTCATTGAATTAAAATACCTAAAAAATCTCATGATTTGTAGTTAGTGTCATATCTCTCTCATTCTTGAACTTTGCTTCCATATGTAAAATAGGTTTCCTGAATCACTCTTCATGTATGTTGCTTGTTTAATACATTCAAGTGAATGCTCAATCCACTGTAACTTTGATTTCACTCCCTGAATAATATTGTGTCAGGTGTAGCAGTGGCAAAATATTCATTGTATAATATCATAAATTACTCATTTACTTCATTCTTCTTAGATCAGAGTATTTTCTTTAGCATTTTAGAGTTTTCAAGGAAACATTTACAAATAATTTGACATATTTTGTTTTTTTTTTTCAGCTCAAAAAATGAGGAGGTAGACAACAGTTGTGTTGTTCGTGCAAGAGGTCTTCCTTGGCAATCCTCAGACCAAGATATTGCCAAGTTTTTTCGTGGACTCAATGTTGCAAAGTAAGTATCTCATCTCGGCGACTGTGAGCACTCCTTGTTCACAGATGAGCTTCTCATGGATCTAGTTAATGGTCATGTAATAAATATGCTGGCCTCACTAGTTTGTGTTCCTTGTAATAGAGGCTCTAAGTGAGAACCACATGACCATATGACAGGACGTTCATTTCAGTACATTAAACAGTAAGAAAATCCCTCATAGGCTGAGAGGTGTTTCAGGATTTAATGATGCCCTGTAGTTCAGATAGGAGCCAGATAGTGAAGTTGGTGTAGTGGCTGTCTATGGGCTGGATGACTGAGGTTTCAGGGTTTGAGTCCTGGTAAGGTCAAGAAATTTCTCTTCCCACATTGTCCAGACCAGCTCTGTGGTCCACCCAACCTCATATCCTATGGGTACTGGGGCTCTTTCTCTGGGGGGTAAAGTGGCAGGGGCATGAAGCTGACCACTCGCCTCAAACTAGTGCCGAGGTCAAGAAAATGTGGATCTATACATCCACCCACCATGTGCCTTCATGGCGTAGTGCTTAATTACTTAGGCACAAGGGCAACTTTACCTTGTAGCTCAGATAATGGATAGAAATAATCTGATGAATAATTGGAGGTCTTAGAACACAGTGTGAAAAATATGAGCAGAAAGATATTTGTTCTAGACTGAAGTACACAAATTTTCCAAACGAAAACCTTACTATGTTTTGTATTTCACTATCCCTGCTCTTCTATTCAATCAAATAAGAATGAACTGTTAACAGAACTGATCACATTATGCAGAGTGATTCAGAGGTCTATGGTCACAGTTTGGGAGATAATTTGGACCAGAAAATGTAACTAGATTGTTTTTTTTTTGTTTTACTACCATTGTTGAGTTGTGATGTACTGGCACTTCTTAAGAAAATTGATTGATTAGCCATTCATATATTCATTTGGTTTTTTATTTTTAATATTTTAATTCATAATTTTTAATTACATTGAATGAAAAGCAAAGTTTCAGAAGTTATTAGAATTTTGCATGTGTTCAATACAAATGCTCGATTGTGTATTGAGAACTTATGCAACTTCTCTACATTAATTCACTGTTCAAAGTCACTTCCTCCAGCTCATACACACGTTTCACAGTGATGTTGAATGGAGTCCCTGACACAAACCAATTGTCTAGGTTGGCCTGTAATGTCGGTTACAGTTGCTAGGATGTGACCCTTCAGGTTGTCGCAATCTTGTACTTCCACATTATATATTTTTTCTTTGATGCATCTTCATATGGAAAAATCAAGGGGGTCAGATCAGGAGAACTTAGAGGCCACGTATTTTGACCACTAGAACTGATCCATGTGACCGAAAAAAGAATTCAACCAATTGCACACTTGATGTTAAAAGTGAATAAAGGCTGTCATGATGAAATCTTAAGTATTTCCAAATGGTAAGGCATGAATCCTCCAATAAAAAGGGAAATGCCTTTCAAGCATGCTCAATTCTGCTGAGATGATATGCTAACATGTATGGTCCAATTAGGTAAACATCTATGATTCAAACCCAATGTTCATGCTATATCTGTGTTGAACTGAAGAGTGTCAAGTAGCATGCAGATATTCCAGCATCGATGAATCAGGTTGTGGAGATTGATTACTCTAATCCTTGTAAATGTTGTCTCATCAGCCCACAAAACACAGCATGGCATTTACAATTTTGCACAGACACTATTGACAGAATACAAGTTGTATGTGGAAAGGATCCACCTGCTTTCCAAGAATTTTATGCTAAACTCCACTGTGAGAGAGGCCTGTTTTATATGTGACCCAATGAGTACTAGTCAATGGATTAGCATGTATAGCATCTAAAACTTCCTCTTCATTATGCATACTGTGTGGGCCATGGTTAGCATATGCTGTAGGTACAATTGTGCCTGTTTTCCTCATACTGCAGTGTACCATTGCAAACACATGTATTGGCTTGTGTTGCCTGTGATCTAGATACTGACACTGGTATTCCACCAATGCAGCTCTAGCTTTCTGTTACAAAAGCTGAACATGAAATGCATGTCAGCATACTCTGCAATAGTCTTGTGCCATGATATTTTACAGACATTACTATTATGCTAGTGGACGTAATGTGGGACAAAGAAAATGCAGAATGATGTCTCTCTTATGACATTATGAAGACTCCACAACATGGACAAAAAGAAAGTCTGAATAAGTGTTTGTTAGCATCATCTGTCATAATTTAATTCCTCAACATTCTCCTAAAATTTCTCCATAGTATTTTGAGTCACTCTGTAGGTATACTACTGCACGAGTCAAAAATCATTTTTCTTGTAGTTCATTAAGTATTCACTACATCAAAAGATATTTCAAAAGAAAGATGATCTCAGCAAGATATCTATTTTGTATCTCTTAGTATATTTTCTATGACAAACCATTTTTGAGAAATTTAATTAAGTTCACTATGGACTTCATGTAAATTAGATTTTAAAATTGACTAAATGAGACCAAATTCATGGACTACAATATACCACTTTTCATTGAAATCTGCTGTTTTATGAAAATTGGATTTATGCACAAAATATGTACACTTTATAGCAGTCTATTGGAAAATCATATGTTGTACTACTGTGCTGTATTGCATTGATTTTTTTTGGGGGGGGGACAGCCTTGTCTATTCCAATTGCCCCTTAAGCACCCAGACCTCTAATGGTATGTTAGATGTACCTGTGAGTAAACCATTTCATAAGGCTCATACTCATTAAATTGATTGTTTTCCAGTCTAACTTTCTAAGCAACAGCTGGGACATAACAGCCTCAGCTCTGAATGCATTTTTTGTCATGTCATTAAAACTTGGAAGACTGATTACAGTAAGTGCATTCCATATACTATGTGTACCAGTAAAAAGCATAACTTATAAAAACAAGTCTGTTTTTGTTGATAATTTTATAGATAAGGAAGCTGATTTTGGAGTAAACAGGATATTTTCCATAAATGATGCAAATGCATGCAAGTAAGACGTGTGTTCTCTATTTATTATATGGAGAAAGATTATATCTTTCAAAGCTTTGTGGACTGATGATCATCTTCTCATTGTTGAGAAGAATTCAGAGGGTAGAACTGGGATATATTGCTGCATGGTGCCCCCAGAAAATTTCTGGCATGCTCAGGAAATCATTTATACAACATTATCCATACAGCATATCCAGCCCTATGGGGAAAGGATTGGATTGATGGGTGGGGGTGGGGGGAAACCAGAGAAGAGAGAATTACTATGGCTGTATGCCATTTTGACTTGGTGGTTAGGCACAGGGACAATTTTGCCTTTGGCTTATTAAATTTATGCAAGTATATGAGCTGATGCTGAATCTACTGCAGCATATAAAGATCCATTTCCTGTCTCCTCACATCTGCTCTCCCATGTCAACTTAAATATATTAATATGTTGCTAAGGTTTTGCTAAATCTGGCCTTTTCCTTTCTTATATTTGTATTTGCTTCCTTTGGAAAGTGGCATATTGGAGGATATATCTTCATAGGATATGAAGCTTTAAAAATTCTTGTTAAAATACAAAGAGTGTTATGTTTTTCAGAAGACTTTCTTGATGTGTACTGTAAAATTTCAAGTCTGCTATTCTCTAAATGTAGAGCATATTTCCTTGCACAGGAGAAACTCAAAAACACTGATAACCCACACTAGAGCATGAATTGAAATATTGTTAAGTCTGAGAAATGATGCTATGCATGTGCTGTTGGTACAGTACCATTGATGGATTGCAGGAAGAAGGAAGGAGCTTCTACAAATTGTTTCAGACTGTGGATACATATTGTGACATACTAATTGAATGAACATCTGCTGCTAGGCAATGGCTCAATTAAGACGTAAGTCATAGCTAGACAACGGTCTGCAAAACAATAGAGAAGCTATGGAAACGGTATTTTCTATGTGGTCTAACCTGAGGCTATATAGTGAGGGAGAGCATTTGCGAATACTAGTAGAAATAGGACATAATCTGCTGTACTGAGCCTGGATTGACAGAGGCCTTATATATATTGTACATAGAAATAGGAATTAAGATTAAATTTGTAAATACAGTCAACTCTCGATTATCCTGGGGTGGATAAACCGGTTTGTGGCTTAACTGGGGCTACTGAGGCTTTTTTGAGGCTTATATGTTGTTTAATATTCATTCACTTTTGTTTCACATGGTGAGTTGTAACACTATTTTTGCACTAGTGTGAACCGAGCTCTGCATTCTTTGGTCCCGTTATGCTAACACAATGTTCTAGAGTAGGGGTGAAAGAATGCAAGGATTTGTGGAAAGTTTCAAGGACAGATCCATCGCCCCAGTTAGTATCTTTGTATCGATCTTCAAGTGCGTTAGCAAAATGTCAGGGTGTAAAAGGAAGCGTGTTGTGTTAAGTATTCAACAGAAACTTGAAATTATCAATTAGTTGGGAAAAGGAGGCGCAGTTAAACAATTAGCAATGCAATACAGTACTGGAGAACAAACTGTTCGAGATTTGAAAAAACAAAAGTGAGAATGACGAAGAGGTGGACAGTGCTGCTCTTAATCATTTGGAATCCTTACTAGACTATCTTGAGAGTGAANTATGAAGGTACACTATTACAGTACTACTTTTAATAAAATTTGTCTTAACCGGGTTTTCGATTAATTGTGCTTTCCATCCCCACCATTATCCCGGATAATCGAGAGTTGAGTGTATATGTAAATACTGACAATGGACTTACTAATATGGACTATAGTATAGTATAGTATAGTATATACTATGACTATGACTATGACAATGACAGAACCGATCTCTCGTCAGAGAAGGCGCCCTAAATGAACAGGACAGTAACTTTCATTCATCATCTGTCAGATGACAGGTCCACAATCTCTTCAAAAACAGTTCCTCCACTTAATGCAATCTCGAGCTTTCTCCTTCAAATAAAAATATCCTCTTCTGTCCCCAAAGTCATCCAGCATCTTCTTACGTCTTCTTCTGGTCACTTCTATCCCCCCCCCCTCCGGTTTGTTTTGTCTCCAGAGAAACATCTCGCATACATGGTATCTCTGTTTTTGGAGAGAGACTATCCAGGAAAACTTTCATACAAGGAAAAAAATCTGGTCATGAGCCCCAGCTGAGGCTCGACACCAAGACAGACAGACTGACAGACCATCAGTCGCAATGTGACTTGGACTTGGACTTGGTAGCTGTGAGTATTTGCAAGACAGTTGCCAGCCAGAAAGGACCTGAGTATGGAAGCAGAGGAGCATCCACTTTTGGAAGCTGTTGTCAGGCAAAGACTAGTGAAGACATGGAAGCCTTCATGTGTGCTGTAGTTACAGTGGTCTGTAGAGTGTGTAAATCAGTGAAAAGTGTTATAGTTAAACTTTATAGATTGTATCCTGTTGTGTATATAATATTTATCTTATTTTATAACTGTCAACACAACAAATAAATGATAATATGTTCCTGATGATTACTAAAATTATAAGTCGAAACATGTAGCACAATTTAAGCTTACATTAAATAAGTAAGATATATACCAACATCTTCTGTCTTCATTGAAGATTGCTTTATTTGTTGTGTCAGCAGTTATGACATAAGATAAATGTTGCAGTTTCTTGTAATCCTGAATTATAAGAGTCCAATAAATCCAATTATCACTCAAAATCCCTTGTCTAGTCATTAACACCTGACAATATTGTACATTATGACACAAGGGGAAATGATAGTGAGTGATAGCAGACTGTGTGCATTTGTAACATACAGTTTCATGATGACAAGTTTATGATATATGCTGGAGAGAAGAGCCACTTTGAATGCTGTATGTGTGTGTAATTCTAATAAAGGAAATGTTAGCATTACTCCCAATAAATATTTATTTATTATTTTTTGCAGGGGTGGAGTAGCTTTGTGTTTGAGTCCCCAGGGTCGCCGAAACGGTGAAGCTCTTGTCCGATTTATCAACCAGGAACACCGAGATATGGCACTCAAGAGGCATAAGCACCATATTGGTAATAGGTACATTGAAGTATATAAGGCATCTGGAGAAGACTTCATCAATGTGGCAGGAGGTGAGCAACTTAGTAAATGGCAGTATGAAAACACTGATAAATAAATTTTTATATCCAGCAGTGTTTTGCTTAAAATAGAGATACTTAAAAAGCAGTCTGCTTTGGAATTTATCGTATTCACCTAATATACGTAAGGCATTCAAAACAAGAATGAGAAGGGCAAGGCTTGTAGTGTCGATGGATGAGCAAGAAATCTGTATGCAGTTCCAATTAAAAAAATAATGGGAATTATGTAGACACAGTATGGATGATAGTAATATTAAAATACATTTTGGAAGAATATATTGTGGAGATGTGAACTGAATTTATAGACTAGGTGATACAGTTGTACATGTTTCAGAGATTTATTGCAATATAACATTTAAACATCCTCTACTGAGTGGTGCTGGTCTAGTTTCCATTTTGAATTTTCTCAGTGGTGCCATATTGATGTCATTTAAGGTAAGGAATTAACCTCTTGCTGCACCATTTAAATTCACCATATCCATATTTTGCCTCTCTAATTTTAAATATCCTTCTAGACCACAGTTCAGTTCACAAGAACAGAAAGTTGATATTTAATTTTTGCTTTACTTAAATGTACTGCAAAGGTTAAAAGTTTCAACAGTGGGGTTGTCTGCAGTGTCATGGTACCAAAATGAAACAGCCAGTTAGTGTCTATAACACTGACTTCCTAATGTGAAGTAATGCAGCTTATGAATAGAGTTCTACAAATGGGAGTTACAAAATAAGAAAATATTCTGGAAAAGGGAATAAAAATAAAACAAATGGAATGGAATGTAACTATTTTTACTAGATTTGCTGTTGTAGTAAAGCAATCTATGATTCAGAATTACTTAGTTTTTGGAGTCTGTGCATCATTGGGTATTCCAAAAACAAGAATGCATAACATTTCAGAAACTGGATCTGCTTCTGCGGTCAGGTGAGTAAGGAGACATCTGCTCTCTTGGGTCCCCTAGAAACAGCTAACTTCAGTCACTGGACAATCCATGTCAGATTCATTACAAGTATTTAAATAGCTGTATGAATTGGCCTAAATTCTTAATGAAGGATACCAATTTCCCAGCCAGAGGACTTAGTATCTTATGGAGAAAATCAGTGAAATACTAGCAAGGGGAACAGTGTTCTGGTCATCAGAATGAGGTGACACTGGTCACCAAATTCTACAGGAAATCCACCGACATTGGCATTTATATTAACTTCAAATCTATTATTATTATTATTATTTTGGAGGGGGGGTTTCCCCATGCACTGCGACTAGTTTTTAATCTATTGTGCGTCCCCCTTAATTATTCTACCAGTCGCCATGCCTTTCCAGTACTGGTGCTCGCTATCAGCCCCGTTCTGCCAGCGAGGTCGGCCCTTTCTGGCAGTGGTCCCCGATACTTCCCCATCTACAGGAGGAATTGGAAACTACTTGGGTGGTAAACTTGGCCTAATTTTGCTGAGGTCTCCTAGAGACATGAGGATCTTTTACGTGCCGTAAATCTGCGACACGGGGCACACGGAGTCATGAGGTGGGAACGTTACCCCTAGACTACGGAGGCTGCTTAACTTCAAATCTAACCATCCACTGCATGTGAAAAAAGGTTTGATTCGAAGTCTTCACAACAGAGCTTCCACCACATGTCAAGAACAAGATCTCTTTAATGAAATTAGCAGCCTGAGACATGACCTTCAGCTTGACAGTTATCCCTAAGGCTTCATTTACTTGGGCATTATTTCCAAGGGTAACAGTACAAATAAAGCAGCAAAGTGTCTGGGCTCTGTGTGTATTCCACATTAGACGGGTGTTTCAGAGAAGTTCAAATATGGCAAATTGATATAACATTAGGACGATCTTCAGGACTAAACACACTCTTAGGAGTTCACTCATGGAACCTAGGCCGGAAAGAAATCTGCAACATATGGCACAGTGCATCTATAGCATTCCCTGTGAATGTGACAGATGCAACACTGGCAAAACAGGCAAACCGCTAGCTGTGTGGCTCCTTGAACACAGGCACAGTCTCAAAAAAGTTCTTCCAGAAAAATCAAAATTAGCCGAATATGCCTATGAAGAGGGTCATAGGTTAGGGTGGGTTTAAGCTAGGATTTTGGAAATTGAGAGTAATGGCAGGTATAGGAAATACAAGGAATGGGCCCATATGGAATGCTTAACCAATCCAATCAGCCAACCCAGTTTGGACATTATTCCCATCTACAGTAAATCCCTCTTATCAGAAATGATATTGCTGACTCACAGGGAAGATCTGTATGATATGAAAGATTCTTCATGGGTTTCTATAAGGTTTTAAGTCTCTAGCTTCCCAGTTTTATTTCACAGATGACACTAGCAGTAGACACTGTATGTTTTCACATATAATCCATTTCATTCTATGCATTGGTGTTCATGGACTTTGTTTGTTTGCTAGGTTTGCAGCATAAATTTCTACTCCCTTACTGTCCTATTTCACAAATTTGTGCGCTTTATCACAATTTTTATTGTACATTTTCTTCTCCCTTCTACATAGCCTGATCTCAGGTATTTAAATAGCTGTAGTGAATCTGGGGTTGTCCAGTGACTGAGGTTAGCTGTTTCTAAGGGATCCAAATGAGTATATGTCTCCCCACTCACCTGAGGATGCAAACAGATCCAGTTACTGAAATGTTTTGGTTTCTAGTTTTTAGAATACCAGGCAATGAGCAAAGTCTAAAATCCCAGTAACTCTGAGTGTTATACACCATTGTCAGAACCCTTTAGGATCTACTTTTATTTATGATGTTTGCAGGTAGCAACAATGAAGCTCAGGCATTTCTGTCTCGAGGAGGTCAAGTTATTGTACGGATGCGTGGGCTACCCTATGACTGCACAGCAAAACAAGTTGTAAGTAACTGATACTGAACAATGTTTATAGGAGTCAATTTTGAATTAAGCTGACTGAGGCAGTCTAATTTGTGCATAAAATTTTTCAACTCGGACACTGGGATTGTAGGTATGAATCACAATTTTCTCTGTTGTTCTATGTAGGTAGTAAGCCTTACAATGTGTGAGAGACACATTCATAGAGCACAAACTCCTGTCTCAGTAAATATTTAGGAAAATATCTACAGTTGAGTTCAGGCGATGACACCAACAAGAATAATGACATCTAAAATCAGATTAAATAAGATTTAACCTGAAAATTACACACCCTACTTAGAGACTGATGAATATTCAAGAAGTTGTTACCTAATCAATGTTCTTATTTTCATCTATTTCAGTTGGACTTTTTTGAGGCAGGTGAGAATTCCTGCCAGGTGATGGATGGTGAAGAAGGAGTACTGTTCGTAAAGAAGCCTGATGGCCGGGCAACAGGTGACGCATTCGTTCTCTTTAACCAGGAGGAGGATGCAGGCAAAGCTCTAAGCAAGCACCGTGAACTAATTGGTTCCCGGTACATTGAACTGTTCCGCAGCACGACAGCTGAGGTCCAGCAGGTGAGCTCATAGGTGTATAATATAGGCAGCATATGACTCTTGCAAGAATTTTACCAGCCTATGAAGATTACCGGAGAGAAGAATGTATTAAATCTATGGGTCATTTCAGTTACATTGTAAGTCTGATCATTAAGTTACCTATGATGATGAAAATCTCTGAACATGAAGTATATCTGTAACTCCAATAAATACAGCCTGTTATTTTTATTAACATAGGCTATTTTGGATTTTACTTAGAGCCTATCAGAATCGCAGCAGGAGTATAAAATGTTGAGAGAGAGTCTGCAACTGTGGTAGGTGAAACCCCTGAATTAGCCGATTTGCTATTGCATTTCTGTTTAAACCCTCAGATAAATTTTTAAATCACCATTGTATTAGGCTCTCAAGTGGTATTTAAATTTCTGTGTAGCACTTTGTTCACATGCTGTTCAAAATTCCCCATATGTTGTAAACTGTGCTACAGAATTAAACAAATATTCATGGAATAAATGGTACTAATGTCAGCTTTACCATACTGGGGCTGTTTTCCATATTAGCTAATCTGAAACATGTTCAGAACTAAGGAAACGGTCATGTTGACTGACAAGCACAAAGGCTGTCAATTTATATGTATTGTGACATGTTGTGCTAGGGTAACAGGCAGGTCAACACCATCCCCCCCTCCCCCGCCAGCGGTGATGTGCCGAGCGGAGCCGAAGTGAGCCGAGTCCAAGCATGCTGGTCACTATGCAAAGCGAATAAACAGTGGTAATAAACAGAGGTACCCATCATGTAACAGGCAAACACGGCGACTAGGCAACAAGGAAGCGAGGCGTTTCCTGTTGTCCAGCTGAGGGTTTATAAGAGAACTACACTGCCTACGAAGTCAGTTAAAGTGTAGCAGCCTACGAAGCGAGTTGAAATAGAGCAGCCTCCGAAGACAGTTGAATTGTAGTAGTCACCGAGTTCAGTTGTAATGAGTGAATCATGATAGTGTGAAGAGATTTGTGTGTAGGGTTGTTAAAGTGTGTAAACCCGTAACATTGTTATAATTAATTGTAGCCAAGACTTGTAGGTTGTTAAATAAACCAATTAACAATCCGAACGCGTCTTCAGTAACAGTGACTAAACATGTTACACTGGTGTCAGAATGGTTTACGAACTTCAACACGTCTCAACGAATAATCGAATTTACGAGTGCATAAAGTGTTATCTTACAAAAAATAATGGACTAACAGCACACGATGGAACTCCTGAGGGAAAAATTGGAGGGCCGAGAGAGAAGTTGCCAACAAAAGTTTTGATGATAGGTGGAAAGCCTGGCGAGAAAAGATGGCCTCCTTGTGAGCAGAAATGGAAGCCATCCGAGCAGAAACAAGAGCCATCCAAGAAAGGATGGAAGCCAGGCTGGCAAGAATGGGCGCCAACACGGAATCCCACGAAGCTAAGATGGAGGCCAGCTATAAAGGATTTATGGCCGGAATGAATACCTACCGAGAAAAGACGAATGTGTCTCAAGAAGAGGAAAAGCCGACCGCCGTGGACACGAAACCTGAGCCGAACAACAAGAAGAGGTCCCTGTAGATGCCGCCGCAGTGATACCGGTCAGTGAACCTGAAGATGAATTGCTGCTGATTACCCAAAAAGAGACAGTGGCCTGCCCAGAAAAGATGGAGGCATGTCAAGAAGAAAAGCCGGACTCAGTGAACAAGAAACCTGAGGCAGCAAAACAACGAGAGGTACCTGTAGAAGACACTGAAGTAATGCCGGTCGGAGAACCAAAGAAGAAAAGGCGTAGGGACCGAAACAAGCGACTAAATATGAAGAATTCGACACAGGATAATTGTGGACCCCAGAAGAAGTTGGCTGTAGCCCGCAGAGGGATGAGACTCCGTGTGGAAGAGGCACGGCAGAAGAAAACCGGCAGGAAGATGTCCCGCCGTGTGACAGTGGCATGGCTCAAGAGGAATATCTTGAGGAAATCTTTGACCCAAAGAAATTGTGGACTACTGAAGAGAAGAGACACAAGGATGCCCCCCCCCCCTGCGCAACAGCGGCAAGACACAAGAGAGACAGCGTGGAAAACGACCTTTCTCTGGGAACTGGTGGATCTGGGAGGAAACGATTGGTCACAGCCGACAAGCGCAAGAGACTCAGACTCCAGGGAGATCAGTTTTAGCCATGCATAAGCCTGCATAAAGATGTGTCAAAGAAAGCACGAGAAGAACTTGAACGTGAGGGGACGACACAAGGACTCTTTGTGAAAAGAAATTTCGAGGCATGTGCAAGTGCACAAGCAGATGTGCTGCACGGAATCCCAGCAGATACGAACATCAAAAACTGGACACTGTGGAGGGGTCGATCGCCTCTGAAACGAAAAAATTGAATAGCACACAGGAGAAGCTGGTAACGTAGAAGTACCGGCCTCCCAAGCAAGAGTGAATTTGAGGCGAATGAATGTGATACAACTGGATCTTCTGGCGAGTTGAAAGGAAACCGCTCGATGCGAGCTGGTCTTAAGAGGGGAGCAGTTGTAATGGCCGGAGAACAGTCGCTGCAAGAAGTAGCCAAAATACCAGGAGACACAGAAAGCACATCATTGGAAGAAAAGGAACGGGGGTGCACCGTTAGGCTATTTGGGATGAACAGCCTTAAGGAGGGAGCAGTGTGACATGTTGGGCTACGGTAATAGGCAGGTCAACACCACCCCCCACCCCCATCCCCCGCCAGCGGTGACGTGCTGAGCAGAGCCGAAGTGAGCTGAGTCCAAGCACGCTGGTCACTATGCAAAGCGAGTAAACAGTGGTTGCTAGAGATGACGGTAATAAACAGCGGTACCCATCATGTAACAGGCAAACACAGTGACTAGGCAACAAGGAAGCGAGGCATTTCCCATTGTCTGGCTGAGGGTTTATAAGAGAACTGCACTGCCTACAAAGTCAGTTAAAGTATAGCAGCCTACGAAGCGAGTTGAAATAGAGCAGCCGCCGAAGACAGTTGAATTGTAGTAGTCACCGAATTCAGTTGTAATGAGTGAATCGTGATAGTGTGAAGAGATTTGTGTGTAGGGTTGTTAAAGTGTGTAAACCCATAACATTGTTATAATTAATTGTAGCCAAGATTTGTAGGTTGTTAAATAAACCAATTAACAATCTGAACGGCGTCTTCAGTAACAGTGACTAAACACGTTACAGT
Source organism: Cryptotermes secundus (assembly GCF_002891405.2). Lineage (NCBI taxonomy): Eukaryota > Metazoa > Arthropoda > Insecta > Blattodea > Kalotermitidae > Cryptotermes > Cryptotermes secundus. The sequence continues at coordinate 326,440 of NW_019726237.1, forward strand.
ACATTTTCTGCCCGTGTATTGCGGTTCTTAGAAAAACAACAGACAGTAGGAAATATCAGGACCTACAGAGCATATTGGAGTGATGTAGTTTCATAATCTCTCAAAAGAGAGCATCTGTAAAGGGATTTTAAAATGCTAAAGACAGTGTACTTAGAGTTATTAAACCACTGTATTGGCAGGGTAGTAAGCAGAGTATACAGGTTCAGGGAACCAGTTTGAGGAAATTATTAAATTATTCTTCAATCTGATAGTTATCTGTGACCTTCATTTTATTATTGATTGTGAATGTAATATAACATTAGTCTTTATTCTCAAGTCCAGTTCCAGTTTTGTCACAGATCTGCCAACATGGTTACCCCTTACACTCCTCATTAATGCATTTATTTTAAAGAGAGCCAAGGTAGCTAGATAATTAATTACATGAGTCTGTCCATCACATGTTTCTGAAGAACTCCCACATGTAATTAAGATATGACACTCATTATGCATATAGAGGACTGAGATAGCATCTGGAAAATGAGAACTTCTAAGGTATGTGTTAGGTTTGAACCCTCAACTGTTAGATATTTTTCTACATTTAGCATCTCTTGTGAGATAAGTCAAAACTCAGCAGAAGAGGTAAAAGTGTTTGTTTTCATGGCACTTCTATAGAAAATTGACACAAATTAGATATATTAAGAATTGATTTTTCAAATTTTGGAATTAACTAACTCAGGGGATCAGAGTCCTACTTGAACAGTGAATGTTCTCTCAGCTAATCAAGAAATTTCATCTATCTTCTGTCTTTATCCCTGTTGTCCCCACTTGGAGCATAAGGCATCCATGAAACACTTTGTTTGTTTCACTTCAGTTTCTTATCTTAGAGAGTTGGTAGGACTCCTTGGACGAGTGATCACTCATCGCAAGACCACTACCTACAAACAAACAGAATAAATGCAGACAAACATGTATGCCTTGAGTGAGATTCGAACCCATTATCCCAGTGTGCAAGTGAGTGAAGACATTTCATGCTTTATACTTTGTGGTCACTGTGATCATTGAGAAATTCCATGCTTTTGTGGAAAACTGAAGTTCTTTACCATATTCACTAGAGTGTGTTACTGTTCCTATCCAGAGTCAGATGAATCCAGACCACACTTGGACACCCAGTTTCTTTAAAATCTATGTTAATATTATTCTCCTGTCTATGCTGAGGTCATCCAAGTGAACTCTTTCCTTGAAGTTTGTTGAATAATATGCTTATTGCATTTCTGATCTTCACCACACATGCCCCATCCATCTCATCAACTTTGTTATACAAAAAAGTGGAAATATGTTAAGTGTAAATAATCGAATAATTAAATAAGTAAAAAAATTTTTCCATCCATGTTTCAGCCACTAGTGGCCATTATCAGGGGGAAAACCAGTATTATGAAGGAATTACTTTATATATGCTGCTATTGAACACAAGTTGTTATTATTAGATCATTGAAGGGACATGTGATATTTCTGAATATTAAGACAAAGTTGTTAAATTCTCAAAATATATCAAAAAATCATGTTGAGTTGATAGAAGAAGGATGTAGTAATGGCCTTTGTAATAATTTCTAGTGCTGGCTGCTTAGAATTTTATTCAGTCTTGTGTCAGTCTTTATATTGCTGTTCAGTGTGTTCAGCTCATCATTACAAACACAAACACTATATGAATCAATGAAATTCGACATAAAAAATCATTACAAAGGCTGTCACTATGTCCTTCTCATGCCAACTCAACAAATTTTGCTTATTTAATTATTAAATTAGTTATGTTTAATATGTTTCTACTTTTTTATATATTGAAAGAGTATAACAATCAAGATGTTCTTTGTAAATTCATCTGCCTTGAATTGATCATGTTAATAACATTTGCCAAAGAGTACAAGTTATTGAACTCCTCATGCAGCTTGCTTCAGCTTTCTCTTGCATCCTCTCTCTTATTCCCCTCAGTAGCCTGATCTCAAATGTGATCAATCTGTATTCTTGTATTTGGATGAGAGAACAGGCTTTATACCCACATGCAACAACTGGAAAAATCACACTTCTGTATATTTTAAAGAAGGATTCATGTTTCACTTATATCGTTTTTTATTAACACTGAAGTGAATATGAAATTGAGGAAATTCAAATTATTAATTATTATCAATATAGGGAAGGTATCTTCTGATGTAAGAGTACCCCTAATTACTTAGCATGTGAAACAAAACCATGTAGTCACATCCACTAAGTCATTGCTTTCTGGCGTCACATTTGAAATGGTATAGCTAACATTACTAAATTTCGTTTTATAACTGCAGCATCTTAAACTGCACATAAGATTCAGTGGTTACCACTGGCTATAACTAAATGTAACAAGTACAAGAACAGTCTAGAGTTCTCTGTACTGTTATAATTATATTCATTGCTAAGTGTAAAACATGCATTGAGTCATAACACTGATTTATTCTTTGCAGCTTGCATTCATGGGACTTCTTTTCTGGTATGTTAAAATACAGGTTAGCCCACAGCATGGGATAGTTATGAAATTGTTAGATTAGGTTTACATTTGGTATAAAGTTATGGATGTTATCTAATCTCAGCCAGTGTGTGCCATAAACTGTGAGAGAATAGTTGTTTTGGAAGAGTGTCTGACACTTTAACGTTTGTTAGTAGTATTATCAAGGACTGATGTGAATAATTCAGAGCATCACTGCGATACTTTATATGGAAGTCTTAATTAGGTTTATTATTTGTTAATAGATGTCAGTGGATTAGGAGTGTAAATAAAACACACATTCTGTGACATGTCTGGTGGTAGATGACATACTGTAGCATGCTAAATAGGTTGAAGTATGTGGTAACTGTATTATGAAGTTATTTCATGATATTCTGTTTCAGGCTTGCATGAGCACTCATGCAAAGGACATGGAATGAAGTCAAAAGTTAGTTGAAAGGGAACAGATTAGAGAAATTCAGGCCTTAGGGATATGAGATCAGTGCTATGGTTGCTGAGAACTCTTATAATGGTTAGAGTGGAAAGATTTACAAGGTTTTTAAGTTACATAGTTTTTACTGCTGTGCTGTTTCTCTTATCCTTCATGAATGTTAAAATGACACAGTAAGGAATATAGCTTTGGAACAGGAGTTTTTAGATATTTCAGGGAGAGATGAATGAATGCCCAATATGATTCTGCAAGCCTCATTTTCCTTACCAAAGTCAGTTATAGAGGAGGAAATAAACAGAAGGGGGATGTTTAAATTAAATTGTAAATTACAATTTATAGAAGATTATTATCGTTTGGAATGAATTCTTAGGTCAAGTTATAGCAAAGATACCAATCATGCCAACAGCTAGAATGGCCTTGAAATTAGTGCTGCCCTCTATGAGCCACTAGATGAATGATGAGAAGTGAGGTTATGTTACATTGCTCTCAGCTGATTGTTAGCACTAAGCCATGTGCTGCTTACAGTAGACATAATGAGTAAGTTGTAACAGTGTTTTGTGGATACTTTTTTATTGTGCAGGTTTTAAATAGGTCAATGGACCCCAAAACTTATGAGCCACAAATGCCACTGATAGCACAAGTACCACAAGTGCCATTGTTGCCACAACATATAATCACTTCTGGGACACGAAAAGACTGCATACGACTTCGAGGGCTTCCGTATGAAGCCCAAGTGGAACATATATTGGACTTTTTGGGAGATCATGCAAAGAATATTGTCTTTCAAGGTGTCCATATGGTGTACAATGCACAGGTAAGTTTCATGTAAAATTTTTTACTGTGGTACTAATACCTGAAACATTTTTTATAAAATAGTAGGGAGAGGGAGAATTAATTATTTATTAGAAGAACAGTCTTAAAAGGTGCATGTAGAAAGGTTTAAATTGTAATGCATGTCTGGTGTTTGTTAGTAGGTTTCTGTAATCTTGAGATTGTATATGGGAATAAATTCTAATTGTCTGTTTTGTTGCTGTAATTATTAAATGCCCTGCCTGATTTTTGTGTTCGTCATATTTATAAAGAACAGCAGGTACTTGGACTTTGAACATAACCTAAAACGTGACACTGCTATTGTGAGAGATGAAAGAAGGACACTTGAGAGAGTAACATGAATAATAAAAAGATTAGGACACAGTTACAAAGTTTAATGGGCCTCCAGTAATGCATTATATTTAACCATATCCAGTTGTGACAAAAATTGCATTGCCAGTTTTCTCAAGTTATTATCAGTACATTTAATTCAGTCTTTTCCACGCTCTAAACAAGATAAATCTCATAGATAAGTTGCACAGATATACATTGATATGTTTAATTTAACCATTTCCATTCCATGAAAGGGATACATTTCTTTGGAACTTAATTCTTCTGCCCTAATTGCCTTACACCTTTGACATTATCATCCAAAAGAAGCCGCTTATACTGTGTTACGACAGTTTAAGCCATCCATATGCAGTTTTAAAACAGTGAAAATGATATGCCTAAGGTGACACAGAAAAAACAAAAGTATCCTTGTAATAAATTATTCAGCATAGAAAGGGTTAATAAATAAATTTAGTGTGAGACAGGCCTACCTTATGAGAGTTAAGATGCTGAAACTATACAGCTATCAGAGATTTAATTTTTTTTATTCTTTCTTCATAGTATTTAAATTGGGTCAGGCTGACTCCTAAAATAGTTGGTGTCCTCGGCATTGTTAGATGGGAATTTAGCTTAGGTTCTTAAATGGTAGAATTGTAAAAAGAAGAAAGGCTTTTGAGTGACATTTGTAAGAGCAGTGTAAGGAAAATAAAAGGAAGGCCTTTACAGGGTTTACATGAATAATGGTTGTAACATAGATTGGATAATGAATGGGTGTAATATCAATAATGTATAGAAAAAATTAACATCAAAGCTAATATCACTTTACCAACACATTAAAGTTGACTTGTTTATGGTTAGTGCCCAGTTTGAATTTGCCAAAGCAATGGCTATACTGATTTGAAAATATGGCAGAGTTCAGATACTTTAGAGCAACAGTAACAAGTTAAAATTTGATTCATTATTAAAATAAGAGCAGATTACATTCTGGTAATACTTGCTACCATTCAGTTGAGAACCTTTTGTCTTCTTGTTTGCTGTCTAAGAACGTAAAAATTAAAATATACAAAGTTATAATTGTGCTTGTAGTTTTATATGGGTGTGAAACTTGATGTCTGACATTAAGGTTGGAAAGACTGAGGGTGTTTGGGCGTTTGGGAATGGGTGTTGAGAATATTTGGACTGAAAAAGAATAAAATCATAAGAGGCTGGAGAAAATTGCATACTGAGGATCTCCCATACTGTGTTCACTTTGCCAGATACAATCAGAATTATCAAGACATGGAGGATGAGATGAGCAGGGTATGTAGCATGCATGGGAAGAGCAGGAATGCATATAGGGTGTTGGCGGGAAAGTCAGAAGGAAAGAGACCACTAAGAAGACATAGATGTGAATGGGTTAATAACATTAAAATGAATCATAGTGAATTAGGATGGAGTGGTTTGGACTGCATCTGGCATAGGATAGAGACCAGTGGTGTGCTGTTAATGAATGAAGTATTGAACCATTTGATTCCATAAAATTAGTCTAGAATAGCTGAGTGACTGATCTCAAGAAGAATTTGGCTCCATGGAGTTAGGTAGTGGTTATAGCAATATAATGATATACTGCTCAGAAAATATTAGGATGAAGATTGAGAAATTATTGAGTCAAATCAGTGTTTACAAATTTACCATGTAATAATTTCACTTTTCTCCTACAGAGAAAGTGGATGCATTTTGTCACTTATAAAATCTATAACTTGAATCAAACAATCCTAAGCTGTGGTTAACTGAGTGATTCTTAAATTAGTTAGCAATGCTGTTGCAGCTGCATAAGTTATGAAGCATACACTGAGTTTGGAGTATATCATATGTAGTGAGTAGATATGGATTTAGAAGAAGGAGTGGCTTAAGAAAATCTAGAACCAAAATGTCAGTAGCCGGTAATCAGACTGCTGTTTGAATTACATTCCTCCCACATACAAGTCTAGAATGTTACTTGTATGCACCTTCTCAGTTTGAAAAGCAGATGTTGAAAAATGATTGGTATGAATTTAATGTTCTACAATCCAAAACCCATAATTTAAGTTATACAAACCAAAGACTTGTACTTAGTCGTTACATTTTTGCAAGAGGTTTTTATTATAAAGTCACCTACATTCAAACTATATTGAGTTCTATTCTCAGCATAGGTTGTAAATTTAAAGACCAAGCAGAAGTATATTAATTATTTGTTAACATTATCCTATAGTCACAGGAAGTATTACTGAAGGTATTTATTATATCTGATTAATTTACATTGGAAATGGCCTTTCGTATGTAACAAAATTGAGAAATGCGGAAATCATGAGGGGGTGTAGGGTGCCAACAGAATGAATTGCCTGTGCAGGGTCAGCCTTCTGGTGAAGCATTCATCCAGATGGATTCAGAGCAGAGTGCATTCCAATCAGCACAGCAGAAGCATCACCGCTACATGATCTTTGGGAAGAAGCAGCGCTACATTGAAGTGTTTCAGTGTTCTGGTGAAGACATGAACCTGGTGCTCACTGGCGGCATACCAGCTGGCGCTGTGTCTCCTGCCAAAGCAGCTACTCTGTTATCTCCTGGTATGTTGCCACCCCATCCACCCCCACCAATTGGTAGTGCAGTTGCCACCCCCTTGCCACCTCCTACTCCAGCTCTCCCATGGGAACCATCCCATGCACTGGTGCAGGCTCAGGTTGCAGTTGCTCAACAAGTGCAGGCACATGCATTGGCCCAACAGAACTTAGCAATCCGTCAGTCGCAGGCTCAGCAAGAAGGTCTATGGTTCATGAACCAATTAGCTGTTGCCCAACAGCACCAAGCTGCCATGGCTGCTGCTCTTGTTGCAGCGACCTCATCCAGTAATTCTGCAGCCAAGCAGAACTGGAATGAACTTAATGGCAATGCTACAACGGGCATCGTTTCATCTGGTCAGCCGACCAACCCGACTGTGTCTGTCTCATTAGCCAAGTCCACATCTAGCACAGCTAACACTCAGTCGCAATTGGTTCCTCCACCCACTAATCCAGCTGTTACATCTGCTTATGGGCCACTGATTCCGCATGCTTCTCCATTTCCTGGAACAACTCATCCCTCACCAGTAGCTAGTGCTCCCCCAGGATTGTTTCTGTTAAATATGCCTCCACGACTTCCTCTAGGAGGTGCCCCTCTATTACCTCCACAAGCTTCAGCTGGACTCACTGTCACATCAAATTTTCACCCCAAGGGTCCACCACCACAGTTACCTGCTGGAACTTCATTTCCACCAGGAACTGCACATCCACCCCCGCCTCATGCAGTGCTTTCTCCCATTATACAGTCCCCTGTGACTGCAGCAGCAATCATGGGTTTGAAGCGTTCATGGGAGCAGGCCTTCCCAACAGAGATGCAAACCACAGGAGCAGTTAAGAGGCAGTGGCAACCCCCACATTCAGCAACCACAACATTCCACCCTTCAGCAGGATTGCCAACAGTTGCTTATCAGGCACCATTCTACCCTGCTCTTTGAAGATTTTTGTAACATTCCATAGATATATTCCAATAACAACATTCCCTTAATATAACATATTTATAAATAATGTTGGCATTACTTTTAGTGTAGATTCTCACTATAAAACCTATACAGTTTACCCAAGCCACTAACTCTATAAGTTGACCTGTATTTGTAAGTACTGTAGAAGGTTTCTGTGGCAGATGATAGGGGATTCAGTTGTCATGAATGACACAGTACTTGGCATTCTGAGCTATTCCAATTTGGGCAGGAAAGCCTGGGTTTTGCTTGGCAAAAAGGAAACTTTGATTCTGCAGTTTAATTGCATACCTATGTATTGTATTGTGAGTACACTGACTCATCAAAATGCTCACATACCATGGCCATGATGCCTATAGGTGTGGATAATCTCAATGTTATGTTTTGCTGTGTGTTGTAGGAGCTTATTCTGAAGTAATTCAGTCTTCCTGAATATTCAGTTGGATTTTTCTTTCTCACTTCCATTCAGATATTAAACTCTTTTATTACTGAAAATAAGAGGGAGATAAACTTTCATCATACTTTTGCCTTTGATCAGCTCACTCAGTTTATGAATTTTTACAGAGACGGATCTTCTGTGAATATTTTTTTTCACACCCTTGTTAGAAGAATAGTTTTGTTTATGTAGTATCATATTTGATATCATGTACTATCTCAGGACGCAGTTGAAAGCTAAGCAATACAGTTTGAGACAGTACATTTTAAGATATTTGTAATTTACAACAGTCAAGTGCCTTTGTAAGACTTAACATGTGCCTTTGCTTGAAACTAACACTGTTACTCTGCGGCATGTAGGTTGTCAGTTGGGCAGCTCTTTAAGACTTGCAGATTGAAGTGAAGGCTTTTATTTCACCTTTACTCAGTATCCTTAGATGACAAGGTTGTGGACATGATACAGGCTAAAATGTAAGAAGCATACATAGCTGATTGTATGATTTTGTTTTCTGTTTTGGAGTTAACATTTTTAAGTGACTAAACATGTCATACATCAGACTCTACATGTGTCTTATTGCACATATAAGGTAACATTCATTGTTGATTGATGAAGGAAAGCAAATGGTATTTGTAAGAAAAGGAGTAGTTTCTCTCATTCCAGTTGATATTTTTTTTTTGGTTGTGATGGTTGTAAGAGTTCATATAAATTGTACAAGCACTGTTGGCAACTTTTATGTTTATTGAGATTTCTCATGTGCCTTCCACACTGCCTTACTTCTGAAGTAGTGCTGCTTCAACTTTTGAGACATAAGAGTGAAATAAAAAATGAACTCTCAGGGTGACATTTGCTTTCTTTCAGAGTAGTTTATCTTCCATTAGAATTAAATAGAAAGCATGTTTGAACCAAGATGAAGTGATTTGTTGTCTGGGTTAGGGGTATATCCTGGCTAGGCAAACTCTTGCACCTGTATCTCTAGTGCAACAAGGAAACAAGTTAATGGACTGCACCAAAATGTGTTGTGTTGTGATGTAGAATTTCTCCTTGTCTACACTTTGCTGTGACTTTATTTAAAGTGAACAAGTGCTGAATGGAGATGGGCTTGCTGTTGTTTTGTTTTCCCAAAACGTAAACATGTGGAGCCATAAACTGATGTGACAACAGGGTTCTATACCCTACATCATTTAATAAACCAGAGCAATCCATAAAAAAATTACTTTGTTATTTCCTCCATTGTTATTTTTTGTTACCTGTGTCACTTGTTTGTACATTTATGGTCTTACCTAACATGTTTTTTTTCATGGATTGCAAGTTGAAAGCCTCTTCTAAGGCTATCAATCCAAATTATTATTTTGACAGATATTAATTTCTTCTCATTACATCAGGATTTTTAAATTTCATTAGAATGACATATTGTACAAGAAATATCAGTTCATACTTCAATATGATTTTATGGGTAATCTTCATGTTGCTTGGCTTAATGGATGGATACCCATAGAACAGGCTTTTGTGTAAGTTTGGAGGAAGTTGGTGCTGGGAAAAGTTTTAAAAATTGTGTGTTCTTTATTCCCTACATTTATAAGGAGCAGGGCAATGGGTTATAAATTTTCTTTGGGCTGTTGAATGGAGTACTGGATTGCAATGATATTCTCACAAGGTCTGGATACAGTGACAGAGCACACAGCCACAATACTGCCATGTAATGCATTCTTATTACTATAAATTTTGATATGCTGCCATTTACTGTGAGAGTCTTGTCTTTTGAAATTAGAAAAAGTAAAGTTCTCCTTGGCATACAACATTGTGGATGTAAATCTTTCCACAATCTTAACTTCTACACTGGATGGAGGTGAGTGGTCAGTTTCATGCTCTGGCCAGAGCTCATCTTACTTGTCTTACTTTTAGGTGTTAAGATAGTTAATAGATGAGATGATACTCTGCCAGCCAAATTACTCTTTATGTTTGAGGAGAGAACATTAATTTCAGTAATGATTAATTACCATGTGTTATTTGTATTAAAACCCAACTCCGAAGATAGGATTTGTGAATCCATCCTGAAGTGCAGCTATTTTGATTTGTAGCATCTTGTCTTTTGTTACTGTGGACATGACCAAATCTTGTGAGTTCCTGAAACTGTTTCTTGTGGGAACCATGGGACCAAGCACGAACCAAGGTTTAAGGTCATAAAAACCCCCATATTAAGTAATTTTTTTTGCTAGCTCATAAATGCTTCTCTAAGGGTTTGGTATGCTCTTCTATAACTCATATTTTGTTGTTGTTGATATGTATAGTGAAATATGTTAGTGGTAAGAAGAGCAAAATTGTGAACAAAAGAAAGTGGGAACTAACAAGTAGACTTTCTTTTTGTTAAGTTTTGTTAGTCCTGCTTATTATTTCTCAAGTTTTTGAATAGTATTTTGTGTAATGTTTTCTTTTAAAAGCTCTTAATTTCCAAACAAAATTTGCATTCTATTTTAGTTTTTTCTGCCCTGGTCTTTGGACTTAAATGGAATATATAAGGATAAACTACTTGGATTTTTAAGAAATGTGTTGTAGTTATGTAATATGAGTAGTGAATTTATCACAGTTTTTTATAATACAATTTGTTCTCTTTTTGGCTTTCGCTAGAAGGTAGCTGTGGTAGGCTGTCTCCTTTATGTGGGCTATTTGATTCAAAATGCTGCTGTGTCAAACTAACAGCTAACCTCCAGAACTGTGTATGTTGTTGACTTGTTATACTTGAAAGACCTCCTTGCTTTTCTAGCGAGAGTTAAAAATATCAAAAACAGTAGTGATGTATTATTTTTGTATCTTGATTTCAAGGAGTAAGGCATATGATGATTGATTAATAAACTCCGTTTTTGTGAAATTTGTTCACAGCTAATGAGGTTATGTTTGTTGGGATCTTGGGGTGATGGTCTTTTTTCTTATGATATTTTGAAATCTTCACAAGAATGTTAAATATTTATTACAGGCGTAACAGTTGAAACTGCTAATGCTACATAATGGGTTTCTGTTTTTTTTTTTCGGGTCTTACATTCTTAAAAACCCTAAACCAAAACTGATATTTGAAAACTGAATGAATGCTGCTTTTCTTGAAAGTGAATGTTCAGATATGTATAAGAAAAAAGACATAGTGGAACAGGTTACGTACAAATCGTTGCTATGCTGAGCCTTTGCAACCTCACATTCTGGAAGGTAAAGGTAGGCGGACTCTATCAGACTTTGTAGTTACAGTTTGTGTTGTGTTTGTGTTATACCTGCTGCTGATGCGGTTGTTTACTGAGGATGTCAAAGCTTCAGTTCTGCATGCAATATAAGTGAGAACTATCAAATATGGGCTGATCATCCGGAGACGTGCATATGGCTTTAGCACCTGGTAATGGAAGCAGTGATCCTTCTATTTCATTCTACTTGAATTAGCATCATTTACACCATCTATGGATTAATTTCTTTATAAAACATAATTTTCTGAGTTTTCTCATAAATGAAGGGTTGTAGATTTGTCCTTCTTTTTGTATGACCTACCTTGCATTGTATGAAAGTGACAGTAATCTTGGTCTTTTGATTTGTCACTCCAGTACTGGGAAGAGAGAGATGTACAAACTTCCATATCATGGAAGATTGATTTATTTTTGTAACTGCACTTGTTAATCAAGTATCTGCTTTACCAAAAATAAGTGGAATTGGGTTGCTGATACTGTTACAGGAATTCAGAGAAGAGAAAGAGTTAAATTTCTTTGATCATTTGCTTGCATCATTAAGGAACCCATCATGTAATTCAAATGATATGGAAATTCTAATACCAATATGAAAGAAAAAGTTCCATATTTTGAAATGAAGTGTCCATATATCTGTCTCAGGGATTAATTTTCCTTTACATATGCACACTCTGTGCATTAAATTGTTCTCAGATTCATTAATACTATCTCTTTTCACACGCTCCTCACCAATTTCAAAAAGTTCAAGCCCAAAGCCCGTGACTCCATTAAACAGTATAATGCAAAATCTGACATGGTACAGTACCAGGTGGCACATTGAGATGGTATAGGCATGCCTGGTGTGTGGTTAGAACAGTTTTATATATCCAGTGTATTGCTTACATTTCAAATTTATGTCATTACAATTTCAACTATGATGGATGCATGTTGGGCAGATGGTTAATTGTAACAATAAATAAAACACCTATTTCTGCGCACTTTTGTTACTAGGGAAAGGTAACTTTATAACTCATACTTTTATGTGTTTCTCCCATTCGCAGACATATATATCAATTTCAGGGGTGGGAACATTTTTCAGGTTGTGAAAGTCATAGATGTTTGAGGAGCCAGAAAGTATGCATCCAAGAGTGATATAATATTAATAGATTTTTCATTGTTTAAAAGTACTGTGTACTGCTATCCATATATTTGGAAATTGGAAATTTCACAAGTAAAGCTTTTATACATGAAAGAAACTGGAAAGAATATATTCAAAGAATAAGCCCTAATGGGAGTTGTATAAATGGAAGAATTTTTTTCACTTCCGTGAAAGACGGTGAAATTTCAAACCTGGTTCCTCAATTTGTAATACTGCAAGCTCATATAAACACGACAAAGTACATGTGTCAGCTTTGACCTTCACTTCAATCCCTGATGGCTCTAGCAGTAACTCTGTGTGAGGAACATGGTGCTAGGGGTTTCTTTCCATTTTTTATATTCACAGTTCTGCCATTGAATGTTGTGAAAAAAAGATTTATTTTGATATATATATTCACATCACACTGCTAATTAAGTCTGTAGTGGCATACTAAATAGAATGTGTGTTGTGCGACTTGTGTTCACACAAAGTATGAATGGAGCTGTGTTTCAGATTAACAAGAAAAGATCCCCAAGCATACAGTGTCTATCCTGACTGCTTGGTGAAACAGCTGATTGGGAGTACTTTCCATTCTGGTGATGTAATGCATGTCAGTAGTGTCCTGTACTTAATGTAATATGGTTTCTTTGCAGGTGGTTTGGCAATTCAAAAACATTGTTGGGTAACTGGTACATATGCAAGATTCTTGGAAGGGAAATTTACTTGATTTCTTTCATTTGTGTTTCATGACTGATTTGTGTGTTATTACCTGTTCTTGATTAGCTGTGCTGAATTTCCAGAATCTTTTTAGGCATTAATTCTACATCTTGCACAAGAACATATCTGGGCTTTTATACATTTCCAAAGATTTCTTGCAAGCAATGTTTATATGTAATAACAAATCAAACATTGTCATATGAAAGTATAATTATTGTATTAGACATATCTTTTGGACCTGCTTACAGTAATTCATAAAAGTGAAGTAAAATGATGTACTCATAATATACAACTACATGCCCATAATATTCAGAAGGAAGAAAGGAGACAGTATTTCAATTGTTAGTAGCTTGAGGGCTCTCCTGTGAGATGGAATTGTGTATCATTGATTACCTTTGTATGTTAAAATGTTCGAGACAGCCTTTACAACTATCCAATTAAGCACTCTTTTGGACATATACTTGTATTTCATTATGCTGAAGAATACTGTATGCTCTGCAAGATCTTCTTTGGCAATTTCCTTTGAACACATTAGGGAGACATGTTGCAACATTGAATGCTGCAGGTACCTATATTCTTGCCTTCTGTTTGAGTTATTAACAAGAAAGGGGTGTGCGTTTGTGTGTGTGTGTCTCTCTTTCTAGAAGCCCAGAGTATTCAATGTTTAAGTCTTCTGGATATCACACCATGTCAAAATGATAAATATTACAAAGATTTCAGAAGACCTATTGCCTCATTCTTTTTCAGGATTGAAGCAATGAAATATATTATGTCATGAGGTTTACACAGGAATATAATAGTCACAAATTGTTATTGGTCAGGAATATAGCCAACAGTTACAAATTGTAATTGGTCAGGCCTAATAATTTGTGACAATCCTGCATGTTTTTACATACCCTCTGATACTTTACCATTACGTACACTAAAGAAGGAAACAGCAAGTTCTTCTGAAATGGTTTTAATGTTTACCATTTTAATATAGTGCAGTATTCAGAAGGCAGCCATGAAAACCTTAAGTTTCAGTCAAAGTTGAGATACCAGGCACCAATTGAACATTCGTTAACAGCTTTATAGTGTGTGCTCTTCTAAACACTAATTGTTGTCTTTTGGTGAGACTTTGTTAATATTTGGCTTTTTTTTTTTTTGTTATTTGTTCTTAGCAGGTTCAGTAACTGCAAGCAATGGGGTGATGCTATTTGGTTGGTGACTTCTTGGGGCGATTTTTAATTCAGTGGTGATGGAAGGTTTGGTTTGGGTTCAAACACCAGTAAGTAAGAGAAAACTCACTAGTATTGGAAGGCAACAATGACAGGTTTGAAATAATAGCATGCAGGCTGTGAATAGTGAGTTTTCGGTTTACTGGTGTCACTTTTTTGCTAAAGCTAAGTGTGTTTGTCTTGCATGATTGAGGAGGGTTAAGTATAGTGAATATAAGTCTTGGTCTCATATACACTTTCTGATTGAGAAGAGCATATCAGGGGCTTTTCAGTATTTTCTTTGTGTTGTTCTGATCACATCTAAATTTCCTCCCATTTAGTAGCATGTCTGAATTTTTTGCAGGCTACATAGCAGGAAGCTGATGGCTTAATATTATACTTGACAGAACAGAACAGAACAGAACATAAGCATTGTGAACCTATATTGCCTTTATGCTATTATGTTGCATTATGCTTTCCTCATGTTGTTGAATATGTAAACAGAATATATGCAAGTTTACACATATTTGTTATGGATCTGGATTTTATACATTACTAGAAACTGAACAGAGCAGGGAATCAGAACCACTGAATTTCACTCATATGATACCTGCAGGAGCAATTTAGTTGAACTGTAGGCATTTGTAGCTACTTAGAAGGAAGGGAGAATAGAGGGGTTCTTTTCAAGGGCATTCAATGCCTGATTTGTAAATAGAAAAAAGTCATGCCTGCAATTAAGACCAAACATTTTTATAATTTACATTTTATGTTTGTGTATAATTCAGTTTCTCCACAATCAACAATTACCTCACATAAGGAGGACTAATTACCAGTTGGTGAAGACAGGAGTATTAAAGAGAACCTCCATTATTGAAGGCAATGATTAAGTAGGGATATAATAAGAGCAAAAAGATTTGGAGAGTGCTGTAGTTATTCGAAATTAAGGACAGTAGTGAAAATATTATAATTGTCTTAAGATTTTAATAGCCACACATAATAATTATTGTCAAACTAGTACTTCAGATGTGACAGAAGAGATTATTATGCTAATTTGAGCCCTGACAAACTGGTAGCTCTGTGAAGCCTGACTCACTCTATGGTTCATGGTGAATACTACAACTTGTAGGTACATGTCTGATATCTGTGTGATAGCATACTTGTCTTGACAAGTTTAGCAAGCGCAGAGCTGTTGGGCCTTAACTGTAATAGTGTTTGGATAGCTCATCACAGTAATTGATGTTAAATATCTTGAATAAAGAATTAACATGGAATATTTGTTCAAACATGGAAAAAACCTAACTATGCTCTTTGACATGTTAACTCAAGTGTATGGAGAAGAGGTTATGTCAAGAGCACTTACAGCTGAATGGTGTAAAAAGTTTTCTAAAGGAAGGGACAAAGTTTAGTTTGACAGCTGTCCTGCAATATCTGACATCAAAATCAGATGGACATATCTAAAAAGTGAGGAATCTGGTGTGGAATTACTGGTGTCATACTATCAGAATGATTGCAAAAGAACTGCATGTCCGTAGATAGACTGTACATTTGAATTTGATGGGAAATTTTGGGATGAAGAATGTTCGTGAGAAGATGGTGCCCAAGAACCTCACTTACAACTAGCTGGAACAGAGGAGGAAAGTTTATGCTGTTGTTTTTGCCATGATTCTTGGAGAATGATGAAAGGCTGAACAGATTCATCGCTGGAGATGAAAGTTATGATTTCAGTATTACCCTGAGAACAATGTAGAACATGCAATGGAAATCTCCAGGCTTACACCTCCCCAAGAAAGTGCAGCTGTCAAAATCAAAAGTCAGGACAATGCTAATTTGTTTCTTTTGACTGCAAAGGGTCAGTGCATCCCACTTGTCAGACTGTCAACCACAGGTTCATCTCGCAAGTTCTGGAATGTCTGAGACAGTGAGCTTATTGTGTGATGCCAGAACTGTTCCTTGACAAATGGATGCTGTACCATGACAACACACCCTCAAACACAGTACTCTCTATTGTTGAGGATTTGGTAAAAGGTATTCAATTTTGGTTCTGGAACACCCAACTTAACCACCAGATCTTGGTCTTTAAGACTTCTTCCTCTTTTCTACCATTAAGAATCATGTCAAGATATTAAAATATGAAACTGTGGAAGAGATTCTGAAGGTTGCAACAGCCATTCCAAACATCTTGCAGGAGAACTTTGGAAGTGCTTTGACAGTTGGAAACAATGCTGCAATTTATGTATAGTTGCAGGGGGGAAATTGCTCTGAAGGAGACCACTGCAGTTCAGAATAATATTTAACACAGTGCTTCCAGTGATTTCGGTCTCATTGTTCAATTGTTAGACCTTATATCCATCTCAATATATACTCGTATGCTTGCTTAAATTTAGAGTTCACAGCAGAAACGTTACTGCAGATGTGTGTGATGAAGCTTCATTTTCTTGTAGACCAGAACTTCAGTCAATTAATTAACTTAAACCCATAGTTTTCAATCAGGAATTTTGCATTGCCACAGTTACAAACAAAAATCATTCCTGTGGCTGCATCCAGTTTTAAATAACATTTAATTTGGATTATCAGACATACTTATATATATATATGCCCCAACACGGTAGTGTAGTGGTTGAGGCACTATGCTACAAGTTGGAAGGTCGCGGGTTCAAGTCCCAATGAGGTCTGTGGATTTTTTCAATTGACCTAATCCTTCCAGCCGCACTATGGCCCTGGGGTTCACTCAGCCTCTAACAGAAATGAGTACCAGGAATTAAATAATTCTCCTGGGGAGTAAAGCGCGGCAGTCGCGTAAGGCTGACAATCTCACCGCTATCTTTGAGCCGATTGTCTAGATAATGTGGGACCCTCAACGTCTCACAACCCTATGTACCTTCACGGCCTCTTACAGGGATAGCTTTACTTTTGTTACTTTTACACAGCANTACTTATATAAGAGGTTCCTAGAATTAAACATTTCAATCTTGTTTCTTTTGTTTAAGATCCAAAAGTTTGTGATGATGGTACATTGGTACAAGTATTATGTTTTTGGACATTATCCACCTTATTGTCTATATCTAAAAACCGTCCTGTTTATTTTTCAAAATACAACGTTTTGGAGACTGGATTCTGTCTCCATCTTCAGGTAAAACCTACTCAGTTGGGCCCATTGGTAAATTCCCCCATAAAGGTTCTTACCTGACATCAAGCTGTAGGTCCCCTGCACAAGCCATCATAATCTTCTCTGTCATCAGAGGCTAGCTCTGCATCCTAGTTTTTCCTGTCTAATATGTGTCTATCTGCTTTCACTCAGGTTAGTTGGGAAAGATGGTCAAAGACTATAAACAGGAACATAAACGACAAGGAAACATGAAAACTTAAGACTAAGCCGTAACATTCTTTCAGCAGTGCTTGTGCACATATGACACATATTCATTGGCTAGGATATGAAATTTAAAATTGTGTGATAGTTTGTGGCACATTTGTTTCTGTTCAGTTCTGTCTTATAAAGCAGTTTAGTGTTTCTTTTCATAAATGCAGTGTTATTTTAGAGCTTCACTGGTGATACAATAATTTTTTCTGGTTTTGGGATGTTATTGTAAATATTAGAATAGCACAGCATGAAATTTTTTTACAGTGTTTTCTTACTTGGCTTATTGACTGTTTAGAGTAGCTAAATTTCCATCTGAATTTGTTCATGTATTACAACATTTTCATTGACAAATGCTAGCTCTGATCTATGTATATGAAAGGATATGATGATTGTTAGTGACATTAGGAAGAAAAATTTAAAGACAGGAAATGTTTTCATGTTAGCATAATAATGCATTTTGTGTGTATTGCTTGAGATGTTGAACACCTAAATCTTAACAATGGTGTCCACTAATTTTACTTGTATAGTCAATTTTTAACTTTCTTATGTCCATGTAATATGTTATCATACTGATTATATCTGTAATATAGTTCTTCAGGGTATCTGTATTCCCTATACTTAACCATTCCTCTTTTGACATGAGTAAATACCAAAGAATGAATATATTGCTGGTACCACTTTCATTGCTTATACAGTGGATTAAAGTTTTTGTACTCCCTGGCTTCATTTGCAAGCAGTGTCATTGAAAATAGGTGTTGATGAGGCAGTGAAATTGTCCTAGCAGTAGGCAGAAAATTGGTGCCAGTACTTGCTGCTGACTTGATGGGGCATCATTTTTTATATTTTCGAAACATTTGTGACAATTTTTTCTCTCTGTATGCCATAGTCACGTTAGAAATTGTCCATTTGTATACATTTGATGTACACAATATTTTGGGGGTTGGCCATTCCTCTGTGTTCTGATGAATGGTTATCATTATATTGGCAGTGGTTATCATAGAAGGTTAGTATTAAATAGATTCCAGGTTCAGTTCTGACCACTGCCACTAATCTTGAAAGTAAAATTGCAATGAAGAAAATCTGTCAATATAATTGCAACCAATCAACTACATATTGGAGTAGAGTCAACTCCTGAAATGTTATTTATGTTGAAGAACCCACAGACAATGGACACATAACTGATGTAATCAATTATAAAGTTGTCATGGAAATGATTACCATGAGGTACTCTTGTCGTTCTTATATTGAAATAATCAGTTTTAACCAGAACTTTAATAATGTACTTGTTTATTTTCTTATGACTTGTGTGTAACAGAAAATATACACATTTACTCAAAAAGCAGGGGATATACTGGCCTAGTGACTATTTCTCTTTGTTCAGGAGTGAGATTTTTTACTCTTTTTGCTTATGACAATGTCCCATCAAGTTTTCAGTGAGCTTTTGGTATGGATTTTTACTTAAGTATTGTACTTAGTAATAGAAAATGAATATCCTAAGTAATTTTGCTTGCGGTAAACTAACTTGCCTTTGTCTCATGCTGCAGGTGGTACAATGCTACCTCCGCCTCATTTTGCCCCAGCTGCAGCATTTTCTCCATTTGGTCCAGCGGGTCCAGCACAGCTGATACCAACTACAACACTCACTCCACCACGTCACACATTTGCAGCTGCATTTCCCCCAATTTTCTACTGGCCATATCCGTCACCACCAGTGAGCCCTACATCTTACTATGGAGGAGCACTGACACCCCTTCCGCCTCCAGGTGCTGCGGCCATCCAGCCCCCACCACACCAGCATGGGGCGGCTCCCCCACCTCACCATTCTGCTGCCACGCTGGTAATCATGCAAGGTCTTCCCTACTCGGCAAACACTGCAGATGTACTCAACTTCTTTCGTGGCTTTCCAGAGGTTAGGGGTCCACCATTTCTCTCTTAATGGCCACAGTTTAAGAGCAGCCTCTGGCAGTGAGTGAAGGAAGTCTCAAATTCTGTCAGTGCGATTCAGTATTTCATAGTAATTCTTGCTCTTAGGTTTTGATGGCCAGACTTTAATGTATGACTTTAGCTTTTTGGAATACACCACATAGAATATTAAATGTTTTCCAGAGTTTCAGCAAAGATGGAGTTGCCATCTTGTGGGTTAATGTCTTTGGGGGGGGGGAATGACTTGGAAGCTCATATGTAGAAGTTTCAGTGGGCAGTGAGTTTTTGGTGAAGTCAGGATTGGATGAAACAGAGGAGTTGGTTCATATCCAATAGTGAGCGACCACATGGTGCGTGAAGGAGATGGTGAAAACATTTTTCATCTGTGCTGTATTTGCTGAAACATTAGAAAACGTTACTATTCTACACATTGTACTCCAAAAAGCTGAAGTAACACATTAAATTCATACCAGATTACTTACTTTTTTGTTCTGCATGTAATATCAGCCAATTATGAGTTTATGCATTGCCAAGAGGTTATCTTAAAACATGGCAGGAAGCTGCATCAGAGACAAGTAGAAAAATACTCTGCAAGCTTGCTGAAATAGAGTACAGTTCTATAATAATGTTTCTGGAAATTGTTTTTTTCTATGCCATGAACATATCAAATTACAACATTTATGTTAAACAATGGGAAGACTGTGATGGTGATCTCAAAAGAGTTTTGTTGTGCTGATGTTGATCTGTGATGTTAATGGATATATATCACCAGGTTTAGCAGATAGACAGGGTACAGCACAATGCAGCAGTTTCATTGTGGTAGCTGATTTTACCACAGGTTCAAAAAACGAGAGGGGTGGAGCTTGTGAGAATAAACGTGCATGCTTTAGAAAGGGTTTGCTTCTTTTTTCATGCAGGCTTTGCACAAAGTATACAAACATATAGCAGAATTTATGTCTGTTTATCATGCAGCACATTATATCTCTCAAACTGTGAAACAGATTTTGAGGAAATTTGGTATTGGAGGTTTATACTAAAAGTTGTCACACCAATTTAATTTAATTTTTTTCCTTCCCTTTTTTTGTCTTTGTCCTTTTCAGAATGTATGTGGGGTCATCTAACAAACGAAGCTGTACATTTATTTCTGTCTTTCTGGAGTTGTTTCTCATCCTCCTCAGTTTCATTCCATGTTCCTCCTTTCTTCTGCATGCCATCTTTCCTACCCTGTTCTTTCTATCTTAATATCATCTTTCTTTCTGGCTCCTTTGACTTATTTTCTTCAAATGTTTCTTCATGGTTTTGTCTTTGCTCTTTCTTAAAATGTGCCTGTGCCATCTTATTCCATTATTTATTAATATATCTGTAAATTATTTCTTTTCCCCACATTTCTTATTCTCTTCTAGAGTTTCCTTCATTGTTTCTTAAAAATATCCTCACAGTTGCTGTTAGGGTACTGGTGTTTGCTTTAGTTCATGCTCATTTTTTCCTCCATGCATTAAAATGAGTATATAGTAATTTTTAAATAAATATATTGTCCTTATTTGCATTTCAACTTTCAGAATTTATCCCCAACTAACTAATATAGTTTTCTGAATTTTTTGTTTTTCTTGTGCTTTTCCATTTGTCATTATTTTATTTCATAAATAATTAAACCTCCTCTCTGTCTTTATTTCATAATTGTTACATTTTATCTTCAGCATGTCTCCTGTTCTCCAGCATATTTTCATAACCATATACATATCCAAATTGACATTTAATCCAAACTCTTCATACACTGTAACAATTTTGTAAAATTTTTGCTTTTAAAGTTTTTTACTTTGGTTTTCAGTTAGTAATGTTATCTACATAAACCGTATTTTTTGGAATTTCATTATCTTTCTTGTTTTTCTCCATACTATATCATTCATGGGTACATTGAACAGTATTGCAGAATAAACGTTTCCTGGCTAACCCCACTAAAAGTCTGAAACCATTCAGATCCCCCCCCCCTTCATCCCAGATCACGTTGTTTTTGCCTTTGTTATAAATGTTCCTTATTCCATCCATCAGCCCTTTGGAAATGTTTGCCTTCTGTAATGCTTTCAAAATGTTCTCTCTCTTTATGTTATCATATTGTCATGTATTAAGGGTTTGCATGACTAACAATAATGGGTTCTGGATTGGATGATTGGATATATTGACACCGTCTTGTACAGTCTCTCTGAATTGCAATCAATCTTCAGCTGAACCCTTCTTCGATGACTGTTGAGGACTTGCTCTATTCTAGTTCTCATTCTGTGACTGGCTTCTGATTTATGACTGGACTACTTATACATAGTGTGTTCAAAAAGTATCGAACCTTTGGTTGGCAGAAATACATTTATTGATTTGGAGGTACAAAACCCTAATCCCCTTCAAAGTAGTCTCCATGGTAATGCACACACTTCTCCCAGCGCTTCCACCATTGTTGGAAACACTTCTGGAACGCGTCTTTTGGAATGGTGATCAGCCGGGCCGTCGCATTCCACATGATGTCTTCTCTTGACTCAAATTGGGTTCCTTTCAGCAGCATTTTCAGCTTGGGAAATAGCCAAAAGTCACACAGAGCCATGTTGGGGGAGTAAGGAGCCTGATGAACCACAGGGATGTTGTGTTTGGCGACGAAAGTCTGAATCAGATGCGCAGTTTCGGTACGAATTTTGCAGACACTCTCCTCATGCCCAAATTCCTGGTCAAAATTGAATATACTGATCCAATGCTTACCCCTATCTTGTTCACAAGTTCTCAGACTGTGATATGATGGTCCTCCATGACCAAAGTCCTCACTTGCTCCATGACATTCTCATTTTGGCTTGTTGAGGGTCTGCCTGAACGCGGTTCGCTGTCCACTGATGTGCGGCCATCTTTGAAGCGGTTGTACCACTCCTTTATCCATGAGTTGCTCATGGCATCATCCCTGAAAGCCTGTTGAATCCTGCAAATGGTTTCCACTTGGATGTCACCAAGCTTTTGGCAAAATTCAATGCAATATCGCTGCTCATATTGTTCCGTCATTTTACACCTTACCAGAATCCGACGAGCGCTCACTACACGTCCTCACTCGTAGGCTGACTGCCAGCGACTGACGCCTTCTGCGGGCAGGAAAAAATTCATGACTGCGCATGAATGTCCCCTCCACATCTCCATCGAAGGGAGCCTCCTGCGCTTCATTGGTTTACGCGGGAAAAAAGAAGGCTCGATACTTTTTGAACACACCACGTATAGTCTTGAGGTGGACCCATAGAAAACACATCCATTGCCCAGCAATGGATATATGCAAACCACACAGAAAACATCGCTTCCTGTATTATTGTATTTACAGCGCTTTGCATAGAAATGGAAGTTATCCAATTGTTGCCTGTGTATTTGTTGTTGCATATTGTTGTAGGCTGTTTACCCAGAATCTGTCTCCTTGGGAATGTGTTTACTGAGTCGCTGCCTAGCAGCGGGTCTTCATGTCACAATATGCATATTCCAGTATCAGTAAAATCCAAAAATGTGTCAAATTACCATATCCCTCTAATTGAAAAAATTAAATCAGCTGTTAACTTGTTGTGCCTGTAACCACATTTTTATTCTCTCAATTTATATTCCATGTGTCCTTTTGGTTTCATTTTGTGATCCTCTGATGCCTGTTTTAAGCCATGGCTAAATAATGTAATCCCACTATAACTGGAATGATCAGACTATACCTTAAGTCCTCAGGTATTCCTTTTTTCCTTCCAGTCTTTCTTAGTAGCTACTCTGTAAAGTCACTGACTTTTCAAATATGATGAATTCTTCCATTGCTTTTCCATTGTTTTCTATTTTTTTTTTTGCTAATTTTCTTCACTCCTGTCTTTAAACCAGTTCCTCCATACCTCATTTTAATTCTTTACCCCTCTGCAGCTCTGTCTGTCCATCAGGATATTCCTCTTTACCTTTTCCTTGATGATGTTTCTCCCATATACTTTGTCTACTTTTACTTGTGCATTTTAAACAGCTTCCATTCTTCCACCAACCTGATTTCGTTCTTTGATATGTTTCCTTTTATCTTGCTTTGATAATATTCTCTGGTTTTCCTATTTTGTAATTTAAATTTCCGGTTCATTGATGTTGTCTCTGCCATTGCTTTCATTATTCTTCTATTTTAACAATCTGATACCAATATTCTGTGGTCACCATAATATTTCTTAAAATATTTTTAGATCATTTCTCATAGTATAATCAATTATGCTGTTCCACTTTCAGTCACAGCTGTTCTCATTATTTCATGACTGTAGGTTTCCAAACTGTCCACCACCTACAAATCATCCATTTTTTATACACATGTCTGTGTTTCTTCCATACATCACCCTGACAAGCTCTCCCCCATTTGAATGTTGACCCCTTCATATAACATGGATGTGGGGTCACACTTGAAGAGGGTAGCTTATATTGGTCTGATATAACCCCTGAATTATGTGAAGCTCAAATTTAGTCATTATCAGTTTGCTTAAGCATGACTTATTGTACAGCAGATTGGTTCATAACATAATACATCTCTTCAAGTTCTATAACCTTTATTTTAAACCATTTTCAATATTGTATGTAGTTAATGAAATAATAGAAAACGTAATTCCTGACTCATTGCAGGGTATGTTTGTAATGTGATTAGGTTTGCAAGAATGCGTTTGAATCCATAATGGTAGATTTGTATTTACAATAATTTCATTTCATTTCATTTCATTTCGTTTTTATTATCCTTCAACAGTCCATACATACAGGTATTACAACCATTTGGATAAGGAAATTGTCAGTTTTACATTTAATTCTCGTGCATATCTTTACAGTATACACTGTACCACCCTAATATAGGGGGTTTGTCATCTGAATAATATTATATAGATGTAATTACCATTCATTTCATTGTCTTTACACAATACAATAAATTAATCAGCTACATATTACATTTACACACTTGATGAATCAAAAGACATAAATTCATCTACAGAATAAAAGGAATGTTTCAGCAAAATAGATTTTAATTCCTTTTTAAATGAGTTAACATTTTCCCTTTGTTTTATTTGATTGGGTACCTTATTATACAAACTAATTCCCATATTTATCATGCCCCTCTTAAAAAGAGCTATATTACAGTGCTGTACATGAAAATTTAATTTTCTGTGTGTGTTATAATTATGAATGTCCAAATTTATTGCCATAAAAGCCTTGTGTTTTAGATAAAGCATGTCACCTCCAATATATACAGAGAAGGCAATGTTAAAACATTGTAATCTTTAAAAATTTGTCTACACGACGTGCGACTACTAATACCACTAATCACTCGAAGAACCCACTTTTGCAATTTAAAAATGATTTTACTTTCCTCATCCCCACCCCACAATAAGATACCATTTCTCATATATGACTCAAAATTCGAAAAATAAATAATTTTTATCATATATGGATTCATTATTTCTTTTAATATTTTCACCATATAAATTACTTTGCATAGCTTTGCTTTTAGAAATTGAGCATGAGCCTTTTAGGGTTTCTGTAATGTGAATTCCAAGAAAAATACTGATATACTATTTCTGTATTATTAAAAACTATTTGTGGTCTTAACGGATCTCTCTGCTGTTTTGAATGAATTAATAAATGAACATCAAGGCCAATGAGTTGTGAAAAATCACAAAGAATGTATTTGAAAGTTTTGTACACTAATGGAATGTACCTTTCAATTTTTTTTTGTGTACATTTTAAAAATTGCTAGAAAATGTTGAATGAAAATGACCATTGAGGTGTAAATTCTGCACATCTTCAGTACTTCCACACATTTTGATGTCTTACATGCTGTATTAGTGCTGATTTCAAAGGAGATTGTGATAAACTAAATTGTAGCTTGTTCCTCTCTGTTCCATATGGGCCTTAAATCTGCCTAGTATCATGTTTCTCTTAAATATAATTACATTATTCTCTTCTGTATGCCTTCCTATGTTTTAACATGACCATGCCACCTCACTGTTTCCACACTGCCTTGTAACTTTTCTATATATTAATATTATTTATTCTTTGTTCACTTCTTACTCTGTCCTGCTTTTTCTTTTTTGAGTGTACTTAATAACGTTTTTCCCCAAAAGTGAATCTTTCTTTTTTGTTTTTCAGTGACAGTCTGTGTTTCTTGTCAATTATTGATTTGAAACACTATTTATAAATGTGGAGATCCCCCACAGGTTAAGAACCAAGGTTTTAAACTAACAGTGAATAACATCGCAATATATGTAGTTTGCTTGACAAAATGTTGTGCAGCAAATTTTGCACAGCTTTTGTACAACATTGTTTTATACTCTGCTCAAGTCTGTGTGTGCATTCATGTCTGTTCAGAACACACATACTAAAAAGTAAATCATGCCATAGGTCAAGTGTTTGTTAGTTCAACGTATATGCACCAAAGACAGATTTTGTGTGTTATTAATTTATGACAAATGAAACACATACTAAGACCATTTGTCATACAGAAATGGAATAAACTGAAGGGGAATAGATATTTGTGTGTAGGTGATAAAACAGCAGGCTGAAGAAAAGTGCATAAGGTGCATAGTCTGTTTTCTTCACCTATCATTGGTAGGGTGATTAAATTACTAAGATTAAATGTCTGGGACAAGTAGAATACATACAGGAAATGATAAATGCATGTATGGTTGCGGTTGGAAGACTTCAGGGGAAGAAATAGCTTGGGTGATGTATCTGTTAATGACAGAAAAATACTGAAATCGATCTTCCAGAATATGGTATGAAGGTGCTGACTAGAGTGAAAAACCTCAGGACAGGTTAAATTACTGAACTTTCATGAATATGGTTATGAATAAGGTTTGATAAAAGTAGGGAAATTTTAGGCTGGCTGACAAACTGCAACCTTTCAAAGGAAGATTGTCTACCACGGAATTGGTTAATTAGGGAAGTAGGAATACCGTTTGCAAACAATAAATAAAAAAAAAGTCTGTTCAGATGGTTGAATTGGCATCTGAAATGATATGCAGTGATTTTTGCTTGTCTCTGAATGCAATTTTTATTATTACCTGAATCTTATTGCATGTCACACCTGGGTGAATTAGTCAATGGACTTGAGTGTAACACTTCCTGTACTTGGCTCATCTATAAGCATGAATTGGCAGTAGACTAGTCACTTACAGGGCTTGTGCATAAAACATATTTGGTGGTGTAGTTTAAATATGTACTTATATTGTTTTACAACATACATTGTACAGTCCATAACACAGGGCCTAGGAGAGGTGATTTAACAAATGACTAGAGGAAATATTATAATGAGCCTTGTGACTTATTCTCATTATTAATATAGTTGGCAGTGATTAAGATTAGATGATAAGGGCATATAGCATGCATAAGAAAAATGAGATACACAATTTTGGTCAGAATGCTGTAAGGGAAGAGACCACTTGGCAGAACTACACTTATCTTGGAGAAACAGGGCATGAAGGTTTGGACTTAATTCAGCTAGTGCAAGATAGAACCATCAATTGGCTTCTGTGAACACAGTAATGGACCTTAGGGTCCACTTCTGAAGAATGACCAGCTTTGGTCCATTATTGAATGGATCAATGTACACAGTCATACAAGAAGGAGTCAGGTTTCTCTCAGATCTTAAAATCTTTTGCACAGAGTGTATAAAATATAAACTTAGTGCACAATGAGGAAGTCAAGTCCTGTCTGTCCTTCTCTATTCATTATTCAAAAATACTCACTGTATTGAATTTACTGTTGGTAGTCAATGCTGATGACTGTCAGGTAAAATTAATTTTTTCCTGTATCAGCAAATACCAACTCTTAATTTACATTGATCTGGAGTTTATCACTTTGTCGCTTTCCACAAAAACGGTTAATGTAAAAAGAGTTTAGTATACATGATATGAAATTTGGTCCTGTTTTGATATAAAACATTTATTTGAAACATTTCTCATAAATTATAAATATAATGAAATGTAAGGAAATACAATTTGCAACTCCATGAACTCCAATGTCTATAGTGTGATATAGATGTAGTATAGATTACACGTGCATTTCAAGAATGTCACATCTGACACAACACATTGTTATATTCCATGTTGAAACTGAGAACGAAACTGGACAGTTAGTCTAGTGGTAATGCTTCTATCTTCATGAGGTACTGGTTCAAATGTTGGCCAGGACTGAGCCTGGCTGAGGTTTTCTTTGTGGTTTTCCTTAGTCCCACAAGGCAAATTCTGAGATAATGCATGGATTAGGTCATGACTGCTTCTTTCAAACTTCTTGCCAATTCATCTTTCGTTAGTAATCCTACCATACAAAGTTATGCAGTTTTAAGAATGACAGCATCATTAAAAAATTTGACAAGAATGAGGGTAATGAATATGCTGACAAAATTTTGAAAGTCACTAAAATTAGCCTATACTGATTCTGTATAAGAGATTAGACTAAATGATGGGCTAGGCCGCGCCATAGCTCAAGCGGTTAGTTGCTGGCTTCCCACTGTGGTGGCCCAGGTTCAATCCCAGGTCTGGTCAAGTGGGATTTTTGGTGGACAAAGTGGCGCTGGGGCAGGTTTTCTCCGAGTACTTTGGTTTCCCCTGCCAATCCTCATTCCACCAAATTCTCCATCATCATAATCACCCAGAGCAGGCTACAATAGGCCAATCAGTGGCTGCCCTGCCGAGTGGACCCAGTTGGACTCCACCCCCCACTAAATGAATTAAAAAAAAAAAGGATGGACTTCTTGATAGACTTTCTTTGTGATTTTTGATTCCACCTTGGGCTTTTCATTTGTTGCAGATATAAATGTAGTACTGTTGACAGAGCTAATGATCAGTGCATGTACATTACACACAATCAGAAATTCTAATGGTGACAAAGCTATTTAGCATCAGAGATATATTACATATAGGTATATATTATATCTTCATTTTTACTTCATTACAGCTTGACTGAACTTCATATATTTGATTTTTGTTTATTTATTTATAAATATTTAAATTTACACTCTGGCTTCTTATTTCTGAAGACTTCCTAGAGCTGCTGAGATTTATTGAGTTCTGAGTTATGCCATTTTTTATAGCATGCAGCAGGCAACTACAATTTGGCAAGTGTTCCTAATGTACTGACATTGATTTCACTATCTGGAAATTAGTGCAATTTTCAAGCATTTCACACAAACACAGATCTGGAGTTTGCATACAAGTTGATAGTTCTTCTTAGCAGGTGGGAAATACGAATTTGATGTATTTGCGAAGACTAATAACATTCTTACATTCATGTCTTGATTTGCTGAAGGCACAGCTGTCATTGGCTTTACTTATGGCTGAAGAATTGAAAGCTTAAGAAGTATTTTGTTGGGTGTCACTGTAATATCTCCTTTTCGCCTGGTGTTGGTATGTTTGGTTTCAGGGATACACAAAATAGTTGGCTTTCTAATGTGTGGTTGACTATAATTTGGCCCAATTAGAAATGCAGCATTGGTTATATTTATTAAGGTTCCAGACGGTGTCTACTGGTAATTAGTGGTTGATGTTATAGACAGTAGGTGTTGTATTGGTTTACTTAATTTTCATAGATGTGCGTAACTTTTAAGGCTCAGCTGTATGGGATATAGCTGAAGCTTAAAGGTGGTGAAATGAAGTCTTCATACAAATTGTAGTAGTTTGGTCACATTGATTATTGTTTAAAGTAAATTCAAACAGAGGTTAAGTATGATATCTAGGATTCCACTGTGAGAAATGTTTTGTAATGCTGATAAATAACAAAACCTTCTGGGAAGAACTTATGACACATATTTTCCTTCAAATGTCTTGAGTCAGTAAGCTTATAATGAAGTTAGCAGGAACTATACATTATTAATTATACAATTTAGTGATCCATTTCTATGTATAATTTCCAGTAGTCAGATATAAACTCAAAGTTTCTTATTGTTGGAATGTGTCTGAATATTTACATATAAACAATAATTATATGCAAATCATTTCCATATTTTTCAAATATCAGTTACCACACCAAATTTCAAGACTGTGCATCAAGTGAATCTGAATTTGAAAATGATATTATACCAGAGAGTCTTTACATTTATACTGACTGTTGATGCTTATCTTTTCCATTAATGGCTGTTGGCCAGCATGCATTTCTAGTAAAGTCAAACATGTGAAGTTGTAGGAAACAAAATTGTGAAAGTATACTGAATACACTTCACAGATGTGTTCCTCAGAAGAAATTATAAATTACATGTTAATACCCACACCCTTCAAATTGTATATAAAATGAGAAAATATGAGTAGTGTGAGAAAGTGAAGTGATTTTTGAGGTGCCATATTTTAGAGACCCTTCCTTTATAATAAAACACTTAATTCCCATGTAACTATTCACTGTTATTTGGTACTTATTCAAACTGGACACAGTTCAAGGCTGTATACAGAATGAATAAATAATCCATATTAATGCTCTGCTGTTCATTGCTATTACATATACCAAGGAGAAGTTAAATATATAATGTTTTAATATAAACATAAAAATTTCAGAGCACTGCATCAAAAGAATAAAATATGATTTCGATACAATCTAAACTCAATCAGGATTTCTTAATTGCAATCTTTTGCTGAAAGAGTGCAGGCCTCTGTTGTCATGTACGAGGAGCGTTCCATATATAATGCCTCCTATTTTTTTTTTATGAAAACTACAACAGATACAGAAAGTATAATAACACAGTTAAATAGAGCAAGATTTCAGCTACTTACAGTTATTTTTCCATGTAATCACCACCATTCATTATGCACTTTTGCCAGCGATGAACAAGAGCCTGCATGCCGCATCTGTAAAAGTCTGCACCAGCAGAGGCTAGCCACTTTCTTACAGCTGCAATGACAGCATCATTGTCTGGAGAATGTTGCCCAAGTAGTCCATCTTTCATAGGCCCAAAGAGATGGAAGTCTGAAGGTGCTAAATCGGAGCTATAAGGTGGATGTGGTATTACAGTCCAGCCAAACTTTGCAATGTGCGTGGTGGTCACCAAACTGGTATGGGGTCTAGCGTTATCACGTTGCAAGTGAAAGGTTGTCTGCTTCTCTGGCCTGACTCAGGAAATGCAGGCTTTCAGCTTAGTCAGCGTCTTGTAGCGCTCAGAATTGACAGTCTCACTAGGCTCCAGGAAATCCAACAAATCACACCCCGCCTATCCCAAAAGACCATGCACATCACTTTCCCTGCCGATGGCTGTGTCTTGAACTTCTGTCTTCTTGGGGAATCCGGATGTCGCCACTCCATGGACTGTCTTTTGGATTCCGGCTCATAGTGGTGACACCACGTCTCATCTTTGGTGATGATGGTGTCCAGAAACTTGTCACCTTCAGCCTCATACTGGTGCAATAGGTCCTGACAGACTTCCATTCGATGAGTTTTGTTGTCTTGTGTAAGCGTCCGCGGGACCCACCTGGAACAAACTTTGCAATAATCCAGCTTCCCCAACATCGTTTCCAATGCATTGCAGTTGATATTAAGCCATGCACACAGTTCCCTGGTCATTATCCGCCGATCTGTATGGATATGCTGATTGAGGTGCTGTTCATTGTGAGGAATGGCAGCTGAGCAGGGACACCCAGGGCGTGGCTTGTCGTGCACTTCACTTTCGCTGCTGTTGAAATGCACTCGTCTCCGTACACCTTTAGCAAGTGTTGATGGATGTCAATGGGTGCAATTTGTTTGGCAGTGAGAAATTCAATAACACATCTCTGTTTCGTATGCACTTCTATGTCAGACACCATTTTGGTAGACTGCTCTGCTGTCGCTATCTGTTGCACGACAACCAAACTAACAGTACATTGGTGGGAAGGTTCAACCTTTACTGCAACACCACCAACATCCAGCTCAGACATCACATATTAACACAAAAAAATATGAGGCATTATATACGGAATGCCATTCATAAATTGAAATTTTACGATGAACAAGATACTTGGTGGAAAAAGCTTCATTTAATTATTATTATGAATAGAAGAATCCATTAATCATTGTGTGTGTTTGGACAACCATTGTTGATTGCTCACTATTCTTCATGTGCATTCAGAATGTCAATATTGAGTTTCTGGGATACAGTTTAGGAATGTACACATGGTATACCTTTTTTTAATTATCTTGGAAACCGTTAAGGTTCACAAGGAAAGAGTATTGAACATGTGTACTCCATTTTCCTCTATAACTTGTTTGAAACATTGTTCATTTTGATAACTACTTGCTCTAAGTTATGCCTGAGATGTGCGCAGAAACACATAAGGTTGTCATGTGAAGTCTCCATTATTTTTGTCCAATTTAAACCAAAATTTGCAGTATATTGACATATTTTCATAAAATGCACCAATATCAGATTTCATGAAAATCCATTCAGCACTTCTGGAGTTGTATTCATACAGGCGGACTGATGAAGCAAACTTAACAGGCATTCTGCAGGATTACAGATATGCCTAGAAAGGCATTCAACATTCATATAACCACATATGAAATATTGTCTATGTCACACCTCAGGTTGTTAGATGCTGGCTTCTTACCACAGAGGCCTGGTTTCTGTCTTAGAGCAGTCCAAATGGAGTTTATGGCTGTCAAAGTGACACTTGTTAGGTTATCTGCAATTATTTTAATTTCCACTGATGCTCCTTACTTGCTTTTTCTTTGCCAGTGTGCATTCATCTAATGCTCCATTACTCATTTATCACTGCCGCTGAGGTGTTCAGTAGGTCTGATCAGTGAACATAAACTATTTCCACCATTTCTCATTTGGGATTCACCTCTGACACAGCACCTGGCTGGACTCAGAGCAAAAAAGTTAACTTCTTAAGTTGAAAAGTAAGTGAAACTAAATGTGTAGTTTGTAATTTTAAAATGTACTAGCTTTGTCAATTTTGTACGGTTATTAAGAGAAACATGTTAAGATAAATTTCTTTTAAATTTGACTTTGATTTGGACAGTTATTAAAGAAATCAAGTATTATATCTGTTAATGTTTTATTATGGAGATTATATTCAATAAGTGTTTAGTTTGTTGTCTAATTACAGCCAAAGATTCAGCCTCCAATATCATTGATGTTATCACCTTGCTTATAACGAAATGTTAACGAATGATTTTCGTTACATTTTGCAGTGGAGCATCGATTATCTGAATCCCAGCCATCCGAACACACATAACATCAGTAAGTGGAAATTAATCTTACTGTGTTTTTGGCTTATGCTTTGCATTTGCATGAAACCACTGAGTTAAGTTAATGCATGCTGAGTATTTGCTGTGTTTTTAAAATCTGAAGAGGAAACACGTTTTTAAATAGTATGAAAAAAATTCAGATGTGAAAGTATTAAACCGAATTAAGAGAATAAAATGCCCTTGTTTCTTTTCTACCCCTTCTTTCATTTTGCTTACCTTCCCTTCTTTAAAGAAAGAAGGCAGGGTTCTGAGATTACCATGCTGTCTATGTGTCTCTTTGTGTCCACCTTTGAATGTTTGAATCAATAAGCTGATTTTCATGAAATTTGGAATCAACATTATATCATTGGAGGTTACCTGAACTTCATGCTTCATAATTTCGTACGATCTATAATAACAAGTTGGTGGTTGCAGAAAATTTTCTGGCAACGGCAACTGTAGCACCACTTAGTACAGTGCAATAGAACTTAAAAAAAATTGGGAAAACAATGTAAAACCACTAAATGACAGATGAATGAAATCCATATTTGTCTTTAAGTTTGATGGCAATAACTAATTAAGCATTGATGCTAAGAATTTGAAATTTGGTACAGAGATAGACCATAAAAATACCTACATATTCTTTTTTATTATAAATAAACACAAACATGCCAATGGTGCAAACTTTGAGATTTTATTTGACAGATTTAACACAGATAAAATCTGTCTTAATAAGTTCTTCCCAATATGATGATAATGGCAGTCTGTAATATGTTTATAATTTGCAAGCAATGGAAATAAGAGAATTGATTAGGATTCAGTGCATTTCTGTGCAGGAGTGCAGTATGCCAGTTCATGAGCCAAACTGTATTTTAATGTTGGATTTTGAATTTGCATTAACAACACAATATTTGTATGCCTGGAAGTCTGCAATAGGGAAGTAGATGGGTTCTATCTGGAACTTCTTATGTGTCACACTCTTGTCTTATTGTCTGTTCTTTTTTATGATAATTGATGCTGCACTGAAGCTCACATTTTTAATTTGATATAAGGATATTAAATGAAAGAGGTTTGGTAAATTTTTGGAGAGCTAAGCAAATTTTTACAAAACTCAGGGTGACTTATAACTTCGTTAGGGCAGTGGACATTATTTGTTATAAGTTTCACAAGAATCTGTTTTAGGGCCTGAAAGTTTGGAATTGTGGTTGAAATGTAGATTTAATTTAATTGCTCTATAATTCTTTAAAAGTTAACCCCTTGTGCCCCAATACCGAACCTGACTCACGTGTATGTCAAAAGCCCAAACTGCCATTGCATAACTCGTGGCTAAATTTCCCAGGTAACCTTATATTATGAATACTTAAGTATGTCATACACAGTCCATTTAAATGAGATCCTGAGGTTAATGGCTTACAGAAAGTTTATAAAGCTTGTTACAGGGGTGAATTTATATGAACCTCACCCTTGGCAGACTGAAGACGATTTGGTCAGATATGTCATACAGCTTGTTAGACCATGCATAATGTAGTTACTAGAAGCTTAAAACTTGAGCATGTGTATCAGGCATATTTTTAATATTAACTATTGTAAGATTCAAACAAGGTGGGGGATGTCTGTTAGTTGTACAGTGGCAAAGCTTCTAATGTGGTGAAGGTTAGTCAGTCTTGAATTGTCATGCTGTCCTCTTTGTCTCATGACTTTGAGAACTTTATGTAATTTTAAGATTCTTCCACTTGTCACGCAGTGTAATGTTATGACCCTTGTTCAATTGATCATAGTATAAAAGAGACATTTAACTTTCTCATGTATGTATCACATATGAGAAAGTATTGTGGTGATGAAACAAATTTATTTCAAGATTTTGATGGATTTACTTGTTTTCAGTACCCTGAATACAAGTAAGTGCTTTTGTAGTGCTGTCTCTCTGTCTGTATGGCTGTGTGTGTGTGTACAGAGTGTAAATAAATATATGTTACAACTCTCTGTTGTAGATAGATGGGTTCAATCTGATAACATTCTGTTAATACATCCATGTCTGGAAACACTTTGCTTACGTGTTAGGGCCGCTGAAATGTGAAGGAGGATGCCCTTATCTCTGCGGCTTACTGGTGGAATTTACTGAACATTTCTCCAAGAGGCCTTACTGGAGCTGCTGGAAGTGGTGCCTTTGGAAGTCTGTCGTGAAATGTGGTTCCAGTATGATGGTGCCCCAGCACACTGCACTAATGTCTCTGAGTATTTGGATGAAAGCTTTGACAACATATGGATTGGACATGGAGGCCTAATAACCTGGCCCCTCACTCCTGACTTGACTCCATTGGATTTCTTTCCCGGGGGGTACATGCAAAGCCTGGTGTACGAGACTCTAGTGGAGACACAACATGATCTTGTGGCAAGAATTTCAATAGCAGCTGGAACCATCTGGGAAATTCCAGGAAACTTTCAAAGAGTCCAGCATAACATAGCCAGGCGGTGCAAACATAATGAAGTCGGCGGCCACCATTTTGAACAACTTTTATAATGTAAAACAACGATAACATGTCCTAAAACTTATGCATCCTCTCGGAAAATTTTGTGACCGTTAGTGCCAAAAGGAAACGTTTCTGGACGTGGGTGTATTAACAAAATATGATCAGCTTGAACCCATCTATCTACCACAGAGGGTTGTAATCTATATTTATTTACATCCTGTATGTATGAATGGATAAATGTGTATCTCACTAGTGCCTGAACAATCCTGCAAATTTAATTTATATTTGATATTTAAGTGTTTATCCACTATGGGTCAATG
This sequence comes from Cryptotermes secundus, assembly GCF_002891405.2. Classification (NCBI taxonomy): domain Eukaryota; kingdom Metazoa; phylum Arthropoda; class Insecta; order Blattodea; family Kalotermitidae; genus Cryptotermes; species Cryptotermes secundus. Next base: position 361,989 of record NW_019726237.1, read on the forward strand.
CCTGGTGAATATGAACTTCCTAGCACAAAAACAGGGGGCCTTAAGATTGAGCCAAAAGATTAAAATGTGGATTTTTTCAAAAACAGGTCAAACAGTTTTGATTAAATTTTAATAATTTGTGAAACCATCTCCTTAAATAAAACTGCACAGGTGGTGTCATCATGAAAGTAATAACAGTCAGTGATGGGCATAACTGCTTTTCATCTCTCAACTTTTAGGTTTCTAGGACAGGTTACTAATAAACTATGTATATGAATATATATCAGATTGGTATGTTAACATAATTAAGTTCTTGAGATGCCAATATTTCTGCCATTACTGATCACGTCTTAATCTTCTGAGGACATTCTATATGTGCTTTGTACCCTACTCCTGTATAATCCTCCCAGACACTCAGTTTTGTACAAAAAGTAAAATAGTATAATATTTATGCAATGTATTGAGCAGTTGTAATGTAAATTGTTAGGGTTGCACCATAGCTCAGGTGGTTAGTCGCTGGCTTCCCACTGTGGTGGCCCAGGTTCGAGCCTGGGTCTGGTTATGTGGGATTTGTGGTGGACAAAATGGCACTGGGGCAGGTTTTCTCTGAGTACTTTGGTTCCCCCTGCCAATTTTTATTCCACCGATTGTTCCACAGTCACCATCATCTATCATCTGGGGCTGGTACAGTATTGGCCATAGTACCAAGTGGACTCAGTCTCAGCCCAATAATAATAATAATAATAATAATAATAATAATAATAATAATAATAATAATAATAATAATAATAATAATAAACAATAGTAGGTAAATTTTTATGATTTATATGCTTAGAGATTATAAACGCATCTGCAAGCTTTGTATCGACTTTTTTGTGTGTTAAATAATAATAACATGATAGTGACCTAACCTTTTGAGTTCTGCCGGGAATCAAATGTCAGCCATCCAGCATATAACCCGTTGTTATATCGGTTGAGCTATCCTGGGTCCACTACAAATGTTAGAGGAAACTTACAAGTATATACTAAATTGGAAAGTGTGTTGATTTTTGGATAGGATTCCCCAAGATAATTATGAAATGTCAGTCCACAGGAAGAAGACATTTTTAAGACCAAAAAGATCAGAGAATTTTGTTTTATAATATTGTAACAGTTATTGTCTGGAAAGTTAAGAGTGACGATGAAAATCTGAAGCATGTGCGTGTGTTATGTGCTTGCAGCTCACCCCGGAGTGCATTCAGCTGCAGCGTAGCGCCGATGGACACCCCACTGGTGAGGCAACTGTCTCCTTTCCAACACGGGCTGATGCAGAACGAGCCGTTCATGACAAGAATCGTCACAACATGGGCACTCGCTATATAGAACTGTTCATGGTGTGATACTGACTGGCTTGTTATATGTGAGTGCTGCATATGGACTTCATAATCATGAGCTTCATTATGACTGTCACTAGTACTTAACAAATGAAGCTGTGGAGTACAGCTATAACCAGTATTGCAGAATTGAAGATTAGATATTTAATATTTTAAAATACTATCAGACATTGTTACGGTTTGAATTCATAATGGAATGTATGTATTAATGCTGTTTGAGATTTTTTGACTTTTTTATGTGTCTGTAGAACAGTTTGGCTCACCTTTCTGATTCATAAATAATTCTTAATTTAAATCTTAGTCACTAAAGTCAGTAGTTCTGGCTGTATGAACACGATTAAATTTCCAGGAGGTGAAGGGATTTTTCTCTGTCATTGCATCCAACTTGGCCCTAGGGCCCACTGTGAAACCTCCTGCCCAATAGGTATTGTAAGCTCTCCCTGGTGGAAAAACAGCCAGAGTGTACAGCTGACTGCATACTTCCACATTTTGAAGTTAAAAATGCATGGAGCGCTATCTGTGATGCAAATTTACTTATACCCTAAATAAAAAAACTGGGTTATTCTGTTTGTGTGGGGGCATGAAGGCAGATTAATAATGCCTTCAGTGTTATGTAATAGAGTATAAAATGTAAAATTCTGTTCCATTTGATATCTCTGTGAAAGCTACTGTATGCTTGAACAAGCATCTTCTCAGAAGAGGTACAAATTTTTTTGTATCTGGTTGCTTGAAAACTTGTAAAGAATAAAGAGAAGTAGTGTTTCATAAAAATTCTATACCTTCTAACAAAATTCTGGCCACAAACTTACTGCATTACCAGATTATTAAAAATTATTGGCTTATGGTCAGAACTCATAAAGGTTATTAAGGTACCTCCAATGAACCCTAAACCTTTATAAGAAGTAAATAAGCATCTTATTAACACACTGTTAGAAGTTGCCAGCAGTATCTAACCACACTGACTTTTACTGTTCAATTACTGCTTTGTTTTCCATCATTTGTATACATGATCTAATACCAGTAGCTGTGTACAAGTATACACCACCTACTGACTAGTATATATAAACACACACACACTCTAGGACATATGTATCAAATCCAGTATAGGAAGCAGAAAGTTTATTATTTAAGACTTGATTTACATTGCTGAGTGAAACATTAACACTGGCATGGCCAAAGCCCATAAAATGAATGTAGCACTTTAGGCATCAGCAGCAAGAGGCTGTGAGTGAGATTTGTGATTCACTCCTCATACTTGAGATGAGTTACATTCAGTAACTTAAATGAGAGCAGGTTATCTCCAAAAAGGAAATATTCCTGGCAGGAGCCAAGGTTTTTTTCTTCATGACCATGTCCAGACCTGCTAATACCCCACCAAGTGGGTATCAAGAGTTCTTTCTCAATATGCTCACTTTTATCTCATGTGGAAGTTAAGACTGTGTGTCTATGCATGCATGTATACTTTACCTCCATGCCTTTATAAATCTTCATATTGTGATGCTTATGTTTATGCAAACATTTAAATGAATGCGAAAATTTGCAGCATAAAATTTTATCACTAATTTTATTCTCTGAAATCAAATATGTATTGGTTATAGCAGTACTTCATAAATGACATGAACTATGGATGTTCTATGGCAAGATGAACAACATTGAAAGTGAAACGTAGTTATATAATACCCTGTCTTGTGTAATGAACTGTGTAAAGTGGTTGAACAAAACTGCTTTAGATTTGTTCAGTCAGACTTTTAACTTCTCAGTGACCCCTTCCAGAAAAGTAACAAAAGGCCTTCAGATATTCACAAAATTAATTCTCTATGTGCTGTTCGGTATCATGCTTTCCTGCCTTAACCCTTTCTTATCCTATGTTAGAAGGCTTCTGACATCCTGACATCCTAATTTTTCCATACATATCCTCTGCCAGCAGTCTTTTGCCACTGATACAAATATACTGCCACACTATGACCACATGCTGAGTGTTAAATGTTTGTTCTTTAAATGCTTGACATCCCTTCCAGTAGATCATATATAGGTACAACAGCTGGCAGGAGTTTTATATTTTCCCATACCAAAGTATCTTATTTTTCAATTTAAAGTAAATTAATTTGTAGCTAGTAGGAGTGAGGTTGGAAATAAAAAGGATGGGAAAGGCTTAACCTTCCATTATTCATGTGAGTGCTGAGTAGTGACATTATAACACATTTTGCATGAGCAAAAGGCTTCATAGATATTGATTTTATTTCAGGAGCTTTTTAAGTGTAATGTGGTACAGATGCATTGATTGTGTTTTGAGGCAGTGACAAAAAAAACTGTTCTTTTATGTGTGTGTGTGTGCACGTGTATGTGTGTGTGTGTGGGGGGGGGAGCTTTAATTAGTGAAAAATGTCACTAAAAATCCTCAGATTTCCCTTTTTGGGAATAAAGAATATTGTGAATTCCATGGCTTGGCTAAAAGTCTAACCCATTGTGTAAGAAGAAATGGAATTCAGACTGCACATGGACAGTGTAAAATGATGTGGGATTTACATATTCATGAAACTTAAATGATGAGGAAACTGATTTAATGTTATGTCTTTCTTATTTAATACAGTATAGGCAAAAATTGTAATCCTAAGGAACTCTGTACTGCCTACTGAAAATAGTGTTTCTTGGGAATGACTTCTAGAGAAAGTCAGTGCAATTTTCTCATCACAATTGAATCTTGCAGTTCTCTAGTCTTTCACTTCAATGTATCAGTTGCAGTCAGACTCAGCTGTTAGAACAGACAAACTTATGTAGCACTGAACTATGGAGAAACATAACCTGTGTGCAGGGTAGTATAATTCCATCTTTCTGACAGAAGAATTATGGATTTAGTCATCAGAGATCAGAACAAATATGATAGTTCGTAGCTAGACCCAAGATGAATGGGGTGGCAGAATCCACTAACATAGACACTGATTTTAGGATGAACAGAATTTTATCATGACAGCATACCTTTTAGGGCAATGATGGTGTTAATATTCTTATTTAAGAAGCTGCAGTACTATCTGGTTGTGCACTGCTTGATAACACTTTCAAATGTTGTAGTCCAGACCTACACAGATCTATCCATTTTAATATAGGACTAATATAATCCAAAGTTTAGGAAGAAATAAATAAACCAATATTGCTTTATTATATGGACTTAAGAAAATTTATATTTTTCAGAATTATATACCACACTATTCACTTACTCATCCTTTCACACATACAATCGCACACACGTTCAGTGGTCAACGTACAATGTACAACACATTACACATATGTATGAACAGTCACATTAATCTGTACAAATATAAGAGTAAGATACTCCATATACAGTGAGTTCTTTTGTGAGTGTGGACTTAGGCAGAAGAGGTGTATGCTCCTCAGGCCAAGCTGCACCAGCCAATAATGCATAAGTTTACTTCATGGCTGTGCTGTCTGGAAAACTCACTGCTTGTGCATATCCAATTTTGCTGGTATACCGAACGTTACTCATATTATGCAGGAAAATGAAAGGTATATTTGATGGGAATGTAACTATTTTCTTCCTCTTGTCATATTTTACAGATTTCTTTAGAAAGTATATTAACACTTAGGAAACAAAACATAATAATGGAAAAGATAAGTACTTCTGAAGGTGTTTCCATCCCCAGATTAAAACAGAATTGTCTTCTACCCAAAAGCTGTGATTGAACTAGAACTGGTGACTGATGCTCCACAGCATTCAGTTTGTGGATTTAGAGATGTGTCGAGGTCAATGGTTATATGCAGCATTGAGGTCAGTATATCTGACTAATGGTATTTTATGAGGACAACCACATGACCCACCATGAAAAACTGTGTTGTTCAGTGGACAAGTGACATTGTATGCAGTCACATTACGGTAAACTCCATGTTGTCCTACATGAATGGGGAATGGGCCGACCACATTGGCCATGTGGTCTAAGGCATGAAATGTCTTTGCTCACTCAAATACTGGGATCGTTGATTCAAATCCCACTCAAGGCATGGACGTTTGTTTGCGTTTATTCTGTGTGTGTGCAGTTACCTTGTGATGGGCTGATTCCCCATCCAAGGAGTCCTACTGACTGTCTAAGATTAAGAAACTGAAGTGAAATGAAGTGTTTCATGGAGGATGCCCTATGCTCCAAGTGGGAGCAACAGGAAGATAGATAGATATATGGGGAATGGAATGTGCCAGTTATGTGGATGTTTCACTGTTATGATTTAATTGTTTTCTTATACTGCATTTTTTTGGGGGCACATTAATTGTTAAAATAAATATGCTGTCTTTAATAATTCTGTCAGGTCATGCTATAACTCACGCAGATGGTAATTGACTTCACACTGGAGCAGCCTGGGTACAATCCTAGATCAGGTCACATGGGATTTTTGATGGACAGAGTGGCAGTGGGGTGGGATTTCTCAATGTACTTTGGTTTCCCCTGCCAATTTCCATTCCATCAAGAGCTTCACATTCATTAATCATCCTGTCATTAGTGCTATATAGTTTCAATAATGACAGCACCATAAGTAACCAACCAAAAATATTTCCGTCAGCTTCACAAAACCTTATTACAAACAAAATGAAGACCCAATACAATAAAATAAACTTATATGTAAATTACAGTATTTAAAAAAACAGTGCTGACAACATATTTCAGAATAACGACCTAAAATATAATTATCTCTCTAATTTTTGCCATAGGAGAACCATGGAAAAATTTGGTAGTCATAATATTACATTACAGCATCTTGTTGCACTGGTTAATGATTTAATTCACAGGCACAGTCTTGGAATTGCAGCTTCCTGTTGTGTTCATAGACTGAAAATGTGACACACCACTTGTCTATGAACATGACAAGAAGTTGCACTTCCAAGACTACCCATGCAAATTAAGTCATTTGATAGTTTTCCTATAACATTAGACACACTATACCCATATACAGAGCTCTGCCTTATGTCCATAAAGGGGTTAATGCTGTAATTAAAATCAGTCTTACAAGGAACATACATGTTTGAAGCATTAATGCTAGTGGAGCACATATATGGAATGTATGCAAAAATCTCAGATCATATATACAAAACAGCAGACTCAGATTCTCAGTTTTACATTCTCCATGCCTTATTGATGACTACAACAGAAGGTTTTGAAAGTCTTAATTTGAGAGCAGAGTGAAAATTGTAACATAAAGATATTCATGTATGAAGACATGTACATAAGTTCTCCTGTCCTGAGAATATGTGCAATGAGTCTGGAGATGGCAGCACGTTTAGATTTATACAATGCCACCTCAGTGTGTAGCTTCTAACAATAGAAAATTAAGGTTGTGTCTTTTGCATTTTAATACTTAAGTATTTTGATGCAACATCCTTTACAAATTTTGTTTTAACCCTTTAATAATATATTTTAAGTAGTTAGCTTTAGGAATCATTAAGGACAGCTGTGTATGTATATGTATCTAGCTGATAATGTTATGTTGATAAATGTTATCTAGTTCATAGTTTTACTCATCAGCAATTTGTGATGAATGGCTAGGTACTGTAAGTTGTTTCCAGAACTGGTTTCAACAGTTTATACATGTTAGCAAGCAGAATGCACATAGTCTTCTGTAGTAATGCTAATGTAGAATGACATAGGAAAGTAATGTAATTTAATAATATATATATATTTTTTAAAACAACATATTTCACACATGTCTTCCACTGTAGAGAAATTCAGTTTGTTTCTTTAAATGCCTGTTTTGTTAGATGTTATTGCAGATTGTGATCTATAGCACATAGATACTGTGCCTGCTTCCTTTCTGAATTTTGTATATGACTTTCATTCGGTCATGAAGCTGTAATAACCTTTTCTGCTATAAAAATATATAGTGCATGACAGTTTGCTTTGTTTTGCAAGTAATTCAGTTTTTTTTCAGTATGTGTGATGTATGATACCTCTTATTGTTAATACAGTAATATGTAGTTTACCAGTATACAGAAATTTGCAAGTAAAGCTTAAAGCTTCCAATTGATTTATGTAGTCACTTTTACATTATTTCTTTGAAGTTTCATTATGCTGCCGAATGCCTTTGATAGAAGCTAGTCAGAAGTAAAATCCACAGTAACATTATACTTCACTCCTTATGGTTTATTGGTAATGCCTATTATACTTTTATAAATGTGTTTCTTATAGTTATAAGCAGCTGACACTAATTAAATGCATAGGGTCTCCTGTAAAATAAATGGTACTCCAAGAATATATTATGAATTGCTGAGTGACATTGTAAGAAATCTTCCTTTAAACTAGCTTTCATGTGCTCCCTTCCCTCCAACATAGCATAAGTTGGTTTGTTCACCCTTCAAAATATACTACTATTAGTCACCATTTCAGATAACTTGTAAGAAGAATGTGAACATTAAAACATAAAACATCCTGCAAAATTTCCCTTTCAGATAATTTTGATACACAGTGATCATATGTGCTGCAACCCTTTTGAGGCCAGATTATTTTCATTTAATATGGATATTCTTCTTTTATAAAATGAAATATATTTGTCCAATGAAGTTCTTATTGGAATTTCAAATTAGAAAGCATAATTCCATTTACTGTGATAGGAGAAAAATCAGCATAAGGTCATTCCTCACAGATAATATGTGAGAAAATTAACTGAAAGAAGTTTAACATGCAGGTTTTTTGATTGATTTAGATTTAATTCACTGATTCAGCTGTCCTCTATTTTATAATAACTGTATAGGTATTGCCAAGCCATCAATTTAATGTACATGCAAGTATTTTGATGTGATCATTATCAGTGTTTTTACATGCACAATAGAAGATGCATGCATATTATTGAGAAACAGATAACATGCTGATTAAAACAAAACAAAATTGTATTATGAAACTTCAAAGGAGATATATGATAATGTAATTATAATGTTTGTCTTATGCAATATGAATGATGCTGTTAACTTCATGACACTGCATTTTAGTCATCTGCAGCAGTATAAGTATCTTTAGTTAATTTGATAACAGTTTTTAAGTTGAAGTAATGTTGCTAATTTAGAAACCGATTTTATATATTTTCTGTACAGTTAATGAGCATTCCATTGTGCCTTTCCTATTTGCTGACTTTGTTGAAGAACCAAATTTTATGTGTTGTGTGAATGTGTATTTAGTTTCTTTGTAATTGTAGAGCACACTATGCCACAAGTGTGCAGTTATTTGGTGTTCCTATATTCATCATATATTTTCAAGATAGGTGTGAAACTTCAATTATGTTCAGATTTCAAAGTTTGTATCAGACTAATTTGTTGCTATGATTTTTTTAACTATAGGCATTTTCATAATTCAACTCATTTTTTTAAGTATTTCAGTGTGATTAATGTTAAACCAATGCTGCCACAAAGTGCTATTTGTGAATGACCAAGTAAGAACAGATTGCACCTGGTCCAAGGTTTATCTAAATGCCATTCTCATTTTCAGTGCCTTAGCTTCTACAAGATGGGTACTGACATGGTGCAAATACTCTAAAATGAAGTAATACAACGAATATAGTGTATATTTGATTTGGTGAATGCATTCTTATTGTAAGGCAAATTTTCATTATCAACGATTGGATGAAAAGTTGGTGCTTAATATTGAGTGTTATGTAAATGCAGGATTTATGTACACATTAATTGCATATCTACATAGTTATTGCCCCCCCCCATCCTTTCATTATTATTTGAGTGCTTGTTTATGTATCAAAGCTTGCAGTCACTGTTGTTATAGTTGTTTCCAAAACATGTATATGCATAAAATATATTATACAAAGTAGACAGTTTTAGTCCTCATGAATATATAAACCACTTATTATTAAATTATACTGTTCATGAAGAATATTAACGATATGAATTTTCCTGCTTTGACTAGCATAAATGTGATTTTATCCTATAATTTTAGTTCAAACTTGTTTTGTAAGTGGCATGTTTATGTTTAATGCCATATTTATTATGTGAAACATATATTACTATCTATGGATGGTTTAATATAAATTTATTTTAAATGTTGAAAATGTACAATGCATTATATTTACTTGAATTCTTTATTACTGTAGAAAGATACAAAATTATTTACACAATAAATATGGCATTTTAATGCTTAATAATGCTTAGTCTTTAGTTTTAAGAATCATATTTATAATTAACTAAAGCAATAACAATATATAGTTGTTAACAGAAATGAGAGGTTAATTTTAATTTTATGCAATACCATCTCATTTCTTGTATGTTCCAAGCTGAAGGAAGTAAGGCCTCAGAAGGCATAACATTAAACTGTGCAATATCATAGATATAATGTGTAATATACCGAAATATTCAGTAGCCAAATAGTCGCAAAAACTTACCTTGTATTTTATTTTAATGTTTCATTTTAATAGAAATAGCTCATTATTATTATACCAGAAGTGATATGTGCTGGTATGTATTAAGTAATTAAAATGCCAGAACTAATTGTTATAATTTTTATAAACGGCTTGTATACATGCTTTCAAATAATTGTGTTGGAGCACAAGGCATTCTCACTAAAGCATCCAACTTGGTCTATATTCCTGCAGTTAATAACCTATATTTAGGACTGTATTAAGGTTTTTGGTATTGCTTAGTGCTTTCTTTCCGAATCCAGTCTCTGCTTCAAAACTAAAAGGAGTGACCCAAGTTATATAAGAAAATAATATATACTCATAGTTCCTACCATTGAATTTGCCAAATGATGAATGCTCTTGACAGTTGTCATATAGTAAGAACTTTGTGCAATATTAAATATCTAATCTCTCCAAAACAATTTCTGGTTCCACTCTCTCCAGACCTCTGCTACAGAAGACCATTCTCATAAAACTCAATTGAAATTGATTTGTAACTGCAATGTCATAAAACAGAGAACAGAAAAATGTTCATAATGAGTAGCAATTTTTCCAAGGCTTACAACCCATATGGCTTCTATAACATGGAAAACCACTGACTTTGTTCAAACTGTCACTCTTAGTAACATACATAAAAGCAACACAGACAACAGTCTAGTATAAAGGATCCCCAAATATCAGTCACCCCTAAATATTTCATTACCTAAATAAATCACTGTCCCTCTGTAAGATGATGACATTTACACAAAGTTAGAGCCATTACATTGGAGACCCACTTACAGTCATTGGTCAGGATAGTTAAACATTTTTTAGGTAGTGTCCTATGGAATGCATTGCAGTACATGCTTTGTTTTACTATAGAGTCTGTCGATTATCAGTAAGCAGCCAATGAAAATGCTCACTTTTAAAACTTCTCATATGTAGGTGTCTGGAATTGTGAGATTTGGAGAGTGCAAAGGATAGGGGAATGTGATTGTCTCATAATGAGATGCAGCATATTTTTCAGCCACATAACCAACAACAGGAACAGAGAAACGAACATCTCATACATGGAAGAAAACATACATCCTTGTAATGTACACACATAGGTGGAGTATTGGGGGGGGGACTTCCTTATACTGCAGTACACTTATACATAATCCATCACAGTTACATACATAATAACACTAAGCCCCTCTTGACACTTTTATTTTCTGTTAACTGTAATCTAAGCATGACACACCAATTTTCATGTTACCTACACCTGGTGCTGCAAGTTTGATTAATACATGTTTCAGCTGTCTAATCAACAGGATTATCTCCCAAACCACATGACAAGTTTAGATAAAATATGCCATGCTAGATCTATGTTGAAAGTTGTCTGGTGAATTCCATGTTTGTTCATGTAAGTCTGTTAGTCTGCTGGAAGTCATGCTTTGTAGGAGTGTAAATGCATTTTGTTTTGTTTCTATTTCACGAGAATCAGTAATAAAAAGCTACTTGAATAAAACTTTTAGAGATATGAAATAAGAGATACTTTTATATATGAAATATTTATAATGCAACTTATCGCTTTGACAAATGCCTAGAAGGATATGAACTTAACATTCCAGCCCACATCTTTTAAACCAGTTGACCAATATAAGTGAAACTTTATGCAAGAGGCACTTATGAATTATTGTAAAATCAAATAATTCTTTCAGAATTTTTTTTTAAATGGCCTACCACTCTCCACTCGTTAGCAAGGCCTAACATTTTTTTTTCCTTTTGGAAACTAACCACTTGGAAGACTGAAATAATGATTATTATATGTTACAATATTAAAATAATTAGGGAAGTAGTTGTACTACTTTATAAATTTGATTTAAGTAGTGGGTCTTTATGTCAATAGTGTTGGACTTCTAAGTTTAAATAGCACCAAATGAATTTCTCTGCCTGCCTGACCATTTTATAGTGTATCTTGGAAACAAGTTTCAGGAACATTTAGAAATTACATAATATTCTACAAGAGTTTCAGAACAGTCATGGAATCCTGACTTTCCACAATTTTATGTTATTTTAACTGTTGCAGTTACAGTTTATGTAATAATGATTTAATTATTTCTGTTGTTTTGTTGTGGGACATGGAATCCCCTGATGATACATACTCATATATGCTTGCTCTTTTAGGTGTGCCAGGACTGAAATCACTATATTTGCAGACTTCTTTTTTGCTGTTAGTGGTAAAATAAAATGTGTTTATAAGGAGAAGTTGGTAATTGGCACTGCCAATGTATATAGTGTTAAGTTTTCAGAATACAAAATAAGTAGATTAAAGCCCCTGTATATGGTAATTAAACGCTGCAATACTTTGCTTTATTTAATTATTGTACAATGCTGTATTAACTGCCGCAATTATGCAGCATTAAATATAACCAATAGGATGACTGTGAATCAGTTAGATGATGTGGGAAAAGAGTTCACAGCCTATTATTAAATGCTATCCTCAAATTTGCATGGAGAGACTGAGTAAAACCATGAAAATCCTATGTAAGGATAGGCAATCTTCTTTTGAAATTTTAACCAGAGACTGAGAAGTAGACTTTAGTCGCAACTCAGTCACTGAAATTCACATGTGTTATCACACAGATATACTCTGTGACCTGTTGCATTACTTTTAGTTCATCATGAACCAAACTGGGAAACAACCTGAATAGTACAGTACATCAGATAAGGGACATGGCCACTGAAACTATATTATATAAAATGAAGAACTGTAGTCCATTTTGGAGTATTCTGTGAATGTCTGTTAACTGAATGGTGAATTTTGCAGCCAATATGTTGAGGCTATAATAAGACATAACAATATCAAAGTTATCACAGAGACTTAATCCAACATATTCCCAAGTCCAAAAGATGATTTTGTTACTTAACTTCATTGGAGCAAATATATGTATGTGATATCCAAGTTGGAGTACACCATTTCACTTGTTTATTCTTTTAAGAATTAACTGAATTTGAGTCACATTGATTGCTAGATAAAGAAAATAATAAAATTGTTTGACCTTGACATATACAGTGTTGTAAATTCCCTGAATGTTGGTTGCTTGCTATATGGGTAATACCACTGTATATGAACTCTTACTGCTTTAGTGAGTGCCTTTTCTTAATGTATGAGTTGCCAGTTATCATCTTGCTATCCAAACTGTTGAAAAATTACAGGATATAAAACTGAAAATATCATTCTACCAATATGCACAATTTGCCGTTTAACAAATGTGAGATGCCGTTCGTAACAGACAGCCTCTCTTAATTTAATATTTAATAAAGACATGCTGTCCATTGTTAAAAAATATTTAAATTGTCACATTATTTGTTGAAGATTTAGCCTAATTTGGAATATCTGCATATCAGATTTATATTGATTGAATAGTTTAGTTTTCATAATAAATTGTGTATTAAAATAAATGTATGAAATTCCAAGTTCTTTTCTTTCTCAAGTTAAAGACACAGAATCTCTTTGCATTTGAATGTTGTCTAAGTCAAGTTTTTCACAATTTTTGTTTCAGTGATTAGCAGATTTTTACTAAAAGACGGTTTAATTGAATAAAAATTGTAAGAATATGATTTTGAAAATAAAATTGTATATTAAGAAAATGAAGACTATACTTCCACACAGAATGAAATAAATGTGCTGCCTGCTTCATGCTGGTTTCTTGTCTGGCTTATTTTCGAACCTGAAGATGGAGGTATTGTTACACGAAACATCAATTGGCTTTCATTCAACTACATGGCATTACATCCCAGAAAATAGAACTCTCCAAATGAAAACATTATTTAACAGAAATACTTGGCAGTATGCTTATGCCAGCTTTTTTCATTAGAAGGGCAGAATATTTCTTTATTGTATCTCACTTGCCTACATTTATTATCAACTGGGTGTGATGAAAAGCTGGACTCAGATGACATACATATTACAGGAAAGACTTCTCATGGTCTGCTGTACAGGATCATTTTCTTTGATCATGGTTCTTAACTTTCCTTATATCAACATGTGTACTGTGACAGGTTTATGCTTCAAAGCTCTGTTTCTAGATATAGTCAATGAATGTTCATTATGATATTTTACAAACATTTTACCTGTTACACCTTTTAACAGTATTGTAGCATGTAGATCAGTTGCTGGATAATGTTCATGTGACAACGCCTGTTGCTAGAGCAGCAGATCCTTAATAAATGGGGTCATGCAACCCATTTTTGGTCAACAGCTGGGTAAACATGTTCTTGCAGCAATGGACACGGTCGCAACAATAGAAGAACAGTGTTCTCTATGTGGTCCATGCCAAGAAGTTATAACCAGGACAGTTAGAGTTCAGTTGAGTTCTACATGGGAGACTGTGAAGATAGAACCTGTGTGCGCGAAGCTGAATAATCTCCACCATTAGAAGTCGTTGCTAGGGAATGGCTGGTGAAGACACAGCAGGCTGGAAAAGGCTTAGCGTGTGCTGTGGTGATTTGTGAATTATGGAGATAAGTGGTGGCACTAATCCAACCCCATCTATAGTAGCACCCCTAAATTGTGACAACTGGTGTCAGAAGTGGTTGGATTGGAAACCACAGTATTGGGAGCTATATCGCTATATCAGCATGTTATGGAGATGGAACAAATGATGGCATGCCTGCTGACTGAAATAAGAATGACCAAGAAGAAATGACAGTAAGCCGGGAAGCCAAGATAGACACCAATCAAGAAAAGACCTAAGCTGAAGTAAAAATCCAATAATGAGAATTCTGCGGTCCTTCAAAGTATTCTCATCTCTTGGATGGATATTAACCAAGCCAGGACAGAGGCCATTCAGGAAGAAATAATAGCATCACAATATTCTGCAAAATATTAAAAATAATCAATACAACATTTTTTCCTTCTAATAGGAAGACAAAAATAATCTCACAGACCCTTAGGTGTTCATGGACCACACTCTGAGAACCAGTGTTTAGAATGCTGAACTATGGATGGAGTCCAAATGCTCAGTAATCCCAAACTTTCTCATTGTTCTCGACAGTCCCCTGACAACCTAAAGGGTCTGGAATTTAACCATCCCGATGTCAAAATGGTGTTCTTGCCCTCCAACACCACTTCCCTCATTCAGCTGCTTGATCAATGTGGTTACCAACTTTAACATGTATTTATACATACCATACTTTCAGCAGGATTCCTGTCCTCAAGCTTGATATAGTCATACACCCTCTTCCATTTCTGTCTACCCTACCAGTCTCTCTTCATTCGTTGCCATCAAAAAGTCCCATCAAGGTCCTCTACAAGTTATTGTCAATCCCCATGCTAATCTAATTCCTTAACATTTGCAACTTAGACTCCCAAATGAGCTTTAAGGGACAGGATGTTGAAAAGTGAGGACAATATGGTTCTTCGTGGTCGTTTGAATGTGTACATCAGTAAGTGTCTAGGTAAAAATAAATTTCTTTTACTTAATTAAAATACAATATTTTGCAAGTACTTTTGCAATCACGTTGTTGCGAACAGATAGAGAAGACCTCTTGCAAACTGTAGTATCTCTGAACCTCCCAATTTTGACTCTCCATAAACCCTGTCAACAAAGGTTATTGGTACCTGAAAACAAAAAAACCAAAATCTTTTGACAATTACGAGGGTAAGTCAGAAATTATCCGCACTTTCTCCATAACACATCTTTAGGTTTGTCACACTGCCTCCTACGCATGCATTGTTAGAGTTGGTACTACTGTGGTCATGTGATTTAAGTTTTACCTTGATGCTGTGACAGTGTAAACATGGCCACTCTGCTAAAAGTGTGCACCAATGATTAACAAAGAATAGTGATCCGATTTCTCTGGTTGGAATGTGTGTCGGGCTGAAATTCATATGTGGGTTCATCACTATGCGCCAGAATCCAAAAGCCAGAGTATGGCGTGGAAACACCCGGAAATGCAAACAAAGATGAAATTCAAGACTCAATCTTTCATGGGAAAGGTGATGCTAACCATTTTTTGGGACTCAAAAAGGCCTATACTGGAAGATTACCTGGAAAAATGGTGTACGATCAGCAGTGCAAGCTACAGTGATTTGCTGGCCAACAATCTGAAGCCAGCAATTCGCACCANTGTGTGTCGGGCTGAAATTCATATGTGGGTTCATCACTATGCGCCAGAATCCAAAAGCCAGAGTATGGCGTGGAAACACCCGGAAATGCAAACAAAGATGAAATTCAAGACTCAATCTTTCATGGGAAAGGTGATGCTAACCATTTTTTGGGACTCAAAAAGGCCTATACTGGAAGATTACCTGGAAAAATGGTGTACGATCAGCAGTGCAAGCTACAGTGATTTGCTGGCCAACAATCTGAAGCCAGCAATTCGCACCAAACGCCGAGGCCTATTGTCGAAGAAAGTGTTGTTGTTGCATGACAATGAACGCTCACACAAGGACGGCAAGACCGTTGAAACCATTAACCATTTGTGTTTTGAGGTGCTGGAACAACCTGCCTACAGCCATCATCTCTTTGGACCGCTCAAAGATGTTTTACGAGGTTTTTGATTTTCTATGGACAAAGAATTGGGGGAAGCAGTGCATAAATGGTTGCGCGACCAAATGAAAACCTTCTTCGTGGAGGGAATACGCAAGCTTTTGGACCCCTGGACCAAGTGCATCGAAAAGCGAGGAGACTATGTAGAAAAATGAAGTACTTGTTCAACCCCTACTTTTGTATATATGGACTGGAAAAACAAGAGTGTGGATAATTTTTGACTTACCTACGTGCTTAACAAGATCAATCTGTTTCACTTCCATGAAAGTTAACTAGGTCCATATTTGTTTTGACTGATGTATTCCTTTCGACATAGTGGGTGTGAATATTACTTTTGATTTCAGAATGGATGAATCGTTTTAGTGGTTAATACAAAAACACCCTCTCCAAATTCTGCTTAGCACAGAGCAACTAGAAAGAGTAACAGGAATGTCAGCTACTGAACCAGTATCCTAGTCTTATCTTTCCCATGAATTTCAATTACAGCACATTCAAGTGTACTATCAGGAATGCAACCCCGTGATAGGTGATACATCTTGACCACATTAATATATGGAAAGTTCAACATAACTGGAAAATCTAGAATACATTTTGTAAAATCCTGCTTTCAGTGCAGATCTTAAAAATAAGGGTGTACATATTTCATGAGCAATGCAGATTACACCACTTTCCCATAAATCAATACAAATTTGACTTTGTAAAAATGTTAACAAAATTAGAGAAAATCTGCAGCAGGTTTACTGCAAGGCTCCAGAAATATATTTTGTTAAGTGGCAAGGATTTGTGTTTTATTCCTGAAGCCCTGGTTACTGTAAGGAATGAATTAGTTCTTAATCAAGAGAAGGAAAATTCTTGCCTCGCCAATGGTGTAGCCCTGTTGTCGTGCTCGGACTATCATTTCCATCTGGAAAACATAGCCTTTAGAAACGCAGGTTTCAATCAACTTCTGCAACACATCCTTCTTGTACAGCCTAGAACACCAAGGAAAATGATCTTAAGAAAGGATCTTACATTTGTTAGAATACTTGTGACAATGAGGGGACACAAGAAAGATATATAGAATTCTGGTAGGGAAACTGCTTAGAATAGACCCATGATGGAGACTGACATAAGATGATAAGAGAGATGGGGTGGGTTCATGCTAAATTTCAACAATCAGTTTTGATACAAGCAATGTCAGGGATCCAGAAATACGTTACAGGATCATAGTATACTTTATTTAGATACTGTTAAGATGTTAATATTCTAGAACAAGAGTAATATTTTTATAATTTTCTTTTTGAATCTTACACTAAACCAGTGAAGAGTACTATCATCTGGGATGTGATGCTATGCAATGCAGCAAAGCTCAGAGGTATTTCTGAGGAAAGTACTGCCTCTATCTTCAGAGTCAAAGATATAAAAAGCATGAAAAGAAGAACATGAAGCAAGCAGAAAGCTCCTCTGAAACACTGGTTAAGTTCTAACAGAGTACATGGTACAATACAGAATTTCTAATCCCAAAATATAGAATTTATTAAATTTTCAACAGACTTAGACTGAGGTTAAAACTCTTAATTGTTGGAGTTTATGGCAAATGACACACTTCTGGAGCCGAGACACTTATAAATAACACTAAATGCCTGTACAGAAAACATACCTAAAACTGCCTGTCAAATCTGAAGCTCCAGGTCGTAGTAGCAGCTGCGTCAAGAAGTTTGCTCCACGGCTGATTAATTTTCGTTTGAAATCCCAACCAAATACTCCACCCGAACCAATGTACCGAGTTCCAGAAACAACATCAAAGTTTCCAGACTTCTGCTTTTTTATAAATTCTGGGATAAATTTTGGCTGCAAAGTAAAAACAAAGTTCCGCTTAGAAATCAAAACATTTTTAGCTACTAGTAAATGCTAAGTGTTAAATTATTATATTAAAACATAAATATCAATTTGCTTCAAATATATGTTAAATATGTTCAAATTTAACCCCTTCCAAATCGTACTGTTTGCAGTCTCTTCAATTTCCACGATTTTCATTTTTCTGTAATTCTTGCTGTTATCTGTTCTGCAATAAAATGGATGACAAACTTACATGATGTGATAAATCTGCATCCATGATCAAAATAGAATTTCCAGTTGCATGTTTGATACCGTGAATATAAGCTGTTCCAAGACCAAGTTTCTTTTCTCTAGGACGAAGCACAATTTTTTCACTGCCATAGATTTTCTCAAGTTGTTTTCCAACTTCCAGCGTTCCGTCTGGACTTCCATCATCAATAATGATTATTTCATACTCATAATCACTGTATTGTACAAAGAGAAGTATGAAAATCAATTCCTGTCATTAAAGAACAGTACTATTATAAAGAAGGTACCTTTTAAGAGCATGCAAAAGTGTGAAAAAAGTAAAAAAAATGAGTTTTTTAATTTGTACTCTTTGCTATATATTATGAAGATAATCAAATAAAGAATGGGAGGACATAGATAATCCATGGGCAAAAATGAATACAAGATTGAGTATGAATATATGAAAGAAAGTGGCCTCTTTGGATGGGTTTTAATTGGATCATAATATGACCCAGTGGCTGGTTCTTGTCAGTACAATAACGAATCCCTGGATTCCATAAAAAGTGTGTAATTTCTTTAAGGAGGTACTGGCGAGTGTTGTTCCTTCCTCAGTGATCTAAATATCTATGTATAATACTTCAAACACCTCCATGCCTTTGTTGTTCGTTCATTCATATACACACACACACACAGCTAACATCAAACAGAAAAGCTCCATTAGGCTCTCAGGAACCTACACTATTTTCACTAATATAATAATGATCGACTGCATTGCGCTCTGTAACGGACCTCGTGAAAAATATATTTCACGGTGTCAAAACTAGCAAAGGTACTTGCGCTACCAAAACCGCAAATAATACACAGAACGCAATATTTCCAATATATATAAAATTTATACTATCACATATTGACCTTTTATCCATATAATTCACTATCAACCAGACAATAATTGCCAGATTGTCATGTTCGTTATATGTAGGCAAGAGAATTGAATATTTATTTTCAACTGCCCCATTTCTTTCATCACCACGCACTTCTGCCATGCTGCAATTTTTGACGTCAGTCGACTCCGTCGATCGGAGTCGAGTACAGTGATCGATAGGTATTTTCAGTTCGTACTGTGGAACTATGGAAGACGAACATCACGGATTACTAAACAGAGTAGTATGAATGCATAGGGCATTGATATGGGGAATTTCGCTGTGACCGCTTTCGATCTATCGAGTTGCAATAGAATGAACAAATTTATGATCTGCGATTCGCATAAAATTACGGAACATAGCTCAATCAGCAAGGGTATGATGATGTTATATTTTAGCGTCCTGTTGCACTGATTCAAGTCCATGATTTATTTCACCGTCTTCTAGTGCATACACTTATCTACTTCACTCCTCTCACTCGCACTACATGTTTCGGCACAAAAGTGCCATCCTCAGGTGCTTATTTGCTTAACGTTAAACTAGTTCATTACATGCCTTGTCGTCTTCATATTAAAATAATTAAAATATATATTTATCATATATATTGATAAATGTTAAAAATTAAATATTAAAATATAAAATTGTTCAGGATTTTTCCTACGTCGTATTCACTACTCAAGTCACGTTTATCCTCTTCTGTTGGAGCACTCTTTCTATTTTCATGTGTTTATTGTGCTTTTTGTTGTGTCTNTGAGTGAGAGGAGTGAAGTAGAGAAGAGTATGCACTAGAAGACGGTGAAATAAATCATGGAAGGGTATAATGTGTTCCTAGCGTGTGAGTATGACGTCACGCTCGGGAGGGCTGTAGCTGGGATCGGCTGGGATCACCCCATGTCAACAGGTATATGGTGACGGAAAACAAGCGCAAGCGACAACTGCTTGGTGTCTACTGTCATCTATCAACAGCATCTACAGGGCTCGCTCATTGTACAATATCATAGTGTTGTAGTATTTATAGCAGACAGTCCCTGACGCGGAGTACGAGAAGTATTTGTAGTGGCGGGGAGAGCTACAGCATGCCGAAAAGTGTGGAGGGGAATACAGTACAGGCGTTCTCACAAGGAAATAACTTCTTACCTCATTGTGTTGCATAGTGTTGGTGGTTATGTCTCGAGGATGTTCACACATCCGATATTAAGTTTTAAGTGCTGAATGGCACACTATTATGCACTAAACACTATTATACACTTTTCACTGTTATATACATGAAGAGTTTATTTACATATTACACGGGTCTATTCTAAAGGAACAACGGCGGCAATGTCCTCATAGATACCATCTTCACATGCCTGTCCTTCGTCGTCACCACCAGATGAATCGGAGCTATCATGAGAACTGTCATCACTATCACTGCCAACATGGAAGACGAACTCTCGTTCTGCCTTCAAAAGGCCTTCCTGTGCCGTTAATTGTTGCTCAATGTTCCTTACATGTTGGCACCTACGTTGCCATTCTTCTGCAGTTATGGAAGCCAATTTTTATCTGCCACTTTAATGACGTCATCCATATTAAGTGTGGTATTGGTTTGAGCAACCCAATTTTTACGGTGGCCCATATTAACTCAACTGGGTTGAGTTCTGGGTGATACGGAGGGAGTCATAAAATATTGTGATTGTGTTCTGCAAAGATTCCATCTATTTTATAGGGAAGGTATTTCGGTTTGAGTGGTAGGATCATATTATGTATGTCTGGATTCCGCAGTGATGAAAAATCAGTGTTATTGAAGGTAATAGGTGGAAGGTGATATTTCAGCCAGGATATCATAAAATCTCTTCTTGAATTTGAGTTAGGGTCTCTGTTTAGTTGTAGGAGTACATTATGGTAGGGAGTATTATCAATGACAGGGACAGAATTTGGGGGAAGGTTAGGAATAAGTCGCCCCTTTAATCATTTTTCATAATTGGTGTAGTTCATGTCACTATGGTAGTCTCCTGTTTTTTGGTGGGATTTTAAGCGGACATAGGCATTAGGGATGAAACCTTGCTCCCCCCTGCATGGATAACAATGAGCCTTTGGCATTTGGACACAGGGGAAAATAATTCCTTGATGGATCCATCACTACGTGCATATGGGGTGGTGTACGATGAATGAATTGTAACCGCACCATGCAGGAACCTCAGTAATGTTTTTCATTTACATTCTTAATTACAATGTACTACATCTAAACGAACTATATTACTAATTAACAAAAGATGAAACACAATTGACCCCAGCACCAGCATGGGCCAAAGACGACATATGGTCTTTCTGAGGGACAAGCAAGCTGCAGGTCACTTGAAAACCCCAGAACGGAGCAGGAAGTATCCCGCTGTGTTTTCTGGGAATTTCAATGCTTAACTTCGACTGTGCGAGTCTTTGAAAATTTGAGACTTGAGAGATACGAGTCGCAATAATTTTCGGAGGGGCGTACCGAGCGATCGTTAGCGTACCTTCATTTATATGAGAGCTGTCAGAAGGACCGTCTTGTAATTAGGCCCAAATTAACATGGACCTTGTTAGGGATTGGCGGAATGTCAATGACAGTAACACCCAAATTTTAGGTTCAGCCAATCAGCAAAATTTCAGAGGAGAGGAAACCGGCCGTTCCCGGAACCGTCAGGACTTCTGCCTCTCCAGAACAGTCAGTCGTGTAAAGGGACTAACAGGAGTCAGTCATCAAAGGGGAGTAACAGGAGTGAGTCGTCTAAAGGGAGTAATAGGAGTCAGTCGCAAAAAGTGAATAACAGGAGTAAGTCGTTTAAAATGAGTAACGGGAGTCAGTCGTCAAAAGGGAGTAACAGGAGTAACCTCCCGGACGTTAAATCGGGTTTGGCTGAGTCCGGTACACAAATTCAAAGTGCTACAGCCTTGTAATAGGTAATTGTAGTTCACATCTATAATAAAGAGCAACAGTGTTGGTGAAGTGTGAGTTTTAAGTGTTCTCTATTTCCTTGTGTGAGCAAGGCCCAGAAGTCGCCCTGAGACAGAATCTCGCCCTACCGTCTGAGCATTCGAAACCCCAAACGCCTGCCTATCCATATCCCCACCTTTGTTTTCCCCGTTCCAAATTCGTGGATTTCACCCAAGTCCACTGGCGCCCATACAAATTCAAATTCAGAGTAATCCCACACCCTACCCTGAACCAGACAGCTACAGGGAAGCGGTGGATGAAAGTGGAGACCAACGTAAGGGCACCAAGAGGACAGTTATAAGTGGTGGGTTATAAGTGCCGACCAACTTGTGGGCCTAGAAGTCTCACTGAGTGGGTGACAACACTTATAGAATATAGGTTTCATCCACGTAGATGGATGAAACCTCTTCAGAGGCACCAAACACTCTTTAGAAACTACTATCACAACAGTTGTCATATCAATTACACATGTATTGCCAAGTCACAATGTTCTATCTATCAGTCACAGCAGCCTTTCGGGTTATAGAAATTTTTAAAGTTTTAAAACTTTGTTCAAAATTAAAATTCATAAACCTTACGGTTCGTGCCAATAACACCTGTTGTCTCTCTTCTAGGTGGCCGATGTTGTGTTGCCTATGTAACCTGAGTAAGGAGATTCTTAATATAGTCCGTTATGATTTCCTGGCCCACTGTGCTGTTTACTGTTAGTGTGACGGACCAAAAATGAAACAAATCAAATTCAGTATTATTGCTCCAAATACACGATTTATAACACATTAATATAACTGAAAAGCTATGTTCTGTGTAGCTTTCAAGTGTAAGTTGTCAGCAAAGTTATTAAGTTGAATACAAGTATCTCTGAAGGAAACATAATTTTCTTTCAAGTTTATCCACCATCAGCTTTCCTAAACACAAGTATTCTATGTATGTTATAGTTCAAATGTTCATTGCATTTCAGTAAGGGGGTGTTGATTTGATGTTAATGAAATGTTCTGTGGGAACATCCCACATTATCACGCATTTCAGGTCAGGTCAGGTCAGGTCATGTTACGACTGACGGTCAGTCAGTCTGTCGGTCTTGGTGTCGAGCCCCAGCTGGGGCTCATGACCAGATATTTCTTTTGACTGAAAGTTACTGTCCTGTCTATGTGTAGCGCCCTCTCTGACGAGAGGTCGGGTCTGTCATCTGTCAGTCAGTCTGTATTAAGTCTATTGTCTGTATTTACATACATTTACAAATACACACTTAATCCTTACTTCTATGTACAATATATACACAGCCTCTGTCAGTCCAGGCTAGGTACAGCGGATTATGCCCTTTCATATATATACATATATATCCTAGTAGTATTTGCTACTATGGCAGTCTAGTCACTTGAACGGTCGTATGCCTGACCGCCGCCAAGTTTAAGCCTCTTATACTTTCTGTGTCGGGCTTCGCCTTGTCCGATGTTGCGAACATTCTCATTATCATGATTTTGTATGACTTCTGCTTGTTGCCTGCATAATTTTGTTATGTAATCATA
>NW_019726237.1:387843-388074 GCF_002891405.2 Cryptotermes secundus
GACTGTTTACATGACTAGCCTGAGTTGACTGACCTGTTTTTGGTTCCTGTACAAGGACCGGGATGCTCGGTTTCGTGGCTTTTGGTGGGACTGCCACTGGAACTTGGAGAGTCTGAGGTCGCTGTTCCTGCGATGTGCTGCCACGGAGCGCTGCCGCGAAGGAGACTCCAGCGGGTAATGATATTCGATGAGAACACCCTTCCCGTCGTAGTTTTGGGTGCTCTCTGCGAT
>NW_019726238.1:0-17740 GCF_002891405.2 Cryptotermes secundus
GAAACCCGTTGTTTCCGTCTTCAAGGTACTGTAATTCCTGAAGATCAGGGTAGCAGGTTGCTTGAAACCTTGGTAACAGTACCAAACAACACGGCGTGACATCCAGGAAGATCTCTTATCTTAATGTTTACGCCTTGAGCAAGTGTAATGATGTTGGGAGGTTAGCGCTAACGGAGTACATGAGGCCCGAGCCTTCTTCCATTCACTCTCTTTTTGTCTGTCTCTCTGTCTGCCTTCCCGTTTGCGGTTTTAATTACGAGAAATAATCAAGAAATAAGTTAATTTCTTTTNCTTTTTCATTTCATGTAAGTGCCGAGAAGTTGAAAATGCGGCCTAATTATCACAGGCGGTATCAGCATATGTACACAAGAAGGGTCGCAAATTGCAGTTCCGATTTAATTAATTTGAGCGTATCAGAATTTAAGCAATTAAAGTTAAATGCTAGCCAGTAATGCGTCATTAATTGCAGCAGTCAGTCCTGTTCCTCATGTGGCTGTCAGTAAGTCCGGCATTAACTTAGCGTGAGTGCAGGGTGAGGAGGAGGGGTGGAACAGTAGAAGGTCGGACAAAACCGCTTTGTAGTTCGTACTCTTCTCCAGATACAATGAAAAATCAAGGAGGGTGAAAAGAACCGTTTTCTTCTGATCCACTCTGCACCTGTCTAGGAATCTTCTTGGGGGTAAAGAGGGGACGGCACATAAGGCTGATAACCTCACCGCCATCGACGTCTCACAACACTGTGGGCCCCTACGGCCTCTGATAGGGTAGAAGAAAATACGCAAGCGAAGAACTAGAGTGAGCCTGAAGATGGGGGCGATACGTTCCTCCGAAACAATATCTACACGGTGCCACATCCCAGAAGACTGGTAACTTTACTTTTGATTTTGCAATCCACCCTTCTCCACGGAGCAGAGTCTATATTGAGAACTAATAGTTTCTTAGCTGCTCACCAAATTATTTGCCTCGTATGAAACACGAAATATATTTCTTGTTCCCAAGACCACATCGCTTGTCGTTACGCCGAGCCGGGCGAATCCTGCACACACCGCGAAACATGAGATCAGACAGAACGGGGCATGCGATAAATCACTGCCCTCCGTTGGGCCTTGCTGGTCGCCGACTCGAGGACAAGGGAATAGTAAGAAGAGCGGTGCTGTAAAAGTAGGGCGCAGTGGCCGTGACACACAGAGAAGGCAGGGCACCCACTGCCCTTGATACATTTCGAAATGCTTTGTGCGGTAGGTTACAGCGTTAAGGACAGAATAGTAAAGGAAATAGTACAATCCAAGTAAGTAAGATACATTGCAATAGGTTCCAGAGGTAGGGCTAGACGATTTTCTTATAAAACCAGAGAGGTCCGGCAGATGGCAGTAAATTAAAAGGAACGACCAAGACGAAAGTTTGGAAACACAGGCTAACCCCCGAATCCTCCATCTAACCTCCTTATGGGCCCTGCCACGGCCAGAGAAGTCATCGGCTCGAAGTCTAAATGCGAGTGAATGCCAAAGGCGTGCACAGCCATACCTCGGAGAGACAAGAAGGAAAAGTCTGGATACTTAGGAAAATAGCACGCAGGAAGAGAGCTGGGGCGGGTACAGGCTGTTTCGGAGTGAAAGCACACAGAACCGGGAAAGGCTCTCAACTTATTGCATTACAATCCGTTTCAATATTATCCTTTCCTGTTTTCCTTTAAGCAATTCCAGCTAAATGTTTTTATGCAAATCTCATCTCTTACATGCGTGGTAGGCCTACTTGTCCTGGTCTTAGCATTCTCATTAATTAATTAATTAATCTAAAGGTTGTACCTTCCAGAATAATGCCGCGGAAGCCAGATATAACGTCCAAAGAGAAAGCTATCTCCGTACAGACTGGCTTGCCAGATGGATATGAGAATGTTTGTTATTTTAATATTCTGTATCAAACACGCTGAAGATCCTTCGTGTTTGTGTTTTCCTCTTTCATATCGACAGCACATGTCTCTCTTACTGTGGCAGACTGACCCAGCACAATGCGCTCCTTGTGTCATGTCAAGTCCAACTGCACATGTGCTCGGCTGCAGTCGGTAGGCCCGCAATCCGCTTTGACTGAAACATTTCTCATTTCACCAATTTCCCCTCCTCACTCGTTGAGACGACATGTGGAAATAATTCTTGCTTGTTGTACATACATACAGCACGGTCAAAATCTAAAGAGAAGAGACCACTACGCGGTAGCGTAGGTGGTTGAGGAACTATGCTACAAGCAGGAAGGTCGCAGGTTCGAGTCCGTATGAGGAGGATTTCTTTCAATTTACCTAATCCTTCCAGCCGCACTGTGGCCCTGGTGTCGACTCAGCCTCTAACAGAAATGAGTACCAGGAATCTTCCTGGGGGTAAAGGGAAGCCGGCGCTTAAGGCTGACAACCTTGCTGCCATCTGTGAGTTGATTGTCTAGAGAAAGTGTGGGAGCCTCGATGCCTCACAACCCTATGAGCATTCACAACTTGTTACAGGGATACCTATAGTATACATATAGTACTATACATATGGTGAAAAAAGTCTAGATTTTACGGAATTTTTAGTGTTTATCAGCGTTTTCACAAAGATAAAAGTCACGGTTGTGTAGCATATATTGAACACGTTCCCATGAAGATAGGATCTTGCGGAATGTGACGTCACGTAGTTCTGTAGCTGGTTAACAACGATTTTCTGAACCCACTGCCTCCATTTTACCCATATATCAGTCTACACGGCGTCACATTTTCTAAGACCGTAATCTTTACTTTTCACCGCTATGAGAACCCCAGCCCTCACTTAGATTCACGTTTCCGTAAGTTTGTGTCTTCACATACGCGTTTTAGCATTGTCCTGACCGAACTTTATAACGTAACTACATGTGTGAATATTTAGTTGCCTTCAGTTTTATTTACATTTATTTTAATATAGCATACATATACCAATATTTATTCAGTTACGTGTGGCTCTATAGATTTGTGTTCTGTCCCATTTACATAATTTTGAAATGTATTTCTGTATACAATTCTGCCATTCTACTATCGTCTTGAGGTTGGTTGTTATTGTGACCATGTAAATAAGTTTTGTTTCCCCCCTTGGCACTACAGCTCCAGTGGGCCTAGGCCTACCTCCATGAACTTCTCCGTTCACTTCGGTTTTTTTCTAAATCTTACACATTCGGTAGGACTCCTTGGGCGGGTGATCAGCACGTCGCAAGGCCTCTACAAGTAAATAAGT
The DNA here is from genome assembly GCF_002891405.2 of Cryptotermes secundus. Classification (NCBI taxonomy): domain Eukaryota; kingdom Metazoa; phylum Arthropoda; class Insecta; order Blattodea; family Kalotermitidae; genus Cryptotermes; species Cryptotermes secundus. The sequence goes on from NW_019726238.1 coordinate 3,231, forward strand.
AATCGCTAGAAATGTTCTTTGCATGTTTTCGTAATGTCTTCCAGTGCCCACTTAGAAGGACGTGTATTTCGTTTCCAGTTCACGTCGCCTCATTGCGTAACAACATTATCTGAAGTCTTCTATCATTACAAAAAATGCCAGAAGATGTTAACAGATGAGTCTCACATCCATGGCTTACAGTATGTTATGTGGCTCATTTATATTCAGAATTCATTATTGGATCAGCAGATTCAGCGGCACACATTGGATGGGGCGGGGCGGGTGCAGTAATCTGTTAGCCACTTTACCCCACTCAGTGGACCACTCTCCGAGGTAGTCTCCTATGTCTGGTTTCTCTGGTTACAGACGCTTATCCCTGTGAACTGGTTATACGTTATACAGCCCGTCTCTAGAAGACACTGGTCTCGCAGTTGGTAAAGAAATGTCTCGAACAGAAGGTTCGTTACCGTGTTCAAAAGCGTTATCCACAGGAATCTTGTGAGCACAATAATGAACCTTTGGTACACATGAAAGGCCGGTAATTTCACAGCTATTAATGGGGTACGTAATTGCGACAGAATGGCGATTCTGATTAAATTTAATCAATTGACAGAAGTTTCAGGAGAGAATGACCTGTAATTCCTAGAAATAACCGCATGGTTTCCAGGTTATCGTTCTTACTTACTTACTTATGCAGCTGAGCCCTTTTGGAGGAGCTACCAATTCTGCAGCTACTCAAGAATTTCTCAGCATTTTATGGAACCCGAAGGTTCATTACCGTGCTCACAAGGGCCCTCCACTGGTCCCTATTCTGAGCCAGATCAATCCAATCCACACCATCCCATCCTATCTCTCTGAGATCCATTTTAATATTGTTCACCCACCTACGCCTTGGTCTTCCAAGTGGTCTCTTTCCTTGAGACTTCCCCACCAATATCCTATACGAATCCCTCGTCTGCCCCATTCGTGCTACATGCCCCGCCCACCTCATCCTCCTTGACTTGATCATTCTAATTATACTTGGAGAAGAGTACAAGTTATGAAGCTCCTCAATATGCAGTTTTCTCCAATCATTCTTTTTTTTTTTTCCTTGGCACTACAGCCCCAGTGGGCCTAGGCCTACGTGCATGACCTTCTCCGTTCACTTCAGTTTTTCTAGATCTTACACATTCGGTAGGAGTCCTTGGGCGGGTGATCAGCTCGTCGCAAGGCCTCTACCTGTACACAAACACAGAAAAACGCACGCACACAAACTAAACATCCATGCCCTGAGTGGGATCCGAACCCACGATCCCGGCTTCAGAGCGAGCGAAGACAGTACATGCCTTAGACCGCTCGGCTACCGTGACCGGCCCAATCATTCTTACCACGTGTAATGTTCAGATAGCTCTGAATCTATTAATTTTGTTCCCTTGACGTAATACAGGAAGCCATGGCAGTCTTCTGCTGTATCCATCATAAAATCATGCGGTCATGCCCAATAGCGGATACATCATTTCGAAGCCCAGCTTGTGGGCAAATATTTAGTATAAGCGTCTATACTTCTTTGTTGGTGTTTCAGACTAATGTTTAACTATGTCTTCTGTGATAATTATCGCATACAGAACTACGGATTTAGAAGATCTGGATATTGTATGAAAGGGCGGTTATAGTGACGTCACAGGAATTGGTTTACAATTGCAGTTAGTGAAGATAGACATGATCAAACATTTGTACAAATAATTGCCTTCCGGTTTACAGGTGAGATGGCTGATGGAAATCTGTTTCCACGTGTTTGAAATTAATCTTTCAAAGCGGGATTAAATTATTCAGGTTACTGATCAGTGTGTGCTATGCTAATACTGACACCTAGTGACAAATGACAGAATTACTGTCAGGATCCAAAAGCAACAAGGGCCTCATTCCAGTTCTTTCTGCTCTTTCGAATTCACATGTTTTCATCTCATAGTCCTTTCAAATATTGTGACGTGCCCGCTGAAAGCCAGAACTGAAGAGCCAGACATCTGTTGCTAGGTAATGGCTCTGTAAACACGTCTCCATGGAAACCAAACACGTGACCGCAACAGCAGATAAATACGTGACAATAGAAGAACTGTTGGAGGCGGTGCCCACTGTTGGGTCCATGCCGAGGCTATAATAGGAGACGGACGAGTTCTGAGTGGGAAGCGAGTGCTGCTAGCCTGCAGTAAGCAGACGCGACATGAGACAGTCGGAAGGCGGGTTGAACTTGAACACGGAAGCTGAGGAATATACATTGTTGTGAGAGCCGTTACCAGTCAACGCCTAATGAAGATATATGGCTGTAGCGAATTGTAATGTGTGTGAATTAGCGGCAATGCTGTAGTTACCTGTAATTACAGTTTACTTTAAGTGGTCAGTAAATGCATTCACCAATACAAACCCCATGTCTGGTCACAAAATGACCGACAGTGTTATATTTTTGTTGACAAAAAACGCTTTGAAGTGTCAGCGTGAAATTTATGAGTCTATAACATATCGAGAAACAATTTCTGTTCAAATTTTTTTTCTATGAAACAAATCGTTTTCAAAAATATATAACGTAAATAATGTACGGGCATTTGGCAGTTGAGGTTCACACAGAGGGAGTTATGAAGAGCTCTGTCTTAAGGGATATAACGCCAGGTAGTCCGTTTCGTAGGAACGTCTCGCCTCCATTTTCAGGGACGAATAGTATTTTTTTATTGCTAGTGGGCTGGGGTTGCCCAGCAGTGGGTCGATACGTCACAGTATGTACAGATTTTGTGATTCAGATTTATACTAGACTAAGATACTAAACCTACCTATCGCATTATTGAGGACTCTTTACGGGCGCAAGCTTCTTGTCCTGTTAGTAATTACGACCAATTCTGCCGTCTGCTAACGTACGTAACGACAGAAGAGAAAGCTTATGTGTATATTGTCACGCGATTTAGTGGATACAGACGGGGGTTTCGATGATAATCGGATTGATTGAACTCTTACAACTCGTACCTAGAAGTAAGGATTAGGTTCTCACTGCTCCAACACTTCACAGATCGCTACAGGACTCACTAGGTCTTCTCAGTCTGTTAGTCTTCACCGCTGTGCTTGGTAAGGACTTCCGAACTGCTGACTTTCTCCTTCGTCTGGGTTCCCGAACTTTCCCTGGCCTCGGCTACCAGCTTGTAACAGCAACAGCTCACAATAACTGAACCCCAGCAGTTATCTAACTGACGTCACAAACTCAGCAACCAATGAACTCTTCACTAACTGACTCCTCACTTGTTCTACTTATATATCAGCACGGACCGCGTAGGAAACAGCACTTTTCTGTCGCAGTGCAGTTGTTGCGTTCGAGTCTGTTACCTAGCAACGGCTGTTGTACAGTTGTTTTTTTCGCGGTCGTTGCCTAGTAACGGGTCTACATGGCACATATATACATATATCCGTGTGTAGATTATTCAGAAGTCGCCTCTTCAGTTCCCAGTAGTTATACAGAACTGTACAATTTCGGAAACAATCAGGCAAGATAATACACCCGATCACTCAGGCTTCTGCATCAAAGCGTGCATATGCAGGTGCAGTGGCAACATCCCTGCAAATGTGGTTTAATGAAATCCATGTATGGAAGGAATGCAGCAATGCTACTGGGCGGAATTTGGGGTGGATCCGCCTTATAAGCCATCCATCTACGCATTTTACAAACAATTCTGTGATGCAGCATGTTGCTGTAAATTATATGGATGGAACTGGCATACCAAATTGTTGTGTATATAGTTGCCAGTGGTGCACATATCGAAGCACTTTTAAGCCATGAACTGTCTTCGCTGTCTCGAATGCTGGGATCATGGGTTTGAATCCCACTCAAGGTATGGATGTCTGTGTGCGTTTATTCTTTGTGTAGGTAGCGACCCTGATACGAGCTGATCCCCTGTCCAAGGAGTCCTACTGACTGTGTATAGGATTAAGAAACTGAAAAAGCGGCAAAGGTCCAACAAAGGGCTGTAGAGCCAAAGACAGACAGACAGACAGACAGAGAGATAGACAGATGGACAGATATGTAATGGCTAGATATTCGGATGTTTTATATTTCCTAATTGCATGAAAGTCAATTTTAAGCCTGTAAAATTAATTTGTGCCCAGCCCTGTTCAGTAGAACAAACATTGCCATATCAGACTGTCCAATTCTTAGCTTAAGTGACTTTTCTGACAAATGTCTGTAAATGAAACGGAGTCCGGCAGCGGATTTATCGTGGTGAACCCACCCAGTCACACACGGGGCCGTCTCGTCGCGTGGCCTCCACCTGGCAAAAACGGACGTGTTCATTCATCCATACCTTAAGTGGGATTCCACCTCGTGGTCCCTATGCATGCGAGGTTGGCGGGGAAATTGGCAATTTCCTTCCTAGTGTCGACTGAATTTTGAGGTAACCTGCGAAATCTTACCCGAGTGGCCTTCGTTAAACTGGCGGATCGCTGCCAATGTTTCTTTAATCACTTATTATCCATGAGATATAAGCGTGAAAGAAAACATTAGGAAAATTTGGTTATTATTATTATTATTATTATTATTGTTGCGGAAGGTCGCGGGTTCAAGTCCCGATGAGGTCATTGGATTTTTTTTTTCAGTTGACCTAATCCTTCCAGCCGCACTAGGCCCTGGGGTTTACTCAGCCTCTAACAGAAGTGAGTACCAGGAATTAATTAAATAATTTTCCTGGGCAGTAAACCGCGGCCGGCGCGTAGGCTGACAACCTTACCGCCATCTGTGAGCCGATTGTCTAGAAGAGCAAATGTGGGAACCTCACAACCCTATGAGCCTTCACGGCCTGGTACAGGGATACCTTTACTTTACTTTTCTTCAGTTCTAATGCGATGACGGCTATGCAGTGTTCTGGCTTATCGCTTGAACTTTCCTTCTTGGACACGGGGTAACGTTGCAACAAAGAGAGCGATCTGTGTGGTGACATGTCACCTGCCAGCTTTGCCAGTGACTCAGCTGAAATCGAGGTGGTGGTAACTGCACGTAATCTCCGTAGCTTGGGTAACTGAGAGATAACATTGCATAACTTCCGTTCCAAGTATTTCTCTTGCTCGTAAGTACTATAGCGAGGCGGAACACGTGTTTTTCTTTTCTGTGGCGCTACAGCCCCAATTTGGGCCTAGGCCTACCTCCATGAAACTCTCCGTTTCACTTCGGTTTACTAGATCTTACACATACGGTAGGACTCCTTGGGCGGGTGATCAGCTCGTCGCAAGGCTTCTATCTGTAGACAAACACAGAAAAACGCACACAAACATCCATGCCTTGAGTGGGATTCGAACCCACGATCCCGGTTTCTAAGCGAGCGAAGACAGTGCATGCCTTAGACCGCTCGGCTACCGTGACCGGCATACTAAAGCATTAGCTATTAAAATTATATTTTTTTGAGAAGTTATAAACAGTCTCACCGTTTCAGAAATTACACCCCAGTACATTACTGTTTTCTGTGTTACAGTAAAAATTCAGTCAAAGGTTGTTACGACCATTAAGTTCGGTAATTGAGCCCGGAATATATTTACGTATACATCGGAGGTAGGTATCCAGTGAATAACCACCATAATTGTGCAATGATATCACAGATGATTTCTAAATTCAGTGATCAAACATGGACTTTGCACTTTTTCGTGCAAGTTAATGCGTTTGTCGAAAATAAGAACATGTCCCAAGCACCACAGCCACATTAGCACTCCGCAGTAATTTGGTTTCCTGGGAAAATGACGTAAGTGATAATAATCTCAAATGATTTCAGGCATCCCTCAAAGCTTCTACGCAGTTTGTATTTACACTGCAACGTGCAGAGTTAGGAACTAATTCAGCTGCCTTCAAGCACGCCGTACAGCGCCTTTTCCTTGAGCGTTTGTGGCTCGTCTTAGCGGGACCAATGATTTACATGGAGTTCTCTCCACACAGCCACACGACTGATCAGTGGTACGTTAGGATACTTCACAAACGATCGTGGAGAAACGTCACGGATCACGGGTCACGGGTCACGGGTCTAAAGTTGACATCTAGGCACGGATCCGCTGTTTCCATTTGATCACTGCAAGGAGATTAATTTTCTTGTTATGAGCGCCTTACACAAGAACAGGAGCGGACGTCTCGCTAAATACGAGACCATAATAACAATGTTAATTATCTTCAGTGTAGGCAGTGAAGTGGCATCTCATCAGTCTTCGAGCATCTGCGCGGGACAAGTGAATATTCATAATAGGGGCCCCGGCACAGCAAACTGTGTGTGAGTACCGCGGCCATGGCATCAGTGCTCTGCATTCTTTCGTTTCATGCACAGAAAGAATGGCCTTACGGGAGACCTTGCATCTTGTACGCCCTCCGCTTGTATAAATTTGAGAAAATCTGACAAGTTTTCGTAACATTTAACATGAATATTGTGACATTAGAGGCCATCCTAAGCATACAATTTTTTTTTTTTTTAGTTTTCTACAATCGGAAATAAGAACATGGCGGCGCAGGAGTTGTGACGTGAGAGCTACACTAGCGGCATCTGCGAATTCCAATAACCACATTACTCAGTAACAATACAGTAACTAAAATTGTGTTCGTAGAGATGATTTCTCCACGAAAGCTATTCGGAGCAGCTAGGAACATTCAGAAACGCAAAATGCAAATAATTGCACTCGAAAAATGTACGTACCCCGGAAGGCATTGGAGATTTGCTATCTCGTCAACGCTCAGCCAACTTGACGTAATGAGCACCCAGTAGAAATATCCTACTCTCATATCACCATTAGCCGATGAGAGTGGCCTCGCGGTCTAACGTAGGATATATTTTCGCCCACAAAGCACTGGAACCGTGGTTTCGAATTCCTCTCGAGGCATGTATATCTGTGTTTGTGTTGTCCTGTGTAGCTGGCGGGCTTGCGAAGGCTGATTCCTCGTCCAAGGCGTCCGACTGTCTGTAAGATTAAGAAATTGAAGTTGAACTGCATTGAAGGATGCGCTGCCCTTCACAAGGAGCAACAGGAATTAAACAATAGCCATAATAATACCATTACCACAATGGGGACGGAAAATCCTATTGAGATATTAAGACTATTACAGGCTGCTATGTATCAGTCGGCATGTAGCTGAGCTCGTTACCGACAAAATGGCCGGTCGGGAATGTGCACTCAAGAATCTGAAAGCTGCATAGAGCCAACGGCTACTGACAAAATAAACATATAGCATAATTATTACACATATTAAATATTTTGAACAAAATTTCACCTAATAAATATTGTGACATGATGCCTGAAAGCCGGGATAGTGGAGGCGGACCGGATGCCCATTGCTAGCAAACGGGTCGCCAAACACACGTTCCCGCAGCAACGTACAGACGTGGATCTTGCTAGGCAACGGTCGGTAAGCACATTTCCGTGACAACAGGCAGTTTCCATGGTTACCAGTAGCCTGTATAAGGAGCCCTGCTGAGAAGAACGGTTCAGTCTTAAGGGAGTCGTAATTCATTCGTAAGAAGTTGAGGGTTAACCAGCGGACAGCGGAAACGGAAGAAGTGACCGATTCGTAAATCAGAACAAAGTCGGTCACGGCAGAAGGGAAGACACTCGCAGTCCAGTAAGGAGCGGAGCGAGTCTTACAGTCATTGATTGTGAGCTGTTATAAGTAGCTGTAATTGTAATCGAAGTGCCAGTAAATCCAATCCGGAACCCGCTATTATTCGTCACGAAACTCCGGACACGTGACAGTATTCTCACATTTCACGTTTGTTAGGGTGTAAATGTAAATTTAAATTTGCCTCATCGTGGAATTGGCAATTACAAAAGAAATCCCCTCAAAAGAGAATTGAATAGTACATATATATATAGAAGTTCATGAGTTCTCTCCACACACTGCATTTCGTATACTTAAACATAACAGTTGAAACAAAAGCTAATACGGATATGCATTGCTCCAAGTTTTATATTACTCACTAAAATTGTCTTAAAAAGTTTGACATTTTAAAAAATCCGTGATCACATAAATTTTCATGCTTATTGACATGACCCAAATTTTTACCATCGCAGACGTTTGCACGGCCACCATGTTGGTATTTTTAAAAACAAGAAAGCAAAATAAGGAGCCGATGGTGTGAACTCCATTATTAAAATGTTAATACCGATTATGATTACGCTTGTCATGTTCTTAGAGTATAAACGTCGGAAAAACAGCGTTATGCGGACAAGGACTGGGAAATACAATAGCGCTCACTTTCCATGCAAATAATGAAGGAAAATGAGCTAAAACAGAAACAGGATTAGTCAGGCGAATAAACGTCAGTCTCTCAGAGAAATTAATGAAGAGGGAATGGTCAGTGAGTCGGGTAAGCAGCTGATGGGACGGAAATGTTATCCGAATTAGTACGTGGAAAGGGGGGTAAGGAGGGACAGACGTACCGCGTCATAACAGAAAAACAATGGAATGGGAATGGTTGCCCTTAGATTGTCGTAGTTGTGTCGTAGTTGTAGATCAGGATTAATACATCGACAAAGAAAATCATTCGTGAAGCTGTAAAACTGAAGGATAAATTGTTGACAGGTTAAAAGATAAAGGGATGCATAGATGGTGGGGGGGGGGATAGAACAGCTGTCAGCCGGGATTAAAAACCTGGAACTAAAGTCGAAACAGGACGCGGAAGACTGGATCCTGTATATAAAGTCTGGGTTGTGCTGAAAAACCGAAATCGAATTACACTTCCCAGGTAATGCAGTTATGAAAAGTAAGAGAGGCCATTACTGGCAACCGGCTAGGAAAGTTTCGTTCGTCCAGCGATGAGAAGACAGTCTATAAAGCTCACAAAATAAAAAATGAAGTCGTTAGAACATAAAGACCTAACAGACTGGTAGAGACGTAACGTTCCAGACTTCTATTCTGGAGTCTGTAGGATCGAATCTAGACTGGGACACAGGTTGTCGTGGCGGAGGTATTTTATGGTTTTACATAGTCTCTCCACACCACTGACTCCTTCCAAATATTTTAAAACTCATCTGTCATACCGTACGACGCTGTATAGCACTGATACTGAAAAAGCGTCGTGAAATAAAACATTGGAGAAAGTAAGTGAAATAAACATATGTAGTGAAATCATCTTAGATCTTCCCACAAACCTCTGAGCCGCTCAGGAGCGAGAGACGGGAGCTCAACCAGTTTATTCACAGCGCGGAGGTTTTGATTGCTAGCGGAATCCGTCAAGCTTGTAGCCCAACTAGAAATAAAACCCAGATTACTGTACATGCTGGAAATGATGTACATTGTTTTCAGGAGAATGTTCGAACCTGGCATCGATTTCGTCCTTATTGAGGGAGGAGGCGGCAGAGTAGAATCGAAATTCCAAATGCTCGCTGGAGAGAAATTTAGACGAAATAACCTGGGAAAGTTCTGTTCGTAATTCGTCAGGCAATGTGTTTGCCTGTTCCGACAGCAGCTGAACCTCTCCAATCCCTTCCAGACAGCAGGACAGTCCGACTGTCCCTCCTGAACGGTTCAGCAATTTCCAGGAATCTCTGAAACAATCGCACTGAACTTAATACTTTATCAGACGCTTTGTATCATATGATAGGCGGGAGTTCGCGTTCCAGAAGTTGGCACGACCCAACGCAGTGGCATAAACATAAACAGAATTGTTTTCTGGAACGAAGCAACTACATCCGTCTCACCACAGAAGTTCTGGCGAAGTTCGGAATATTTTAAATAGTTCTTCAGATGTGTTCAACTTCTCATTATATTCAGTGCGTGGAAATTATAATGTGAACGTTGATTTCTCTCTGCCATGATCCAATCTTCGATCGCGGTGTGATATGATTGATCTGGGGATACTGCAGAACTTTCTTTAACTTTTCGAATTTTTCCCGAGAGGCAGAGAAAGAAAGACCTGCACCAACAAATCAGTGAGCTTGAGCGGAGAATCAGCCCCTAGCAATTCCCAGATTAAATCAAGGAAAACTGATGTTCAGATAACACTACAGAGCGCTTGATCTCTTGTCATATTGTCAGAGAGCCGATATGGCCACTGCGACCTTCTGAGGTGTGACGTGTAGGAATCTGCCGCGTCCATTCTTTGGGTACACTCTTTTATCTTGAAGAAGGAGGCAGAAGGTTGCTCCTGAACTTTGGTACCTATCTTGCAACCTACTTATACTCACGTTGTTTGTGATAATTATTCCTCTAAAACGTTTTCAAATGTGTTTTTTTCTGTGCCGCTACAGCTCCACTTTGTGCCTTCGCCTACCTCCATGAAACTCTCCGTTTCACTTCGGTTTACTGGATTTTAGACATTCGGTAGGACTCCTCGGGCAGGTGATCACATCGCAAGGCCTCTACCTATACATAAACACACAAAAACCCACACACATCCAAACACTGAACATCCATGCCTGAGTGGGATTCGAACCCACGATCCCGGCTTCCGAGCGAGTGAAGGCAGTGCATGCCTTAGACCATGAGTGAATGAGTGAGTCAGTGTATACAGCTTCGTCGGAAATAATGCAGATATCTTTTACATTGTGGATAGCAGAGGATATCCAGCAAGCGAATATTTAATGAGAATATATGACCTCAGTTCTTGATGCACTGCCTTCCAAACGACAAGCTATACTTTACGAGCACATTTTAATGGTCTCCCGGAAATATATATATCAACTACAGAAAGCTGTATTGTTCAAAATTAATCGGAAAATCTATAGATGTTTAAATTACCATTGTTAGTAAAAATCTGAACAATATCTGGTTACATAGCTAGAAGGGTTATTGAGTCTTGTAAAACCAGGGACAGTAACGTCATTAAAATGATTCCAATGGAATAAAGCCATAGATGTCATTCTAACAGGGGACGCCCCAGCAGATTAATTTGCTGAAAGGTAAATTTATTGAGTCCGTGTTTGTAAAGCCCGGAGCAGACAGAAATGAAACGAGCTGTTTATCTGCTCTGTAATATGTCCAATATGAAATTTTAAGGGCTTGTGGTCAATGACAATTCTGATTATTGTAACAGATTATTAGTGCATAATGGGCATCTCGACAGAACTGAATTGTGAGTCACATCTGCTGTTCACTCTGTTGTTGACAGATACACGAGAATATTTTTACAGATCTGTGAAGTAACTCATGAAAGAGCTGAGAAATGCAGACAAACTAATTTCTTTTTAATGGCTCTTGTAGCCCATTCAGGGTCCAGACGTCTTATTCAGTTTCGTAATCATTTTTCACACTGTCTTCGCTCGCTTGGAAACCGGGATCATGGATTTGAATCCCACTCAGGGCATGAATGTTTAGTTTGTGTGTGTGCGTTTTTCTGTGTTTGTCTACAGGTAGAGGCCTTGCGACGAGCTGATCACCCGCCCAAGGAGTCCTACCGAATGTGTAAGATCTAGAAAAACCGAAGAGAACGGAGAAGTTCATGGAGATAGGCCTAGGCCCACTGGGGCTGTAGTGCCAAGGGAAAAAAAAGAATCATTGTTCACAAATGATAGGACTCCTTGGATGAGTGATCAGCCCGTCGAAAGGCTTCGGCCGAAGCACGGGACAACACAAACAGAATGAAGGCATACATACATACCAAATATTCATGCCTTGAGTGGGATTCGAACCCACGATCTCGGCGTCCCAGCGAGCGAAGACAGTTGGAGCCTTAGACCGGCGCATACAAGCGTAGAGTTGGGGGGGGGGACATAGCAAGAGAAGCCTGTGAGACGTAGGCGAAAATTAAAAGTCAGAGGGAGTAATTGAAGATGTGAACAGGATACCAACCGGCGGTGGGCTTTTTTTAACACGGTAATGAACTTTCAGTTTCCCTAAAGGGCGGGGAATGACGTCATTAGCCGAGGGTCAGAGTCCCAAGAAGTTCTGTGTCTCGTGGGGTTAGTTAATGCAATTGGCGGAGCAATACTGTTGTGAATTGAGTTGCTGTAAACCATCCCTGCGCTGTTGTTCTGAAATCAGTATTACTATCAAATGCTTTCCACATTGAAAGAAGACAGCAGTTCGCAACCATCCTTACATATGTAGTCATGTAAGGGGCACGCGGTAGCGTAGTTGTTTGAGGCACTACGCTACAAGCCGGAAGGTAGCGGGTTCAAGTCCTGATGAGGTCAGTTGATTTTTTTTTCTATTGACCTAATCCTTCCTATTGACCTATGGCCCTGGGGGTCGACTCAGCCTCTAACAGAAATGAGTACCAGGAATATTCTTGGGGGTAAAGGGCGGCCGGCGCGTAAGGCTCACAACCTTACCGCCATCTATGAGCCTATTGTCTAGAGAATGTGGGGACCTCAACGTCTCACAACCCTATGGGCCTTCAGGGCCTGTTACAGGGATACCTTTACTTATGTATGTGTATGCGCGAGCAGGCGTTCCAGAAATACGTTCACACCCCCACCAAGGGCAGGTTAAGAGAGCCCTGCAATGAGTATACAGACTGCCTACAGGGCAGTGTGTGTGAGTGAATTGCATTCAGCGTTCAGCAGCTCTGCATTACGTACAAGTTTTAAGAACAGTATGTGTGTGTTGTGCTTACAGTGCATCCCCCTAACGTGAGGGTGAAGTGACGGAGCGACATGTCCGTTCCCTCCGAGTGACTCAGAAAAGGAAGTTGTAGAGTACGGCAAATAGCTGAGTTTCTGAAAGTAAAACATAAATTAGAGCAAACTGAAGTAAATAAGTAACAAATTCTTGTAATAAATTCCAAGGTATCCTGCTCTTGTGTTATCCCAGTATTACTTTGTTTCTGTTTCTTGGGGTGGGGTGAGACTGGTACATCATCATCATCATCAGTAATCTGTCAAGACGACAGGTCCACAGTCTCTTTCAAAACAATTCCTCCACTTAATGCGATCTAGAGCTTTCTCCTTCAAATGACAGTATCCTCTTCTGTCCCCAAGGTCATCCAGCATCTTCTTACGTCTTCTTCCTCGTCTTCTTGTCACTTCTATCCGCCCATCTATCTTTCCTTCGATAGCTTCTTTTAGAAGGCAGTTTCTGCGTAAAACATGACCAATCCAATTAGCCTTCCGTTTTCTTATTTCATGTAGGATATTCCTCTGCTCACTGACTCTAATTAACACTTCTTCATTTCTCACATAATCGGTCCAACTGATCTTCTCCATTCTTCTCCAACACCACATTTCGAAACTTTCCAGATGTTTCTGATCTACTGCCCTAGAGACTGGTACGTCCCCCACTAATTGCCCTATTGTACCAGACCCGGATGACAGATGATGATGACTGTGGAGCAGTTGGTAGAATGAGAATTGGAGGGGGAAACCGAAGTACTCGGAGAAAAAGTGCGCCCGTGCCAGTTTATCCACCACAAATCCCACATGCCCGCCGCGGTGGGCCCTATCTCAGGCTTGATGTTGAGGAGTGCAGATGCACGTGCGTTTGTTTGGAATGTTAAGTTTGTTCTGAGAAGCTCCGCGTATCTCCGAGTCAGGTATCACTGGGTGCCTTGTGCAGGGCGGTGTTTATAGCACTCTGATAATTACGGAATTTGTTGTCCTCTGAGACGTGATGTGACTGTGTGGTACGGCAGAGGAAGCTGTTGCGGTAACCCCAGGGGGAGGGGGGGACCGGGGATCTCATTGCGAACGATCGTTTCTCAGTCACTCTTCCCTTGGAAACCCATCCTAAGGGTAAAAGTTCTCTACAGTCTTCGTATCCTGTGACCGGTTCCACCCCTCCTATATCCCTATAACTTCCACACTCGTCTTAATAGTCTATCCTGAAGACAGAGGCGGCAGGCTCCTCCGAAACTTTTGGAGCGATCTGCCAGACTGCACGAAGTCACATTTTGAGACTGTAACATTCATGATATTTGATGGTTATATAACTCCAGTGAACCGCTTCTGTGGTCTAGTGGTTCCTGCATACAGATCTAGATGTAACGGGTTCGATTCCGGAGGCTACCAGATTTTCTGAGAAGTAGTGGGTCTGGAACGGGGTCCACTCAGCCATGTGAGGATAATTGAGGAGCTGTTTCAAGGATATAGCGGCTCCGGTCTAGGGAACCGAAATTAACAGCCGTGGGGATCCGTTGCGGTAATCACGCGACACCACTATCCGCTAAAGTTGGCACTAACTTCGCCGACAAGCGTCGGTCTCTCGGTCGGTATAGTTCATTTGCAGACCACAGGCCACGGAGTCGTGAAAGACAGCCAATATGTCCCATCTCCGTGCCAATAATTGAAACCGGACTATCCCAAATACAACGCAGGAGTGGTCTAGTGGTTCCTGCATACAGATCTAGATGTAACGGGTTCGATTCCGGGGGCTACCAGATTTTCTGAGAAGTAGTGGGTCTGGAACGGGGTCCACTCAGCCTTGTGAGGATAATTGAGGAGCTGTTTCAAGGATATAGCGGCTCCGGTCTAGGGAACCGAAATTAACAGCCGTGGGGATCCGTTGCGGTAATCACGCGACACCACTATCCGCTAAAGTTGGCACTAACTTCGCCGACAAGCGTCGGTCTCTCGGTCGGTATAGTTCATTTGCAGACCACAGGCCACGGAGTCGTGAAAGACAG
>NW_019726238.1:19816-74002 GCF_002891405.2 Cryptotermes secundus
AAGGCAGTTTCTGCGTAAAACATGACCAATCCAATTAGCCTTCCGTTTTCTTATTTCATGTAGGATATTCCTCTGCTCACTGACTCTAATTAACACTTCTTCATTTCTCACATAATCGGTCCAACTGATCTTCTCCATTCTTCTCCAACACCACATTTCGAAACTTTCCAGATGTTTCTGATCTACTGCCCTAGAGACTGGTACGTCCCCCACTAATTGCCCTATTGTACCAGACCCGGATGACAGATGATGATGACTGTGGAGCAGTTGGTAGAATGAGAATTGGAGGGGGAAACCGAAGTACTCGGAGAAAAAGTGCGCCCGTGCCAGTTTATCCACCACAAATCCCACATGCCCGCCGCGGTGGGCCCTATCTCAGGCTTGATGTTGAGGAGTGCAGATGCACGTGCGTTTGTTTGGAATGTTAAGTTTGTTCTGAGAAGCTCCGCGTATCTCCGAGTCAGGTATCACTGGGTGCCTTGTGCAGGGCGGTGTTTATAGCACTCTGATAATTACGGAATTTGTTGTCCTCTGAGACGTGATGTGACTGTGTGGTACGGCAGAGGAAGCTGTTGCGGTAACCCCAGGGGGAGGGGGGGACCGGGGATCTCATTGCGAACGATCGTTTCTCAGTCACTCTTCCCTTGGAAACCCATCCTAAGGGTAAAAGTTCTCTACAGTCTTCGTATCCTGTGACCGGTTCCACCCCTCCTATATCCCTATAACTTCCACACTCGTCTTAATAGTCTATCCTGAAGACAGAGGCGGCAGGCTCCTCCGAAACTTTTGGAGCGATCTGCCAGACTGCACGAAGTCACATTTTGAGACTGTAACATTCATGATATTTGATGGTTATATAACTCCAGTGAACCGCTTCTGTGGTCTAGTGGTTCCTGCATACAGATCTAGATGTAACGGGTTCGATTCCGGAGGCTACCAGATTTTCTGAGAAGTAGTGGGTCTGGAACGGGGTCCACTCAGCCATGTGAGGATAATTGAGGAGCTGTTTCAAGGATATAGCGGCTCCGGTCTAGGGAACCGAAATTAACAGCCGTGGGGATCCGTTGCGGTAATCACGCGACACCACTATCCGCTAAAGTTGGCACTAACTTCGCCGACAAGCGTCGGTCTCTCGGTCGGTATAGTTCATTTGCAGACCACAGGCCACGGAGTCGTGAAAGACAGCCAATATGTCCCATCTCCGTGCCAATAATTGAAACCGGACTATCCCAAATACAACGCAGGAGTGGTCTAGTGGTTCCTGCATACAGATCTAGATGTAACGGGTTCGATTCCGGGGGCTACCAGATTTTCTGAGAAGTAGTGGGTCTGGAACGGGGTCCACTCAGCCTTGTGAGGATAATTGAGGAGCTGTTTCAAGGATATAGCGGCTCCGGTCTAGGGAACCGAAATTAACAGCCGTGGGGATCCGTTGCGGTAATCACGCGACACCTCTATCCGCTAAAGTTGGCACTAACTTCGCCGACAAGCGTCGGTCTCTCGGTCGGTATAGTTCATTTGCAGACCACAGGCCACGGAGTCGTGAAAGACAGTCAGTATGTCCCATCTCCGTGCCAATAATTGAAACCGGAATATCCCAAATACAAAGCAGGAGTGGGACGTTCGTTCACTTCAGTTGTAACTATTCGTTAGTCATAGTCCCATAGGCCGTGACATAACTCAGGCGGTTAGTCGAGCCCGGGTCAGGTCATGTGGGAATTGTGGTGGACAAAATGTCACTGGGGCAGGTTTTCTAAGAGTGTTTCGGTTTCCCCTACCAATTCTCATTCCACCGACTGCTCTAAATTTATTATCTATCATCCGGGGCTGATATTATAGGCCAGCAGTGGCCGACGTATCAAGTGGACTCAGTCTCACCCCACCCCAAGAAACTAAAAAAATTAAAAAATAGTCGTAATGTCTATAATTTTAATGTTCTTAGCTATCCACTTGGTGCAGTTATTGAGTTTTTGCTTTCTGTGTATTATCGGATAATGTCCAGAAACTCAGTAGCTGTATTCATATACCATCGTCACTTCACTTGATGATGTTTTCTATAATTTTAAAGTGTAAATCTGAAGTTGTACCAGTCGGTGAGGGTGATGTTTGTGGTGTAAAGTGAGAATAGTGCCAAGAAATGTGCATACTTGCATACTGTACAGTAACACGCTTAGCTTTCATTGGGAGAATGGCGACTGACAAACTGGTAGAGGCAGACCCGTGTGTGTGATGGCCAGGCACACCTTGCGGATGCAGGCGATAACACAGTGGCCGCAAGGGGAGGTTATATCTAATTACTGGTGGTAGCAGGAATTAGGAACCTAATTTCCGGTGTCAGGGAATTAATTCACAGAAGAGGTGTTTTAGTAATGTTCTTCCTCTTGCGATATGGTAATGCATGTTGCTTAGCTCAAACCTCCCTCATGTTCGCGCAATAGCGGTGATTCTGGTGACCAGGTATCACACACTGGTGCTAATACGTTATTCGACTTCGGAAATGTCGACATTTTATCAGTCACTTCTGCTGTTCTTTTGTATATATATATTGTAAATATGTAATAGCTGATCACAGTAGCCCAACGGTCTAAGGCATGTACTGTCTTCGCTCGCTTGGAAACCGGGACCGTGGGTTCGGATCTGTTTCCTGCGAGGTACGAACTGAATTCTTATATATTATTCTTATACACTGCCGGTCACGGTAGCTGAGCGGTCTAAGGCATGCACTGTCTTCGCTCGCTTGGAAACCGGGATCGTGGGTTGGAATCCCACTCAGGGCATGGATGTTTAGTTTGTGTGTGTGCGTTTTTCTGTGTTTGTGTGCAGGTAGAGGCCTTGCGACGAGCTGATCACCCGCCCAAGGAGTCCTATCAAATGTGTAAGATCTAGAAAGAGTTCCATGGAGGTAGGCCAAGGCCCAAATTGGGGCTGTAGAGCCAAGGGGGAAAAAAATGTAATAATATAACATGTTCCCATTATACATGAAACTTAAAAGCGGAGAACAATACATAATATTCAGAGCTTTATTTTGTATTATGTACGAAAATTCCATGTTCAAAAATTTATTATTTTAGATTATAAAGTTTCCCGATATTGTACTTGTCGCACATACAATCCGCGCAAGATATCAATGGCTGCACCAGTAAATATTCTGGAATTGGTGCGGAGCGTAAGTGCAGTACGTCCATCTCCTACGAAATATAGACACAATTGCACAAGTGAACCAGAGATCTCCGTGCACTTACAGTACAAACGATAAAACAGTCTCATACTCAGTATTAACTCTTGTAAACTGGCACAGCAGACGGGCGTCTGCACTTCCACGTAGAGTACATCCTTACAAGATGACGTCAGTGCGTGAATTGTAAGAAGGGTACAACGTGAAGCGTCTTGAATATGGCTGATAGTTTGGAGACGCAATTACTGCCAATGGAGAAGATATTTTGGACGTCACGATTTTTGCTGATGAGGCGTGATTTAATCTATCCGGTGACGTCAGCAGCCTTTGGTCAGTGAATAACCGGCAGTTCAAGGATACAGCATTACGTCATGAGTAGGTACATGTGTGATACACCACATCGGCCCAATATTCTGCTGTGATATTGTCGCGTGGTGTCTATAGTTAGTGCCTCGCCACTTTAGCCGCGCAGAAAGGTAAACGCTGTTGTGGAGCACGCGAATCTCTACACTTGCTGTTGTGACGTTCAGAGCTACTCCACGAGCGGAAAACATTGCCTACGGAGACCAGCAGTAGTACTATACACCTGACCACACGCCAAGACACTACATTCCAAACTAGTAGTACCCACGCTGACGTGAGCTGATAAGACTGCTCCCCCAGCTCCGCGGGATATGGTATGACCCACGGCTACATTTCCGAGGAACTAACAGTATGTAACACTGGGTCTCGAATTTGGCTAAGACGTTTATTGGACGTCAGTCTACCGACGAGGTGGCGCTTTACTTCCAGGGCCTCCATACATATTCGATAGCATCTGTCTGCTTCATGCTGTATCAGTTAGCCCGCGACGGGAAGCTGCAGGTCTTGAGTATCCTGGCGCCGAAACTTTCATAAGAGGGGCGTGCTCTCCTGGCCTCAGTGTGATCTTCCTCCCGACGTAACGGGATTTCAGGGGACATACGTAATATTGTGATACATTCACAAAAGTTTATGATGGTTCCTTTCAAAGGTTTTCCTTTGCTGCGGCTACATTCTTAAACAAAAAATCGTCTATGGGCTCACTCGGTTTATATGGCATTTGCGGATCCGTTCTCCAAAATACGCAGAGTTTAATCACTGAAAATGCAAATTGGGAAAGTGTATTTCACGTTATGAATATAAAGTTGGGGCTGTCTTAGTACTTTGTGACTGTAGCTGTCTCTGTCTCATTTATATTATTCATGAATTTAACGGCGGACAGATGCGTTTTAGCAATTTTTAGGTTTCTTAGTTAAGTAATATCAAGTGAACTTTGCCGACGGCTATTTCTATGTAGTCGCTGATTTGTGAAATACTTGGAGCCAATCCATGGAATCTGATTGGCTAAATATTCTACCCTGATGACAGAGGCACCGCGATTCTCAGAAAGTAGGTAACCACTTATCATGCTACTTGATTTTAACCAGTCTTCACGTATTGTCGTCTGTATGTGTTACTATGGGCAGGGATTGGATTGGAGATCGGATTTATTGACCACGTGCAGATCGTAACTACAAGTACTTATAACGCCATCGCAAATTTCCCCACTACACAAATCACTACAGCACACGCCAAGTCTTTTATGTCTGCTGCATCTTAAACCGTTCTCCAGTAACGGCTTCAAACAGTGGAGATACTTAAGCTTTTATGCTAACTGTACCGACTAAATCTTCTTTTCACAGACACCTTTACGATTCTGTCAACTGATTAACTTCTAAACTTGTCCTGGTTGAAACGTCTCGGCACGGACCGCGTAGAAAACAGCGTTCATTGTTTTACTGCAAGCGTTTCCGTGGGAACGTGTTTATTTGCGAAGGCGTTACCCAGTAACAGCTGCGTATACTATTAAGAATCTGTTGCGTAGCAGCGAATTTGTTTCGTTTACTTCAATGTCGTTACCCAGTAACGGGCTTACACGCTACACTGTGTTACTATTTGTATTCCCCAGTTATGTTCTAAACCAAAGCGCCAGTTACATACCACTGTGAATTGTATATTCACGTGAACACCAACAGTCCTGACGTTAAAACTAGGAGCGAAATAGAAACCCACGACATTTCATTAGCCAGCTTGCGATGTGGTTATCTGTTCCATTCTTACTGATTTACGTCACAGGTGTGAAATCTCTCTGCGTTACAATTAATATATGCGGTAGAAGCTAAAGTTGTCCCTGTGGATACACACCACACCATGAAGAAGTAAAAGTGGAGGTATAGCTCCACGAATTCCTAACTTGGATGAACGTGAGAGGTCAGATTCACGCCCGCGGCACGCATAAGTTAGTAGGCTGGAGCTGGAAGCTGTGATAAAGAGAAGATTTTGTACCTCTTCTGGGATTCAAACCCGCGTTCCTCGGCCGTACGTGCCGTAGTTTAGGTGCAGGTCTCCTGTGTTATGATTTCTGAGCCTTGGAATCGCATAATAAGGACAGAAATATACGTAGTTTAGTTTTGAACTTGCTAATGCGCAGTTGGCGGTGATGCTGGTATCGGTCGCACGGTCTGTTAGTATTAATGTTATCGTTGGCTATTTAGGGTGATTATTAAAGCACACCAAGTTAAAGGATTGCCATAAATGCAAATTGGTGATGAACGGGCGCTGACTAAGCTTCCAAACCGAAGTAGGTGTAATTGGTAAACAGTTCGGCTAGCAGCCGCGCACGAAAACACGAAATGCTAATAAACTGAGACCGTGTCTAGCAATGCGTGAAGTTTTGACTACAGCTTTCAGAATTACGAAATGCTAAACAAGATTTGTTCAGTTATGAACTTTATCCTGAAGCTTATAATCGCTGTACCAGTCGTTCCAACTCCAATATTCTTCGTGCCATATTTTCGAATATGTAAAACTGTTAATTGCCTAACTTTCAACTCCCTTGAACACAGCCCTTCTCACGAAGATAGTAGGTGCTCAGTTGTTAAAGATCTATCCCGCCTTTACGAAGCACAAAAGGTCGTTGTTCTGTCCTAAGAATCTACTCCACTATTTCATATTCTGTTCCTTTGAGATCCATTTTAATATTCAGAGTTCCTGGCTATAGAACTAGAGGTCGCGGGTTCGATTCCCGGAGCTACCAGATTTTCAGAGAAGCCGTGGGTCTGGAATGGGGTCCACTCAGCCTCGTGAGGATAACTGAGGAGCTATTTCAATGATATAGCGACGCCGGTCTAGAAAACCGAGATTAACGGCCGTGGGGATTCGTTGCGCTGACCACGTGATACCCTCTGTCCGCAAAAGTTGGCACTAACTTCGCCAACGAGCGGCGGTCGCTCTGTCGGTATAGTTCGTTGCGGACTACAGGTTTCTTTCTGTTTCCTTAGTCAAATAATAGGTCTCCAAGCGGTTCTTAAATTAAGCATCCTCTCTCTCTCGATGCCTGTACAGCTCTTTGGTACCTTGACGCTTTCTCAGTTTCTGAATCTATACACAGAAGGCAGGAGGATCAGCCCGTCGCAAGGCCGGTAGCTACACACAGAATAAACGCACACAGACATCCATGCCTCGAGTTGGATTCGAACCCACGATCTCAGTGTTCGAGAGGGTGAAGACGATTCATGCCAGACGGCGAGGCCACTGTGTTCGGCTTTCAATTCAGCATCTGAGATTAATTTTCTTAATAAATTTTCTATCTGCTCCATTTGTGTTACATATCCCATCTGTCCCATGTTGCTTGCTGTAAACTGGTCTGTGTGGTAGCTAAACATATGTAGCTTAAGTTCAGGCTGTTTCCCCAACAGGACCAAACAGGTCTCTTCTGCTCAGCAGTCTATTCAGAGATCACCCCCCTCCCCCGCAGTGTCATAAACGAAATTTCACAATCCTGCAAACCATAGTTAAAACTGGGTCTTCGATTTTTATAGGTAGTTTACTATTTGTGACTTCATATAAGATATTTTTTTATTGCTTGTGGGGTGGGACTAAGTCCCTTGTACTGCGGCCACTTCTGGCCTATTGTACCAGCCCCAGGTGATAGGTGAGGGTGATTGTGGAGCGATTGGTGGAATGAATATTGGCAGGGGAAACCGAAGTCCTCGGAGAAAACCTACCCCAGCGCCACTTTGTCCATCACAAATCCCACTTGACCAGACGCCGGATCGAACCCGGGTCGCCACGATGGGAAGCCAGCGACTAACCGCTTGAGCTATGGCGCGGCCTTTCATATAAGATAAGATTTTGAACCTAATAATAGCAAACATTAGACGAATTCAATATGCTACGTGAAATTCTCATTCATTTCAGATTCAGCTATAGGTTCTAAGGCGCTAAGACTTCATGAATTGTGTTCTGTGTTTCTCATTGTGAGTGAACTTAGTTCCCAAGCTCATTTCTCACTGCATAAGGCGCGGTATTCTTGTTTGCAATGAGTTCAGCTTGCCTGTCGACCCAGGGAACACGAATAATGGGACGAAGCAGAAGGAAGAAAGATTGGGTTTGAGACCGCGTATACGTCTTGTTACGTCACAGCAGAAGATACGGGAAATTAGGAACAGACGGTGACAGTGGGACTGATCTTGCTTGCGCGTGCGCACTTGTGTCTCATTTAGACGGATCAAGCATGCAAGGGCTCCTTATACACCACACTAAGGCATCGCTAATGAAACGTGTTATATTGCTCCTAAACTGAGATACAATTCAAGTTATAAATGGAGAAATGGAGTTTTCCTCTTTGTTATTTTCTTTTCATAGAATGCTGTGTACGTTTAACACAGAAAAGAACTGAATAGCCCTAAATTTTGTCACGTGTAGGGTGGTACGCGTGACGAAATTAACGTTAAGACCCCGTGAAGTTGCTCGGTTGAACCACTGATGTAGAAAGGAGCATTGGAAGAGCTGTAATGCTGATATGGAAGCGTTAGTATGACCAGCTTGATGCCTGATGCTGTTATTCTTATCGGAGACAGTGCCAAGTCGCCATATTTGTGTTTCCTCGTTTATATGTAAACTGAAATGTACTAGTGAATTTCGTTCCCTTTACGGCTGATGTAGTATTGTTATGTGATTGTGTTAGATGATTTCCTACCCTGTGCTGTTGCTCCTTGTTATTGTGCCTGCAATTGTGTGTTGTACTGTAATTTGTGGATTCAAATGAAACACTGTAATACCAGATAATTGTGTAGATGGGATTGAATAGAATTTCTACCTGAATACACGGAGCAGAATGGGAAACTCGAGGTTCTCTTACGTTGGGATGACGTGTTCTCATGTCCTTATTTCAGACTTCCCAGCAGTATCATTGGAGTGAACACGCACACTTCCGGGAACATAAAGAGGCAAGTGAGGTTATGTAGACATGTTGAACACTATACTTCACTATAGATACAAGTAAGACACTGTATATTTTAGTTAGCTGAGTTAATCTCCCATCTGCAGAGGCCGGCCGGTCGGCATCCGCTTTAAGTCAAGTCAAAGTCACACTGCGACTGACGGTCAGTCAGTCAGTCAGTCAGTCAGTCAGTCTTGATGTCGAGCCCCATCTGGATATTTATTGCTGTTTGACAGTTACGATCTTGTTTCTGTGGGGTGCCCTCTCTGACGAGAGGACGGGTCTGTCCTTTGTATATGCTGCTGGCCCTTGCCAGAGCAGTCTTTCTAAGGTTCGAGTCCCTTGGAACTTGCGACCATATTTTGCTGTCTCAGATTTGAGACTTACGTTTTAGTCGCCTCCTAGGACTCTGAGGGTGACGGTGGAGGTATTCGACCCCGCCTCCACGCGGGTGTACTCAGTTAATCTTACGTTACACTTATTTTATAAATATTTAGTACTCCTTACTGTAATTTCACATTTGCATTCAAGCTGAAGTAAATACCTACGTATACATTTGGAACATCTTTTGTTCATAAAGTTTATTATTTTTCTGTGTGCTGATTTGTCTTTAATTACGTAAAACATCTTGCATAATAATTCTCCTATTCATTTTTCCCTTTCGTAATAATTTAGTAACATGAGCACTGCCTCTCCCTGTCTACCTCGGGAAGGGAGGGGGGTCCCACCATTTCTCTACATCTCGCCTACTTGTGCGCCATTTTGTGTCACAGTATCATTATTTGGATTAGTTCGGTTCCTCTGATTAGTTTTGAGTGAGTCGAGCAAAAGAAAACAGCCGTGAGGGATACTTCCTTTTGAAAGGAAGACGTTTCATCAGAACAGCTGGAAGAAAAACATTTCTGCAGCCCTTAACTCATCTGAGTGTGATCTCAATGAGGGCCAGTCTTCCGAACGAGGCTTACCAACGTAATGAGGTTCCCAAACTCTCCCCTTGAACTCAGTTGATAAGCTTGTTCAGCCACCCTTAAAAGATGTAGCATATCGACGTTTCTGTCTACGAATAAGCGCTGTTTCTGCCGTCTTAATACATACACATGTCTTGTTTCTACTTACGTCCATGGTTTTCGCTTGTTTGGATTCTTGAAACCACAGGGTGAAATGGTTATACTTTTCTCCCTTACTCTATTTCACGTTTTTGCCAATTTTCAGTCGGTAAACCTGAAAGTTGTGCTTTGCTCACATGAAGGTTCAGTTGACCTGTAACACGAGTAAGCCGCGACTTATGCGACAGCAAACTTCCCAGTTTTTGTCTCATAACTCGAAAGCTTGCAACTCTAAAATGTTACTAGTATTTGTTAATTCTTTGAGTTTGTTGTCTTTAATTCAGTTAAGTTTAATAACATGCATTTCCGCCGTTTACGAATCCAAGTATCGTTGCTTTTCACGAACAGTTACATTATGCTTTAGTCCTGAATAAAACGAATAAGTTACGAAAATCATATTAAATCGCGGTAAGATGTAATTTGCTTAAGTTTGTGTAATTGCCTCACCATATTGAAACCCTTTAATTCGCTCTTCTATCTTTCCAACATAGGCCGCGCCATAGCTCAAGCGGTTAGTCGCTGGCTTCCCACCGCGTCGGCCCGGGTTCGATCCCGGGTCTGGACAAGTGGGATTTGTGGTGGACAAAGTGGCGCTGGGGCAGGTTTTCTCCGAGTACTTCGGTTTCCCCTGCCAATTTTCATATTTTCATTCCACCAATTGCTCCACAATCACCCTCACCTATCATCTGGGGCTGGTACAATAGGCCAGAAGTGGCCGCAGTACAAGGGACTTAGTCCCACCCCACTAGCATTACAAAAAGAGTTGCTTTTAGACTCGGCAATATCGGAAACTTCTGGGGCCGTGTGTACAGCGTCATAGCGTTCAGATACGGGTTCTGTGTGGCAGAAATCTGTACAGAGCACGTGCCAAAGTTGCCTCTTGTATTTATGGTTATTACTGGGCGCTGTAACGAGGTTATGTTAGAAGTGACGACATTGAAGGTGACATGTGCTGACTAACCACGGAAGGTCCGTGCTGGACGGCGCGCATTTGCAATTCCTACAATGGTCTAAACACATGTTCAGCATAGGCTGCCTCAAAAGATGAGTATATCATTACATAAACNCCCTGTACATAACCAGAACACTAACAAACACTAAAGAGAGGCTGTAGTTCGCGAGCACTTAGTGAGCTATCAAGTATGAATACTGTGAACAGAGGACATTTATGTGTTCCATATGATTCTCGGACTAAACAGCGTTTATTTCTACAGCGCTAACAGCTCCGTTTCTGTGAGATAGGGAGCAATATTTATATGCTTGGATTAATTTCAGTTTCCAAAGTGTTAAAATCTGCACCTCCCAATAATTTCCGTCATGGCCGTAGTGACACAAGTACTTATTCGGGGTAATAGCCGGGTTAGCTCAGTCAATGTAGTGATGAGCTGCAGGCCATACGTCTAGGATTCGGCGGCTGTCGGTTGGGGCGAGAGATTTTCCTGTACAGCGTCCAGACCGGCTCTGGGGCCCACCCAGACAGCGGGACCGCATTCCCCTGGATAAAGTGACCGGAGCGTGCAGCTGACCACTCACCTCCATCTAATTCCGAGCTCAAGAATGGTGGAGCTACACCTACTATACCCATACGTCTTCATGGCATAATGCTTAATAAAGCACATAGACAAGTTTCCTTGACCTTTACTTTTTGTGATTTCCGAGTTCGAGTCCCGCACAGAGACCGACTGTGTTGTGGTTCACGTCAGCCCGTCCACAGGGCGTTGAGGCAGTGCCTTTAAGCGGTCCAAAGCGTCTTTTCTCACGGTTTCATTGCCGCAACGTCACATTATCAATAACAATTGTAAGGATTCAAGAAATATAACGGAAATCCGACGACGTGTTTGTTGAGAATTGATCTGAACTTTGCGAATAACCATGTCGGGGGTTCAGCCGACCACGAGACCTATTCCTGATCATTTAAGAAGTTTTTAACTTTTGTTGAAAGAAGATGAGCAAAGTGTTAGCACTGCTTATCACAGTTCGTTTAGAACGATTTAAACTTCTTTACAGTAAAAAGTAAATACTTTGCATCGTCACAGAAGACTTGACTGTATTCATATTACGGTATTCTGATGTGTGGAAATGTATACTGTGGCAGGCAGTACCAGTGTTTCGAGGGAACGTATTTCCTCCGTCTTAAAGGGAAGATGGTGGTGGCGTGTTGTTCCGAAACAGTGGTATCCACCTACCAGACTATACGATGCCGCAACCAAAAATGCAACAATATGGAACAGGCGCGAAACTCTCATCTCGAAAGGAGATGCTGCTCCATGACAGGAGTGGTGCTGCCATCTTTTGGTGACCCGAAACATTTGACACGACTCTTTACTCATGTTCCGCGCTTCTGTTAGTGATAGCTGGCAAGAAAGTTAAATCTGTGAAGTTAAGGCGCCAGAAACTTCTCAACAGTTCACCGAGTGCTGTGCATAATTCATTCCCCATTAATGTTGCAACTATCAGCTTGCGAGTTTGAGCGCTCTTGAAATATATTGACGCTTACTAGCACATATCTTTGCCTGCTTCAGCGAGATACAGGCTACGTTACTCATCCGGTTTCGTGAAGACATGGAACGGAAATGCAGTCGGAGGCACAGTGCCTGAAGAAAAGCGTTCAGAAGAGAGGAACGGAGTCGAAAATCTTTAGTAATATAATTCAGAACATAAGTTACAAGTTGGCTAGAAATATAATAATTATTTAGAAATTTGTTTGTCATCGCAAGTTAAAATTTACTTAAACACCGGAAGTGCTAGCTTAATTTCTTGCAGTGATATTGTATCCTGTCAGGGCTTCTCTTATTTCATGGGTTAATAATTCATAAAAAATCTCCCTAAGAACCCCAAATTTTGGAGATAAGTCCTTCCACAGGATTCTTGACTATGTAACTGAGATAAAAATGACATGCTGTGAGACACCGTAAGTTTTGAAAGTGCAATTTTGCGATAATTGCCACTCGAAAGGTTAAGAGCTCAAGAAAGGCAGCAGAATTAAGGAAAGTTTATGAAATGTTTCAGTGAAATGGAGTGTAACTGCCTTGTCCCCAAACCGGTAAATTGTATGTTTGTTGTTGTTTCGCCTTGACTCACATATTTCAGTGCACACATATTTTGGAATAGGTCGTGAAAGCCGTAACACAATGTAAGAAGTATTCTCTTGACGCATGTTTTAAACCTTGTTTCCATGGAAGAGGTATTTTCCCTCTTGCTTTATTACCTATACGTTTTTTTAGGAACACTTGAAGAAAGAAATCTCCTACACCTCAGTAGAAATTGGAGTTACGATGCAAATATTTACACGACATTAAGTTCGAACTTGATTTGCTTCAGTTCTGAAATAACAGATTTATTTGCTTATGCTTCAGCTGTTTCCGTTACTCTCAAATAGAGTTTATAGAAAGTGTTTATGTATCTGCATTGTTGTTCACTTGCACAGGAGAAGAGAAAACAAACAGCGACTGGACCGTTAGGTTTACTGAAGGTTATGTTGTTAAACGACGCCATTGAAAGTTCGTCGTATGTTTCGAGAACGCTTTGAGTACATAGCGCTTCAGAGGTTGGCAGCTGAGGTCAATCTAAACTTACTCTAAGGTCATTTATCCAGAGAGACGGGACTCCATGCAAAATGATGATAGCCTGCAAGCCTGGCCACATTCAAAACGACTGCTTCTCGAGCAAAAACCTGTAACGCCACGCCAACTCCAAACGTTTTTTCATTTGTATGTGTCACTGACGTAACTCGATTCGAATTTAGAAACAGGATCAACGTTTCCAATGCAAAATTAACTTTTCCAGTCTCTAAATAGTTGTAAAACGAAAGTACTCTACACATAATCCATTTATGCACGACTCCCTGTTTTTCTTTACCAGGCAGAAATAAAATTAACACATGCGTTATACAAGTAGTGTGTTTTGCTCATTAGAACAAGAAATCCGATATTTATTTAAAGTTATATTGGCACTAACTAGTGAAATGCTATGTTTGCAGCATAGCTCTGTATGGGGCTGAAACATGGACACTTAGGGCAGTAGATCAAAAACATCTGGAAAGTTTCGAAACGTGGTGTTGGAGAAGGATGGAGAAGATCAGTTGGACCCATTATGTGAGAAATGAAGAAGTGTTAATTAGAGTTAGTGAGCAGAGGAATATCCTACACGAAATAAGAAAACGGAAGGCTAATTGGATTGGTCATGTTTTACGCAGAAACTGCCTTCCAAAACAAGTTATTGAAGGAAAGATAGAGGGGCGGATAGAAGTGACAAGAAGACGAGGAAGAAGACGTAAGAAGATGCTGGATTACCTTGGGGACAGAGGAGGATACTATCATTTGAAGGAGAAAGCTCTAGATCGCATTAAGTGGAGGAACTGTTTTGAAAGAGACTGTGGACCTGTCGTCTTACAGATTACTAATAATGATGATCATGGCCTTCTGTCTTTTTACAAATTGTAATGTTTACATTTCTTGGACCATGAGCGGTTGTCACATCGCCTTGAATGTCTTCAGAATGATTCAGAATGTGGCAGATACGCACGGTGCCAGATGAAGAGGAACGATGCATCTTCTGACGTCAGCGTTTGTGCCTTCGCCAGAAATCGCTTCACACACTCTCCTGTATATGAAAGCAGTTCTCTTCTGAGTCGGCTTCTAAGAGTTCAATAGCAATGCCCATTAATGTACCTTTGACATTAATACAAGTTTCACCACTGAATTTCAGGCTTGGTTTTGTCTGCTCTGCCCATAGAACCGATAAATTGTACAGGTAAGACTTTCTTAGCTGCCCTTCTGTGTGTGAGGTGTAGCGAACAGAACATGGGACAGGGCGGGGGTGTGCTCCAGGGGCATCCTTCTATTACAGCTTCACAAAACCAGCAGAGTCCCTTTTTTATCTTTTAGGTCTTTCAAATCATACACTCTCGAGCGGAAGGTGAAATGAAAGGCCAGCTGAAATGTTACTTCAGGTGAAATGCCATGTGAAAGGGCTCTGTGTCAGCTGACCTGTGGTGTGAAACCTGTCAGTGAAAGTTAATGAGCGGAATGGATTCGGGTGAAATGTCTCATTGATTAAAATTTCCGAGTTAAGTGTTACGGAACTGCATCACGCTGTGGGCTCACGATGAGAAGGGAAAATAGCAGGTTAGCCTTGGTGAATAGCTGACAAAACGTTGCAGGTTCGAGACCCGGCCCGTGTTCTAATGCTCGTGCGCATTTCTTCAGCCAACTGTTTCGTCGGTTCCAGTTCTCTCTTCCGGGATATGCCTCGTTTCCTTCCGGTATCATATTATTTTTTTTCCTGTGGCGCTACAGCCCCAATTTGGGCCTAGGCCTACCTCCATGAAACTCTCCGTTTCACTTCGGTTTTCTAGATCTTACACATACGGTAGGACTCCTTGGGCGAGTGATCAGCTCGTCGCAAGGCCTCGTGTGGAGAAACACAGAAAAACGCACACAAACATCCATGCCCTGAGTGGGATTTGAACCCACGATCCCGGCTTCCGAGCGAGTGAAGACAGTGCCCGCCTTAGACCGCTCGGCTACCGTGACCGGTTTGGTATCAAAGTAAGGTAAATGTTTAAAGCAGTAACATTCAATTAAGAATCTGAAATTACTCAGATGGGTAAACGTACACTTGGCCCTGTACAGGAATACTTCCAAAATGCTTCAGGACCCGTGGTGCCATGATTTTTTGCGAGAATACGGATACAATTTCATAACGTCTTTTGGTTTCCTCTCTTGGGTCCGCCGTAGGAAATTAGAAGCAAGCAGCAACCGACAGAAATCTTGCACGTTTTTACTTATTAACAAATATTTATGCCACAGAAGTCCTTCCTTGATATGCCATTCAGTTATCGTGTGACTAGGCGCGAGAAGACGCGAATTCAATTGCAGACGGTTTTCATAGATCTATATTTGGATTAGCACGAACATATTAAAGATAAAGGTCACATAATAGCATACTCTTATTAAACTTACAAACGAGTTGTACCTTATAAATCTGTGTATTATGTTATGAGGTCATAAGGCAGAAGTGCACCTGCAAATCACGGAAAGTTACAGCGGATTCTAATTTGGGAGAACACCGGCCTCTCGTTATGGGCCGCAACATGTATCCGCGATATGAAGAACATGTCGACTGGAAGGTCATGATGCTACGTACTGCCATATAATAATAATAGTAATTCTATATTTACTTACTCATGGAGCTGAGCCCTTCTGGAGGAGCCGCCAATTCTGCAGCTACTCAAGAATTTCCCAGGATTTATGGAACCCGAAGGTTCATTACCGTGTTCACAAGAGCCAGCCACTGGTCCCTATCCTGAGCCAGATCAATCCAGTCCTTACCGTCCCATCCTATCTCTCCAGGAT
The DNA here is from genome assembly GCF_002891405.2 of Cryptotermes secundus. Lineage (NCBI taxonomy): Eukaryota > Metazoa > Arthropoda > Insecta > Blattodea > Kalotermitidae > Cryptotermes > Cryptotermes secundus. The sequence goes on from NW_019726238.1 coordinate 35,738, forward strand.
CCATTTTAATATTGTCCACCCACCTACCCCGGGATGAAGTGACAGGAGGTTGGAGAAAACTGCATATTGAGGAGCTTAACAACTTGTACCCTTCTCCAAGTGTAATTAGAATGATCACGTCAAGGAGGATGAGGTTGGAAGGGCATGTAGCACCAATGGGGAAGAAGAAGAATGCATATAGAATATTGGTGGGAAAACCAGAAGGAAAGAGACCACTGGGAAGACCAAGGCGTAGGTGAGTGGACAATATTAAAATGGATCTTCGAGAGATAGGATGGGATGGTATTGATTGGATTGATCAGGAAAGAAACAGCACTTAATCTGAGTGCTGTAAACTTCTGCTGGATGCGTTCCAGTTTGTTGGCATCCTTAGATGTAATATAATTCCAAAGTAGGGAGGCATATTGGGCTGCAGATCCAGCCAACGTAAAGTATAACGAGTGCATACATCAGGGGGTTGAGGGGGGAGAAGGTTACGCTGCGAACTAGACCTCAGAACTTATTACATCGAGAAAATAAATGGTTAACACGATTGTGGAAATTAACTTTGGAATCCAGAACTGCTCTGAGGTCTTTAATAGGTTCGGTATGGGTTATAGAGATTTAGAAAGTTTATACTCGCAGATCAGTGTGTTCTAACGAAGGCTGTAACTTTAGTTTTAGTAGTGTTGAGTTTCATAGAGTTAGGAGTGCACCAACCTCCTATAGAATCAATATCACACTGTACTAGACTGCCATCTTTAGGAAAGTTAATGACACTGTAGATTTATACGTCATCAGCAACAAGAGGATATCTTGAATGGTTAATTGAATCACATAAGTCATTAATGAAGGCGCTGAGAAGCAGAGGCCCCAGAACGCATCCTTGCAGGAACACTGGAAAGCAATTCAAGAGTTTAGAAACTCGGATCATGGGTTGCCTGTTTGATAGGCAACTGCGAAGCGATTTAACACGACCACCAGAAAGTTCGAAATTACTTCTCTTATGGCGCGTCCACATTACTCGTGCTCGTGCGACTCTCTATGCTCGCGAGTAATGTGGACGATATGACAAGTCACGATACAAGCAAATTTTGAATTTAAAAACTATAGCCAACAAATTAAAATACGACTACAGCCTATACACACTACGAGTAAATATACGGATCCTCACGCGCCGAAGCCTGGCGAGCAACTGAAGTAGTGTGGGCGAAGATTTACGAGCACAAGAAAAAGCCAGACGAGTCACCCGACAAGCACGAGTAATGTGGACGCGCTTTTACGAAGAGGCGGAGGGTGAGGACAAGTTCAGACGGACAGCCAAATGGAAACAGATGGCATCGGCTTGACCTCGAGAAGCAACTAAACGGCTCACGAACGCAGGACAGGCTACCAAATTGTTAATGGTTCATTCAGATTCAGTGAAACCGCGCTGACAGGTATTGAAATCTTCACTTAATGCGAAACGTGGTCATAAATACAAATTGAATTAATGTGGGAAAAATTAAGAGCAGAGGTGAGTCAGTTATTGCTAACAGAGGCAGTGTTGTTCTGTTTAGAAAAACAGGAACAATTGTCACTTCCTTCCATGATATAAGGACATACTCTTGAGACAAGCTAAGATTCAATATATATTTAAGAACGGATGGAAAAATATCAGAACAGCCATTAAGAACTAAGGCAGAAATGTCATCAAGACCTACAGATCTGCATGATCTCAGAGGTTTAAGTGACTTTAACAGCCGAACAGGAACTGTGAACTATAGATAAAAATACAGAAGACTAAGAAAGGGGAGGGAAGATCCTGGGAAAATTATGATATATTATATTTAAGCAGCCTGTTACACTCACACAATATATATGAGACAAACTCCGTCTTAAGTGCATCAATTTAATTGTAGTTCTTTCTTCTTCCCTTCCTCTACACTACATGTTTCGGCCCTAAATGGCCATCATCAGGTGTGTATTCTTACGTAGCTGCTAAGTAGCTCATATATATTATTTATTGTCTGTGGCTTTACAGGCCGTTTTTGATGTTTCTTAACCCAATACACAGTCTGTAGGACTCCTTGGACAGGGGATCAGTCCGCCGCAAGACCGCTACCTACACACAGAACAACACAAACACAGAATAAACGTATACAATACAAATATCCATGCTTCGAGGGGGATTCGAACCCACAACCCCAGCGTTCGAGCGGACGAAGAAAATTCATGCCTTAGACCCCACGGTCAATGTGATCGGCATTATATTATGAAGTTGTCCCCGTGCTTGACTAATTAAACCCTACACCACGATAGCGTATGGGGGAGTGGATGTATAGACCCACATTTTCTTGATCTCGGCACTAGTTGAAGGTGAGTGGTCAGCTGCACTCCCCGGCCGCTTTACACCGGGAAAAGACCCTCCGGTACCCATTGGATAGGAGGCTGGGTCTGGACGACGAGGAGAAGAGAAAATTCTTGGCCCTACCGGGAATCGAACTCCGACCTCTCGGTCGTACAGCCCGTAACTAGTCGCTATACCGACTGAGCTATCCGGCTCCAGGCAGGATATTGCATAGAGACCGAAAATAAGAAATGCATCATTAATTTCGCAAGGTTCGACCACGTGAGTGCATAATAATAATAATTCAGTTTAATTCTTTATTATTTATGTGCCGAGTCAACAGCCGCAAGGCCAGTTACATACACAGCGCACTATCGGCAGAGGAATTGCATTGTGGGAATCGGTAGCGACAGGAGACAGTTACAGGATTAGCGTAATCAAGTCAAATAATGCAGTACACACAAACGTAACACGGACAGAAAACTGCAGAGTACGCGCAGCATAAGAATAAGTTTATTATAACAACGCACGGTAACTGCAGAATAAGCACATTAACCGAAAGCTTGCTGTTAAGCCAGTAAGTGAGGTTACCGGATGCATATGCGGCTAAGACGCAGTGAAGAGAAAGACATATGTAGTCTCTAGTGTGTCTGAGTGCAGCTCTGACACCATCAGCTTGTAAAAGCGAAGGGCAGTAAAACTGTTATGGACTTTCATTATAAGTAATGTCTCCAAACAGCGCAGTCTCATGAATAAAGCGTGAAATTTTATGTTAACCACGACAATACAGATACATGAGAACTGTTGTTAAGGCAGAAGACTTTGTGCGGACACGTTCTGGGTAATTGCAGTTCGTGTTTGTAAGACAATTCCTCATAACAGAAGCGTGTTCAAGTTCCAGTCTGACTGGGCTGATGTAAAGCAACAATAACTCATTCAGCGAAGACAGGAAGAATGTAACATTTTGTAACGAACATGCTGATGTAAGTAGAGCTCAGAGTCAAGGCAACACCAAGAGCATTGGCAGGGCACCAGAGTTAAGTACTTACTCGATTCACCAGGCTTCTCGGAGGAAAGAAAACATTAAGCAGCATTAAGCGTGAGATGGATAGCCATGCAGAGTTGTGTCTGGCTTCAGAAGATGGCGACGAACAGTACAGACAATACAGAAACAGCGTCTTTTTGTCAGGACGGGCAGAAACCGCGGTGTGGGCGGACTTTTCCTCCTTTATATAGGCTGTACATATTCCAGCGAGGAGAATGAACGCCGCACAGATGAAAGGTCGACTAAGGAGTCAAATAAAAGAAAGAAGAAAGAAGAACAAGACCATAGCGACAAGCAAAGTATGCAAATAAATTGAAGACCGCCGCTTGAACAGCTAAGCGACGCTTTACCACGAAATGCGCATGCGGGTGAGGGCGGGGGTACAAGAAAGCGTCCCCCCTTCTACATTGTGCCCCTTTGTAAGCCGGACAAGGACTCAGTGTCCTGTGTATAACTGTACTTTCCATGTTTATAGTCTCACTTTAACATAAATATAACATACTCGTATTTGTGAACATAACATATAAACCCATTATTTTACTCCATTTTTCCTGTACTTACTTACGGAGCTGGGCCCTTCTTGAGGAGAAGTCAAATCTGCAGCTACTCAAGAATTTCCCAACATTTTATGGAACCCGAAGGTTCATTAGAGTGTTCACAAGAGCCCTCCACTGGTCCCTGTCCTTAGCCAGATCAATCCAATACATCCCATCCCATCCTATCTCTCTAAGATCCATTTTAATATTGTTCACCCACCTACGCCTTGATTTTCCCAGTGGTCTCTTTCCTTCCGGCTTTCCCACCAATATCCTATACGCATTCCTCTTCTCCCCCATTTGTGCTACATGCCCTGCCCACCTCATCCTCCTTGACTTGATCATTCTAATTATACTTGGAGAAGAGTATAAGTTATGAAGCTCCTCATTATGCAGTTTTCTCCAACCGCCCTATTGTTCCGGTTAGAGGAAAATTATTTGAATATTTTCCAGTGGTCGGCTTGTTTTAGTGCTTCATATCCGCAAGAACTAGAACGTTCTGTGGTGCACTTTCAGTTCGTGCTGTTCCTCCAGTGCGACTATACTCGTCTTCAGAGTTACTGCCTCATATATGTTTTATATTTAACGTAACCATAATTATTTAAAGAATTTAGGAGCACATTTTGAAAAGAGGGAGGACTAGAATGGAAGGGAGTAGGGAGGATCACAAACAGACTCCACCTCTTCCTTACAGCTGAGAACCAGAAAGTGCAATGGTTGGTAGATTTGTATTTCTGATGGGACAGAGACTACATCGTATTGTGACAGGTTCTTGTGGCCTTGTCTCACTCCTTCCGGCCGAGAAAGGAGATACTATTTCTACTGGGCCAAGACCGCGAGCGAGGAAGCTGATCGAGCAGGGGACTGCAGACTGAGCCACCGGAAGTCAGCAGTCACCTGCTCAAGATGGTTCCTCGCTCGCTGATTTTTTTACCCTGAAGATGGAGGCGATACGTTCCTCCGAAACTTCGGTTCACACAGGATATACACGGCGCCACATCCCAGAAGACGGCATTCTTCATAGTCACCGCCGTGAAAACCTCAAATCTTTCATATTTTGAATAAGTTTCAGAAATTAAACTGTGTACATGTGAAATAAAGGCACGTACACCAGAGGCCGAGACGCGAAATATCCATTCTTTTTTTTTCGAAGCCTGCCGTACCGGTTGGGTATTCAGCAGTCGGCAGGTCTGCTGATCAACAGCCGATTTTGGTTCAGATATCACATAGTGGAGGTAATTCGTATATGAGAAAGCATTTTCATGTCTTCACCCAGACTTTTGGTTTAATTTATTTATCTTGAAAAATATGAGATCAGCTTGCTGTGTGTGTGTGTGTGTGTGTGTCACAGCACCCGGGGCCATTTCAACTGCGTACTTAACAAACCCATTCCTTCCATCAGTAATAAAAACACTGCAGACTTTGAAACTGCCGAGGTAATAATTTAAATATAACTTGAATGCGTAAACCCATCCTTATGTGTATACCGTCACCTAAAGTCATCTGAACGGCGTACTTCAAAATCCGTCCCAAAACTGAAGCCCCTGAGATTGTTACTTGAATGCCTGAACCGGTCTCCATGAAGTTTGGTATAAGAACCATACCACATGAGGCATTTTGAGCAACTTGTCTCGCAAATACCTCCCTTCTGTAATAACAATATTCTTGAGGTTGCCGCGCGGTATAAGGCATGAACTGTCTTCGCTCGCTCGGTCGCTGGGATCTTGAGTTCGAATCCCACTCTGGCTATGGATGTTTGGTGTGTGTATGCGTTTATTCTGTGTTTATGATGTTCTGTGCGAGTCCTACCGACTGTGAGAAATGATTTCGGAACTGAATAAGAGGCCTGAACCCTGAGTGGGCTGGAGGAGCCATTGAAAAAAGTCCTGATGTCGAAGCCGTAAGCCTATCATATCCAAACATCCATTTCCTGGATATAATAATGCAACTTACGGGCCTTCAATGGAGCTCTTGTAAGTCCAGTGTGAAAAATTAAGGTGTGGAAATAGAATAGAATTAAAGTTACATTTCCAGCCCAATAAGAGATTACGTTTTCACCACTGGAAATCCTGTTTATGTAACTGTTTACATCATATACCTGTTACCATGGAAATAGTGTAACGTGACTTACATAGAATGCCTTGATATTATTATTGATAAGTAACAGACAAGGCAGTCTCCTTTCTGTAGGATTTTATGGTTTGATACTGAAACTGGGTCTGGCGACGCGTCACCTTCTTTGAATTATATCTTTACACGCGCAAATTACGTTCTACGGAAATAGAGTTGGTAACAATGTTTTATGGCTTCCGTACACGTACATACTAAAGTTTATTTATAGTTTGCTACAAGATACACAGATTGCGAGGTGACTGATTCGTCACACAATTACTATTTCGTTTAACGGGTTGATATCAGGGCACTGCTAATATGGGAGCCTTCCATTCGACACGATTCTCTGCTCACGTGACTGACTGATCCACCGCCCGAGGAGTCCTACCGACTGTGTAAAAAGATTAAGAAACTGAAAAAGCGGCAAGGTCCAACAGAGGGCAGTAGATAGATATTGACATTTTTGGTGACACCCCAATGTTGGAACACTTCAAGAAGACTCTTGCTGTAGGCAGGGTAACGCAGTTGGGTCCAGCCAAGGCGAAGCGAGCCTGACTCACCTTCAGATTGTGCAAAGGAGGACCCTCAGGTTTGCTCGACTGACCCGAGCAGTATAACGCACGTACACAGGAACTGTGAGTCTGACTGGACTTGATTTGGTTAGTGTGCCCGCAACCTCAAACAACAATTAATGTTCATGTTCCCGTCTTTTGGTTTACAATAACGTGTAACATTGCAGGTGAGCGCACTGCCTGCTTCCTTGGCTTTGAAGTCGGGGCTCGTAACCATTTACATACAGACTACGCAATATTAATCATGGAATGCAAGTTTCATATTGTGGTCTTCTGGGTTAAAATAACGCTTGTAGGCGGTTCTGGTGTTTCCAGGCAACACGCTCTCTCTCTCCTACTCTGAAGTTGGTACCACTGTGACCTACGAAACACTGATAAACGTCTATCAGATTACGCAGTATGACTCATGGGATGCAAGTTTCATTTTGTGGTCTTCTGGCTTGAATTAACGTGCGATCGCTTATGTGGCTATGATACCGTGTGGAGGCGGATTAGAATACCTCCACTGTAGCCTTACGCTTCGCAGGAGGCGAGGAAAGAGAACCCAGTATCTGGAGTATAACTCGGCCACCCTGTTCCTGGGGGACCTCGCCCTCCAGTTTGGGGGAATCTCAAATCTGAGACAGTAAAATATGGTCATGAGTCTCGCGGGACTCGGATTGAGCTGGCGAGGACCAGCAACAGTTGTAAATGACAGACCCAAGCTCTCGTCAGAGAGGGTGTTACATACGGACTATGACCGCAAGTGTTCAGTTGGAAAATAAAATTACTGGTCGTGAGTCTCAAGGGGCTTGTCGCCAAGAGGAACTGATTGGCGGTAAAGTAACCCTGACCCTGAGTTTCTGTGGTTACCACTGTTTCCGGTGACCATACGGCCTGAATCTTCTACCCTGAAGTAGGATGCATTTGACTCTACGAAATGTTAACTAACCATGTACCAGACTACATGGAGTCAGACTACTGAATATGGGATTCAAGTTGCTTCTCTTTCCCGTTGGAACAGTTGCTGCTTGATTGAAGATGAAATTGTCATTTCACTAGTCGCGATGCGCAATTCTGGACGCTAGTTCCTTTCGCTTCGCGCACGCATTTGAGCGCATAGGACAGCGCATATGCAACGAGCATTGCTTAAAATTATCTCTTTGGGAACTCTGCATGTGATTTTCACTTCCGTCTCTTCCTCAGACACTCCAATTTTGAAAATCGCAACAGCGGAAGAGAGAAAGACAGAACCTTTTTTTTTTTTCTGTACTTCGAAGCGGAAATTTTGCGCTACTGAACTCGGTGTTGATGATAAGTAAACAAGCATTTCTGCATATATTATGACGTGTTCTATATATTTCTTAATGCTCTTTCATACTCTCGCAGAACTAATGACTGTTTGAAAAAGCATAGCTATGTCGATTTTTCATGATATAAATGCGCTGTTTGAATTTAAAAGCGTGGGAAGATCGGTAGGATGTAGACGTGGTCTTTGAGGGCTGCTGTGTCAAATTCTATGTACAGTCGTTACAGGCGTCCTATCTTCGCTGTTAATTGTCTCATCGCATGAGAGTCCCTTTCGTATTTTCAAAGAGTAATTAAATTGAGCGGTGGGAGTTTCGCCTAACAGACCAGGCCTTCGAAACCCTAGCAAGACTCAGACACTCTGCGGTTTGTGTCAGCTGTATCTGTTGTGTGGAGAGCCTCATACTCTTCAGGAATCACAAGCTTCAATTCATTCTGAACCCAGTATGGCTGAACAAACAGACTCAGCTCTGTAATGGACCTAACCGTTTTTTCAGAAGAGATCCTGTATAATTTGAGATAAAAAAATGTTTTTTTCAGATACAAGTCCATAATGTGTATATATTAACCGTCTTTTAGTGCATACAATTTCACTTGTCACTTCACACTCATGTCTCGGCATCATTCTGCCATCCTCAGGTGTATTAATCACGTCTGCCATCAAGTGTCCATTTATAAAATGATATAAAATGTGTATTCGTCGTTATTAAATAATAAAATTTATATATTAAAACTTGTTAAGATCTGTCATCTTACATGTCGTATATCAAACTCGTGTGTAATGTCATTCATCCGCTATGGGAGTCGTTCTTCTTATGTTTTAATTGTGTAGATACTGTGTCTTCCTTATGTGGCTGCGTGCGTTGTATTGCTGGACGTATGTGTGTGTGCTGTCTTCCTTTTGGTTGAGATATGACGTGGATAAATGTAGTTTAATAATAGTCCACCCTAACTTTCTGACTTTTATCCTTCTCAGATCGAAATTTTCATGATCATTTTGCTCTGGAAGACGCATCAAAATAAAGGGCCAAATTCTACACCCATATGAAGTAAGCGGTAGAGCGTTTATGTACATCCTCATGGCCAGGGTGTTGGAAAGTAAATTGGTTCTAATATAGGATTCAGAATTGACGCCTAATGTGCGGGATCCGAAGCTAACATGGAGGCGATTGTTACGATTGCTGTCTGAACTCCTCTGAAACGCGTCACATTCCTGAATACCGTAGTTTTAGTACTGTGACGAATATAGCCATTGCTAGGAAACGGCTCGGTAAACACGTTCCCGAGGTGTCGCAGTCAGCAATGGAAGGACCTCCGTCGCTGCGCACGTTCTTAACAGAGGAACATTTTGAGGTGGTGATCTATCTTCGGTCCGCCCCGAGTTATAAAAGAGTGTCAGTTGACGAGATTTCAGTTCAGTTCAGTCATTCGGCATTCGTAAGAGTTCAGTGTTCAGCTGCGTAGTGTTAACCAGCGGACAGCGGAACCGGAAGTAGTGAGCGACTCGTAAATGAGAAGCAAGTCAGCTAACCCTGAAGATAAGACACTCATAGTCCAGTATGGAATGGAGCGGCTGCCTCCGTAGTCTAGAGGTAACGTTCCCACCTCATGACTCGTAGTACGCGGGTTCAAACCCGGCGGAGGTCGTGAAATTTTTAAGGGCGGAAACATTCAGGGAACAAGTCCTCCGGGAGTGACTTTAAGCCGTGGGTCCCGTGTCGTAGCTTTACGGCACGTAAAAGAACCTCATATCTCCAAAGGAGGTCACTGAGCTAGATTCAAGGACATTTCCCGCCCAACAGTAGTCTCTAACGCCTCTGATAGATGGGGGAAGCATTATAGATACCGCCAAGCCAGTAGAGGCCGAACTCGCTGGCTCGGTCGGGACTGATGATACGCACCAATATCGGTAGGGTATAGAGACTGGTAGAATATCATAGAGGGAAGCACAATGGACCAGTACTGGTCAAAGTGCATGGGGAAACCCATCCTCGCCAATAATTAACTAACTAACTAACTACGGAATGGAGCGAGTCTTAGACAGCCACTTATCACTTGTCACAGCCACCTGTCACAATTGGTTGTATTTGTAATGAAGTGCCGGTAAATCCAATCATCCAACCCAGAACCCTTTACTGTTAGTCACGGAACCCCAGACACGTGACAGCGATGAAAGGAAATTTTCGTCATGCCGGCGGATTAGCGTAACTAATTACAGACCGCAAGTCTCTGCCCCATGGAAAGTATAACATTTCGTGAACTTCACATTGCCCTAGCACAAGAGCATGTTACGCACGCAGCCAGTGGAACAGGTGGGGTCCATATTGATATTGGCACCGGCGTTCTCCACTGCAGAGATAGCCAGTGAACCGAAAAGTTGTACAGACGATATGAAACTAGGAAACTTATCGCAGAGATACTGTGTGTCACTCCGTCACGGATGAATGATTGTCATTAGTTTTCGATGTTAGAATTTATTATGTTGGCGAGAACGATTTATACAAGTAATTTAAAGAAATTTATGTAGTTTGACAAGAAAACTTACCGACGAAATTGATTGCCTTGCCACTGACGTTCTTGTCTCGTGGTCGGGAGGTGCTTGGTTTCAGCCTTCGTTTCGACAGACTATTCTGAGTAAGCTCTGAGGTTTTCACGGCGGTGACTATGAAGAAAGCAGTATCATGGGATGTGGCGCCGTGAAGATATTGTGTTAACCGACGTTTCGGAGGAACTTATCGCCTCCATCTTCAAGGTAGAAAAAAGAAAAAGAACCAGCGTGAGCAGGTGCTAACAGACCGAACCCAGAGACCGCATAACCTGAATCATTATTCTGTGACCATCCTCAGTGCTAGTTGCTAGGCGAATGGCGCGATCACATCCTTCCACATTCTCTCCGGTTTATTCTCATTAATCACCATATCATTAAGTGCCAATTAGTCTGGACTGTTGACGTCAGTAAACAGAATAATTAATACGTCAGATATTTACGTATGACAGTTATAAAAAGAATTATATGTAAGTAATGAGCACATTTGGTAAGATTTTCTTCTGCAAGTGACAAATCCCCTCAGGCAGCGGCATTTCGCTTATAATTTTGGGTAACCTGTTGTCTTGGGACATTTGAAGCCTATTTCCACTATTCACTCTCCTGTTTTCGAGAAAATTTCAGGATGATTTTGAGATTTGAGATAATTATGTCAGCTTAAATTGAGATTGTCTTCTGGATATAGCCTCGTGGGTAACACAGACTGTTCGGAAGAACAGGTTTCATCAAAACAGGATTAATACCCTGAAGATTAAGACAGAAAGTTCCTCCGAAACGTGGACAACCACGTACACGGTGACATGACCCAGCTACCACAATCCAAATTAGAAGGATTTTGTTCTATGAAGGATTACAGGTTTATATCAAAATATTTTATCGAAATTGGGTCCGCTTTCTTTTAGTTACGTTTGATTTCTATTTTTTGTGTATAAATTATTTGAAAGTGGGGGATTATCCAATGCAAGAATGCACCTAGTGTGTATTGTGGAACTGGCAAGTCTTCAGTACACAGGCAGCATAGCTCCCAGACTGCATCGTTCGAGTTACTTTTCATTTGAGCCTCGTACGTTCATTGATAAAGCGGTCGGTCGTATTGAACGTATGTCTCTCTCAACGAAGTTACCTGTTCTTACAGACTGCTGTTCGGCGAAATCAGTGAATGTTTTCAGTTTTGTTACAGGCAGACCTCACTTCTGTGTTGTTAGCGTCGTTACATACCTTCCAAATTTCTTTCGTCATAGAACTTCAGTTTTTAAAACGGCATCGGAGCATAATAAGTTGCCAAGAACTACGCCACTTTATTTAACGACGCTGTCAATATCGAGAACTTAAATTGAAAGGAGATTAATTAGATGCTAATCAAATTACAGTTTTTACGTAATTTTTGTCATACGCTTGAGATTTTTCCGTAATTTATTTACAATCTAGAATGACGTCTTTTATTATCTGGGGGCCGATTTTCTTCATGTCCCGTGCCTTCATCAGGTTAACCTGAACACGCTTACTTACTTATTCCGTTCCCCTTATACCCTTACGCTGTCGAGTTCTTTTTATTTTGAGTTTTACACAGACGGTATGACACCTTGGGCGGGTGATCAGCTCGTCGCAAAGCCTCTACCTACATATAGGTCAACACAAGAATACCAAATATCCATGCCTCGTGGGATTCCAACCCACGATCCCGGCTTCCGAGAGTGCCTTAGACCGCCCGGCTACCGTAACCGGCCCTGAACACGCTACGATATGAATTTCCCCCAAGCCTGAATTGTGATTCCTGAACTGCGTATGAAGCTTAGTGGGAATTCCTATCCTCACACACAAAATTCAGTTTCTTTGAGTTCACTTTTCTCATTTTATGGAGACGATGAGTGCGTTTGTTAATTCGTATGTCCGGATTTCACTTTAAATTTCTTATCAAAATGGCCTCAGAATGAACTTCTGACGTTGCTTCGTGTTTTGTTAGTTCTCAGAAAAATATTCCGGCGAAGTTGGGCTTTGAGGAACGGAAAACGAAATATAGGGGTACTTAAAATTAGTCACTACTGAGACCAATGATCTCACAACTTTGTAAACTCTTATGTAGGCCGCACACCGGCATGCGTCAAGACATGCAACAGTCAAGACACGATGTCTGCGACGTGACGCAAAGAAAGGAGCACAGTTGAAAGGAATTAGATTATGACGTCATGACTCAGACCGGTGTGCGGCGTTTTTTCATAAGCTCATTCGCAGACATCGTGTCTTGACGCATGCCGGTGTGCGGCCTACCTTAATGTTTCTGTAAAGAGCACTCCTGTAGACCGACGGAGATGGGAACGAGTTCCACGCGTTATGTACCAATTATTTTTAGAGAATTTATGGACTTTGATTTGAAATCTATGCAAATCAGGTTACATACTGGAACGACGTGGACCAAAATGAATTTAGTGTCAACTCTTTTAACGTTAACGACCCCAACAGCAAATTTGATCGTAATAAATTCAGGGTTTTTAATATGTGAAGCAGGAGTGAACGAACAGGGGCAGTATTATGAAGAAAGATATACCGTTGTCCTACTGAGCTGTCTCCGGTCCCAGAAATATCGTGCACCAAATTAATAGAGTTTATTCTGTGCTGTTTCTTCATCTTTACTTGTCCTCCAGAGTTTGGATTAACAAGAAACTCACATTCTGGATCACTGTATCTGATAGCTGTATGCACTGCGCAATATACTCACGAGTATGTCCCATACGGGTCTGGTCAAGTGGGATTTGTGGTGAACAAAGTGGCGCTGGGGCAGGTTTTCTCCGAGTACTTCGGTTTCCCCTACCAGTCTTCATTCCACCAATTGCTCCAGAATCACCCTCACGTATCATCTGGGGCTGGTACAATAGGCCGGAAGTGGCCGCAGTACAAGGGACTTAGTCCCACCCACTAGCCATAAAAAATATCTCATATATATGAACGCTTGTCACATCTTCGAAGGCTTATTAAGGTAAAATAGGTAAAACTATCCTTGTAACAGGCCGTGGAGGCCCATAGGGTTGTGAGACGTTGAGGGTCCCAGATTTTTTCTAGACAGTCGGCTCACAGATGGCGGTAAGGTCATCCTTACGCGCCGCCCGCCCTTTACCACCAGGAAGATTCCTACTACCCATTTCTTTCAGAAGCTGAGTCGACCCCAGGGCCATAGTGCGGCTGGAAGGGTTAGGTCAATTGGAAAATCCAGTCGTCGCGATTCGAATCCACGACCCTCTGGCTTGCTGCATAGTGCCCCTTCGAAGATATATTAGCTCCCTTTGTACTGAAGACGTTTTGAAGCATATAGCAAGCTTTAATGGACATTTTTATGATAGTCTCATGCCTTCAGAATGCACGAACGTGGCTGAAAATTTCTTGTTGCGAGGCAGTGAGTTGGTCACAGCGAGCTAGAATGCACCTGATTAGACGGCTCAGAGTTATGAATAGCTCTGCAAGCGCCATTTGCCTGAGGTTTAATGGCTTAAATTATTCTTGGATGCCTTATCAATGGCAAGAGAATTTTAAATTCTGGAAAACTTTTAAGGTAGAAAGATTCTTGCATCTTCCTGACGGTTGCGCTTTTTGTATGACTGGTGAGTAGCACTAATGTGGGTCCACATTAGGTCATTTCAATAGCTATGGACGCATTTGATGAGACTGCCTGAAGATGGTCCCACATGCGGACCGAAACATGTAGCAACTATCAAAATAAAACCAATATGAGCAATTCCATTGGTTTATTTCTGTTTATTGTTCTGTTGACGGCCAAATGCCGTCAAACTCCAGTGTCGTGTTCAACGTTCAGTGTTGACGGGAGGCTTTGACTTTAAACTGTCGAATTATTTCAATTTATGTCATTATCCGTACTCAGCTAGTTTTTATACATTCGGATGTTCTGGAGTTAAGTGGTCTGCATTTTGTTTTATTGCTAGTGGGGAGGGACTAGATCCCACTTCTGGCCTATTGTACCAGCCCCAGATGATAGGTGAGGGTGATTGCGGAGCAACTGGTGGAATGAAGATTAGCAGGGGAAACCGAAGTACTCGGAGAAAACCTGCCCTAGCGCCACTTTGTCCACCACAAATCCTACTTGACCGAACCCGGGATCGAACCCGGGCCGCTGCGGTGGGAAGTGGTCTGCATATACATTTTATTCCGTGATATCGCTTCAACCCAGCTTTCATTCGGAATATCCCGATGGCTTTACAAATTTTCTGTACCTTCTGATTGGATAAGGGCCCGTGTACCAGCACGCCCTCCCCTCTCTACCCTGACATGCATCAATCGATGTCTCTCTTTCCAGTGCGGTAACCTCAGTTTATTTTGTAAAGGGTTCAAGGATATCAGCTGAAATGTCAGTTGTTTCGGATGCCTCCGCTGCTGTGAAGCTGTGTTCAGGGGCCTCTTTATTCTAGCATCTTCTTCGTATTCTTCCTCTGAAGGGGGCAGGTACTAGATAATCTCATTTAATGCCCAAGTGACGTCCTTTTCTTTATTCATCAGGCCTGCCTCCATACGTGTGTCGCTTGGTGTGATACTTCTGTGATGCATGTCAGTGGATGTCACTCGCAGCTCCCTGCGCTGGCTCATGGCGTCCTTTGCTGTCACTCATTTATGCATAATATCGTGACATGACGCCCGAAAGCAGGAATGGCAAAATCGGAATAGACGTTCCTTGCTAGGTAACGACTCGGTAAACATATTCCCCCGGCAATAAATACGCAAGCAACAATTGAGCAAATTCCGTTACTGTGCAACGGCGCTGTAAACACACCTTCTCAGAAATAGGCTGCGTTTTCTGCATGGTCCGTGCAGAGTTGTTATGAAGAAGAATTCAATTGAGAAAAATTGAGTATAATTTCGAGACGCCAGCCTTCCAGAATTCAATTGAGAAACGTAGTACAGTTGAGTTGAACGTCTGGCTGTGAAGAGAAAATGAAACTGCACGGCGCCACATCCCAGAAGACGGCTTTCTTCATAGTGACCGCCGTGAAAACGCCAAATCTTCCATAAGCAGTTTATACCGCACTTTCCCTTCCTATGAATGCTATCGAAAGTAATGCTGTTTCGTATTCGGCAGGTCTGGCCCTGCAAATGCTGTGGGGGTACCTGAAATCTTGTCACAGACTCTTCTTTCCAATTCTTACAGTTCATTATTCACGAATGCTCCTGCGTTAATAAGTCAGTGAACTGAACCATGGAAACTTGTATGGTGAAATGAAACTGGTCGTGACATAATGCTTGAAGGTAATTAGAGTGGAGAGACTCAGGTGAATTGGAGTTTCGAAACCGAATGAGTGAATTCGTTCTGTTCGATACAGGAGCATCGCGTTTTGAACTGCGTCCCGCGAAATGACGCTGTTACGTCTGGAGCCAGTCAATTATTCATAGGAACCAGCCCTACCTCTCAGTGGCCAGTGGGAAGGAAACAGCTTCATATGGGTTACAATTGGTTTTACCTTTTCAATATTTAAACTTGTGACACGGAGGAATTCAATCGAACAGCGATGGAAACTGGAAATTCCGACATAACAATTCCCACACTCATATTGCCTCTACAGAACCCAGAACTGGTCTTGCTAGGTGAGTAGCATTTTGCGTTTCGGTTCGAAAATTTGGAGAGGCTTGGGAGTAGCTGTATGGATAATAGCACTAAACTGGATGTTAGAGAAGCAGGTGGAAGGGAGTAGGTTGTACTCATCCGCCTTAGATAAGGGGACAGTGACGGGCTGCTATGAGCATAGGAATTGTCATGCTTTCATATATATTGTGGATGTTAGTGGCTCCAGAAGAGAGTTATATTCCTCCAATTCGCACGAAAACAGTCGTTTGAAATATACATAGACCTTGGAATCTCGCCCCCCTCTCCCCCCCCCAAAGAAACGAAAATTTTAAATGGCAGTTCTCCTACCTATTGACTTCCAAAACTGCTGAGCAATTTATTTTTCTGCTTACCACTCACTGAGTTAGCTAAGTCAGTGTATATGACCGTTGAAGTCGTGACAGTTATTTCGCTTAGTGGGGGGGGTGGAGTCCAACTGGGTCCACTCGGCACGGCGGCCACTGATNAAGTTGTGAAAGTTACATGCAGGATCCGAGGTCCTCACAGCAGTGGTTAGGGTGATTTCTGTTTTGTGGAATTTGTGGAATTCAAACGACGTTCTGAGGGTACATATTGCGATATTCCAGCATGAAGCAGACAGCAAACTCGAGACAAAAAGCGAGTAGTAACAAATATTTCTTTGAATGCGCTTTTATCCACTTTCTGCCTGCTTCATTCTGGTTTCTTTCTTGGCTTATTTCTTGATCTTGAAAACGGAGGCGAAAGTTTCTCCGAAACGTCGGTTGGCTTTCAACGGGCTACAGGTATACAAATTATTCAGGTGTGCTTCGTTATGTCTAACTCAGATTGTGGTATTCCGAGTTATGACAGTGTGTAGTCTGGTACCAACATCACTCGACCCCCCTGACTGCCACGCGGGCAGAATGGAGACAGAACTTGTTTTTATTCATGTGATTTGGAGTAGCGAGACTAAGTATGATAAGTTGCAGCGACATTGCAGTGATCATTGGCCATTAGTTTATAGGTTCATTAAAGTTTATTAAAGCCATAAAGCAAACACATTAGGCAGAGGGATATTATTGCGAAAGACCAGTTGTTAAATTAGAATATAAAGTTCTGTTGGACAGGGCTGAAACAACACAAACAAATGTTTCCAGTTAGCGCTGATGTTGTGGAGCAGGGCAGAAGGGAGAGGGAGGAGGAACGAAACTAAAAACTAAAAACTACAAACTACTCGTATACATTCATCGAGAATGATGTTTCTGTGCCGGCCTCAGATCATTACAGCAAAAGCATGTGTCTGGATGTTTTTACAGGGCGGTCTCTGTAACCAATGGTTCAGTGCTGCGGCTCACAGTATATTCAGGGGAACTTATAAACTTCTCTCTTGATACAATATATTGTGATATGACGCCTGAAAGCCGAAGTAGTTCATTGTTAGGCAACGGCTAGTTAAAATAAAGTTCCCGCAGAAATGAAAACGCACGCAACAGTAGAACCCGTTTCTAAGCAATGGATCGGTGAACACAATAGGAGTATTGTTGGAAACAGTGTTTTCTCTTCGGTCCATGGAAAGTAGTGGGCCCCACATCAACACACCCGCAACTGTCTGACTGAAACAAAAATGTCTCCACCAGTGGAAAACCTGGAGCCACCTGCTCGCGTACGTTCTTGGCTCGCGGATTTTTCTACCCTGAAGATGGAGGCGATGCATTCCTCCGAAATGTCGGTTCACACAAGATCTACACGGCGCCCCATCCCAGAAGACGGCATTCTTCATAGGCACTGCTGTGAAAACCTCAACTCTTGCATAATTTAATTATCTTCTGATCCACAATATTCCATATTTTCCTATTAAACTTTTCGTTCTACTCACCCCCCTCTCATTGTGTTGCATATTTATGTGGGAGAAGTGTGTTATTATAAACGGAAGGAAGAGGGCACGTGCTACACTGTGGGTAGGTCAAGTTTCTGGCAGGACGTATTGTCAGAAACACTGAAGCCAGGCATTTGTTTCGGTAATGCTGGGAACAGTGCTATAAAAGTAAGCAGTTATATAGGCCCGGGCTGCCAACTGCGAGGCGCATGGGTGGCGTAGCTACTTCTTAGCAAATTCGGACCGGGACTATCATACAGGATATGTATAATGAATTGGCACATGCAGGTCGTGACGGGGGCAAGCGGTGAATTGGTAAATGTCGCTGAAACTAAATCTCCTCATCTAAATTCAAAATCTTAGGCCACTTTTTTCAGTGCACCTTTTCTCATTTCCGTTTTCGTGTCCACTTTCTTCCCGTCTGCTTATTACACTCAGTTTTCTCTGTGTACGCTTTGAATATGTTTGTATATTCCTGCGTATTCCTAAGTTATCAGGTTTTATTGGTGCACTTTAATAATATACACAGCACATTGTACTCCTACTTTCCTTGTTTAGAAAAAAAGGAAGGTTGTTAGATCATCTTGCTGTCTGTACATTCACCGCTACCATTGTTAGGCAACGGCTCAGTAAGCACGTTTCTGCTACAACGAATACACAGGCAGCTGAAGAATAATTATTTGACGTGTCGTTATCTTTGCAGTCCACGTCGTGTGAAAGGGAAGGAGGGGTTACGTTCTTCCCAGAACTTCTTGTTTTACTTAAGTACCCTTTTCTAAAGTGTATATCTTACAGTTCCTATCATTAGTGCAGTAGAGAGCAACTCCTTAAAGTGAGAACACTCTCGTATGTCAGTAGATCACTTGTTGGAGCCCTTCCTAAGCGAGTGTCATGGATACCGCAGGATGAATTGTAAATGGAAGGGGCTTCTATTTGAGAATTTATATTTTGAAATATGCATCTTAAATTTTGCTTTAGAATTCTCCTTTATATGGAAAGACGCCTTCCACTAGAATGAATTAACAAAGGAAACTTAACACGCGTAACTTGGACTACACTGCACTTATTTTGGCAAAGATAAGAAAGAGCCCTGAAACGTGGTCAGAGCCATCTAGTGTACTCCTCTGAAAACATTTCTTGTAGAAAGGCATGTTGATTGTGGGTAATACATTTCATGATAGAGCGAGAGAGAAACAGGAGTGAGGAAGCAAGGGGTGTGCTTAGTTGTGGGGCACGGCAGTTTTATGTCTTTGTTATTCAAATAAGAAGCGATATCACAAGCAGGGAAAATTAGACTAAGCCTCTAGGAACAGTGTCTCTATTCTTTCACAAATCTCTTTTGACCGAAATAGTGTTCACTTTCCCTTTACATCGCTCTCGGAGGATGGTTGAGGGCTTAATAGTTAATTCTTAGTTATACAAACGACATTGTGGCATGTACGTGTACATTGGCAACTGCAAGATAAGTCGGGCTGGAGGCATAGCACATTAAGTTGACCAAAGGAGAGTAATTTGCCACCCAGAGAAACTGTCTATGGTTTTGGTAGACGCCATCATGGTTTGTCCACATTTGGTTAAATGCCCACCATCAAGCACACTTCTTAATTAATAACACGGTACATACCGCACTTTTTCCCACAACTTCCACGCTTTTCATTTTTGTTTTGCCCTGCTTGAAGCTTTGGGCGGTACAAAATAGTGCGTGGGAAACTTTTCATGGCAGGAGGACATGCAGATCATTCAGCACAAAAAACCTAGGCCGAGACACGGATCAGGGAACCTTATTTTTTCATTCTGTCGGTTAATCCTCCACAACCTCTCTGCTTGTACGTGTTAACGTTTTTTTATTGTACTGCGGCCACTTCTCGCCTATTGTACCAGCCCCAGATGATCGGTGAGGGTGACTGTGGAGAAATTGGTGGCATGAAGATTGGCAGGGGAAACCGAAGTACTCGGAGAAAACTTGCCCCAACGCCACTTTGTCCACCACAAATCCCACTTGACCATACCCGGGATCGAACCCGGGCCGCCGCGGTGGGAAGCCAGCGACTAACCGCTTAAGCTATGGCGCGGCCTCACATGTTAACGTTACTAGCACACAACCAGTTGAAATTTCAACGGGAATTTGTCAAAAATTATTAACATCAGTAGCTTCAAACTTTTGGAAAGACAGCTGAATTTGTGCTAAGAGCAGGATGGTTCTCAGCCTTCACTAGTCGTATACTGGCAACGGATTTATAGCAGTCTCGCTGTCACTACAGCATATATGAAGTCTTCTTTGCACAGTCTAATTCACTTCATGCCATTTCTGGTCAGTCACCTTCGACTGCCGATTCCCTCAATTCTATGCTGCAGCTGCCATCTCCGGAGACTCCCTCAATTCTATGCTGCAGCTGCCATCTCCGGAGACTCTCTTAGTCTATGCTGCAGCTGCCATCTCCGGAGGCTCTCTTAGTCTATGCTGCAGCTGCCATCTCCGGAGACTCCCTCAATTCTATACTGCAGCTTCCATCTCCGGAGACTCCCTCAATTCTATGCTGCAGCTGCTATCTCCGGAGACTCTCTTAGTCTATGCTGCAGCTGCCATCTCCGGAGACTCCCTCAATTCTATGCTGCAACTGCCATCTCCAGAGACTCCCTCAATTCTATGCTGCAGCTGCCATCTCCGGAGACTCCCTCAATTCGCTTTCCTCTGCTCCAAGTTCATTTCCCGGCAGGCTGATGACTCGAAACTTAGCTAACCCAAACGATCTTTGTCATTTTTATAACCCCCCCGGTATGGACCACGCAGAAAACACAGACCATCTATTGTTGAGAAGGCGTGTTTAGAGCACTGTTGCATAGCAACGGGAGTTATTTAGTTGTTTGCGTATTCGTTGCCGCTGGAATCTGTTTACCGATACGTCTCCTCTGAATTCACTATTCCTGCTTTCGGGCGTCATGTCACAGTATGTTTGTTATGTTCTCTGTCAGGTTTGCGTCAGAGGGCTGTCACCTTTGCAGTTGGTACCGGGGTGTAAAGCGGCCTGGTCGTGAAGCTGACCACGCACCTCTATCTAATGCCGAAATCAAGAATGATGAAGCTATACTTCCACCCCCCCACCCCTCGTACATGTTCATGGCATGGTGTTTACGTAATGGCGCGCCGGAATTTGCCTACATTTGTGTGCTCACACGCGGGTTTTATTTTAACAGGAAAAGTCTAGAGATGCGTTGGCTGCATGCAGAAAGGAGAAGGTACTAGAGCCGTCGCTGTGACTCACTGTTCCTTGTGTTACAGTTATATCTTACATAAAGCCACGTTTCTCTGTGTCTTCCCTGTACCCTACTTTGCGGCGAGGGAGAAAGGCTTTCTGCGTTCTGCCACGTGCAAAGAAAGCACAACATATTCGTGAAATATTCTGTTATATTAAAACTTCCTTGCCCTTAAATATTTTATCATTACACGTGACTGTAATCTGCTGTACTATATAATACTGCTCTTTATAAAGTAATACATTCTTAAACACCCTCCATATTTCAGACGAGCATTCCCGTGAGAAAGGGCGTCTTAGTTGTTGCAATAAATGGAAGAGCACAGTTTCCTGGTGTACTGAGCTACAAATTATCTGCACCTTATACGTGGAAAGTTTTCGGTGCTAGTTTCGTGTTCGTTAGGAATTAACTAATGTTTATGTGCCCAAGAAACTATATCTCCTATCCTACAATCTGAAGAGGAAATTGGCTTTAATTAACTTGGCTGAGAACAGTATCGAGTGGGTTGTGAGAACATCACCCAACCTTCAGATTCCATAGAAGATGAGGAATTTCTGGACTTACTGGACGGCTAATGCTGTAGCAGCAACAATAATAGTAACAATGTCAGTGATGATGATGATTAACAGCAGCAGCAACAACGACAAAAACAGCCTTCTGTAGGGAGTAAATAGTTTAGTTTTTCATTTTCAGTTTGTTGTGTTGTTTAATTTCTTATGAGTAAATTTTACGAACTTCTAGTCATTAAGATGTCAGTTTACTGATGACTGCTACCACTGGGTCTGCTGTATTGCAGCCGCTATTGGAGAAGTCGAGGAAGATGTATATATTTTGCTACATAAATACAGAATGCAGTTCGTAGCGCAACCAGAGAAGACAGAGGGCGCTTTCACGGGTTCTGTAAGGGTGACTGTCACTGTCGGAGGAGCCAGGAGACAATCTGTGAAAACTGTCGGACAGCTAGGCGCCAGCCTGGTCACTTCAGCTGATTCGCTTTTCCGCTCAATAACTGATACATTTTCCGATTTTCCACAACTGGGAACCTTATCTCAGCTTACATCATCAGTGGAACGAAAATGGGATCACTAAATGATAATGTTTTTATGGTGGAGTAGTATTATTTCGGGATAACAATATTTGAATATAAGTTTAAACTAAAATCCACCCTCGTGTCCAGAAAGATTTCCAGTATATTAATTTTTATATTCTTATTTCACTGTGTTACACGTCTTTCTGAACAAAAGGAATATTTAAGGTCAAGTTTATCTTATACCTGATTCCGCAAATCCTGTTTCTCTTCTCTGGTAACGTGGTAGAGGTTTCATTCCTCTGTATTTCTCGGGATAGAGGAAATTATAGGCCAGGGCCTATGCTTAGACTGATTACTGTACTGAGGAGTCTCACTGGCTGGACTGTTCCTTCCTGTAAATGTGTAGGAGGAAAAACATGTAAGGGCCATTCTTATTTTGTTTCCATGAATGAAACAAAACACAGTCAGTAAATTAAAGTGAAATTGTTATGTTTTTGACATATAAAAATGAGAATTACTTGGCGCCTGTTATATGGGAGGAGTGAAAATGTGGCTTTTCGAGAAATGGATCCAGTTATAAAAATTCCAGTATACGTTTCAGTGAAAAGCTTGGAAGTACTGTCCTCAGGTTCCTTCGCTCGGAGGAGTGTGCCTCTACAAATGAAGATGAACATCCAATTTAGTGGTAGACTTTTGTCACAGTTGTGACGGTGTGATTTCTGTGCGGGATATACCCGGTTCGAAACACTGCACAGGTCGCATATACAGCGAGGAATTTTCGTGGTTTTGTTCACTTCTTCCAAGCGAATACCGGGATTGGGAAGGTCCCGTGTCACAGATATGGCGGAAATCTCAGTTTTCTAGTTTGTGTGTGTGAGATGTTTCGGAACTCTCTTCCCAACTTCAGGAGACTTGCTTGTGATGCTGTTGCTGAAATAGGACACAAATCTTCTCTGATATTTCCAGTTCACCGCGCATAACCACCTTCTCGTCTGTTCTGACGTTGCGAAACGTATGGGGTATGTTGCAGTCACTAGCTGAGTAGGGGTCGTGGCCTGTCTTAGGCACAACACTGTCTCGGAGCAGGGGAGAAAATCACGAAACGTCTAAGTTTAATTGTCCTTCGGTTTCGAAACGGAAGCATGGCTTCTAACTGCAACTCCGAAATCGGTTTCGTATTCCTCTGCTCCTATTTTCCAAAAGAATGTGTCTGGCTGAGACCAACATGGACGGATTCACGTACGTTTATAAAGAACACGCGTCTCGGTGGATTTTTCTTTGAGTTTCTTGGGGTGGGGTAAGGCTGAGTCCGCTTGGTACGCCGGGTACTAACCGGCCCATTGTAACAGTCCCGGATGACAGATGATGATGAATGTGGAATGTTCGGTGGAATGAGAATTGGCAGGGGAAACCGAAGTTCTCATAGATAACCTACCCCACTACCACTTTGCCACCACAAATGGCACATGACCTGACTTGGGCTGGAACCCGGGCCGCCGAGGTGGGAAGCCAGCGACTTTTGTCTACCTCACTCTCCTTTATTTGATCCAGTGGCACATCCCAGTTGGTCTGCGTCTCATTGCAAGCAGCGCAGCTCGTGACGTTCCGCAAACTCAGGGAAACCGAGCCTCAGCAATCCTAAATCTGTTCTTATAAATAGCCCGCACCGAAAGTTGGGTTTCCGCGAAAATATTCGAGAATGTGAAGACAATCGATTATTTCCAGGAAATTTGGGCCTTCTCGTGGTATGAGGTAGGGCAGGTTGCGGATGGTGACGGCGCAAGCTCAGGTCTCTATACACGTAATTATAGCCGGGGAAATGTTACACATTAATTGAAAGTAGTCTGTTGATTGGATATATAAATTATTAAATATAAATGAAATATATATTGAAATTTGTGTAAAAGAAACATTCCATGTTTATGGGGTATATTCTGCAGCGGTAAGCTGGTGAGAACTGACATGAGGAATCCCGCAATACACGAATACGTAGCTGTACTATTCAAAATATCTTTAGGATTGTGCGCTTAAGGAGAATAAGATGAGTGGGACACGTAGAATGCATTGGGAAATGAGATGTGAGTACAACAGTGTTAAAACATTTTAATCTGAGAACTATAAAGAAAGAGACCACTTAAGTCCTAGTCGTAGATGTGACGATATTGTAACGGGTTTGGCCAACGCGTTGCCCGGCAACAGCTCTGTAAACACGCAACAGTAGAGGAGGCTGTGTTTCCCGTGTCCGCGGTGACGCCACGCAGCGGTGGGTGATGGTCACGTGACATGTGTTTCCTGTGATGCGTGTCCGTTCCTCTGCTGTATAAGTGACAGAATTCGTTCGGTTCAGGGACGAATCAGTTCGTAGTGCAGAAGAGTACAAGAAGTCAGCCTGTGAGGATATAACGTGTGATTTGAAGACTTTATGTGAACTGTAGCACAGTGATATTGGGAGTGTGATTGTACATTGTGTAAAGCTGCATTAGTGTAATAATTATTTGTAGTTTCGACCTATAAATATCTAGTAAATCCAATTACCAATGCAAACTCGTGTCTTAGTCATTGTGACGCATGACAATATTAAAATGGATTTAAGGAAATAGTGTGATACATTGTGCACTGGATAAATCTGGCTCAGGACAGGGACAAGTGGTGGGATGTTCTCAATAAATAACGAATTTGTGGATTCCAGTTGGCAGGGCATTTCATTGTAATATGCACTCTACTCCATGAGGTTAAGTTGTTGGTCGGTGTTGTACATCAGGATACCATCTCAGCATTATCCTGCTGAGTCGAGCCTAGAAGAATCACTCTGACATTTTGATGCTCAGAAACAGAAATGATTTCCTTTGAATTCGTTCCAGAGGCTCCAACTGACATCTGGGCCTGATGGATTGGGCACCTATGGGTTCTCCTTTGGCCTCTGGATCATCCTGTATATTGCCGCCCGCCAAGCAAGACCAGCAGCGTGACGAGGTGTTTGGGAATACGGAACAAAAATGCTTGTCGGATTACAGGACCAATATCAAATGGCTTTGAATCGTGTCTGGAATGTGTAGATTCACCCCCCCCCCCCATAGACTAGGTCTACTTCCAAAGCGAACGGCGGTAGTTTTCCTTCAAGAATTGGAATGTGTGATCGCAGGGAATCTAGGGATATTGGAAAGCGAGTCTTTCCATTGTCCTCATGTTGTTACGAAGCAAACAATTCTTTTTCCTAGCTTAGTTTCGCCTTTTCTTCCGTCTCGTTCAGCTTCTAGAAATTGGACCCCCTTTTACGCATATTTCATCGGGACAAGTGAAGTCATGCAATCGCACTGAAGAATACTGTTCTAACTGTAACGGAGAAGTGACTTTCAGAACATTAGGACCAACATTGTTTTTCAGTTTTGAACAAATTTTCAGGAACTCAAATGACCCTACGAAGTGGACATTATTATGAGGATTAATTGAAACATGTGACAGGATTTTGAAAGCAGTGCTTTTGGACAGACTGCACTTCACAGAAACAGTGTTTAACAATGATCCATAGTTTGGACACATGGAGGCTTGCAATTGCTAAGGTTCAGTGCGTTTCAAGTTAGGTTTGGGATGTATTAAGAGCACAGGGGCAGGTTATGTTACCGTTCCTCAAAATCCCCATGTACCGTGTGAATCTGAGCGTTCACTTCCATCTGGTGCCATGATTCAGAACTTGTTTACCTTTGCCTGCTTTGTGAAACTTCATTACGTTAACATTTACGGTGTAACTGGACATCAGTTTGCAAAGCGTGCCGATCACATAGCCTCGCGGCCTAAGACATGAACTGTCTTCGCTCATTTGAACCCTGGGATCATGGGTTCGAAACCCCCTCGAGGCATGGATGTCTGTGTGGATGTAGCGGCCTTGCGATGGACTGAAAAAGCGGCCATGGTCCAACAAAAGGACTGAAGAGCCACAGATAGATTTTCCAAAGCGTGTGTGCGGTTATCTGCATCCGTCATTAAGAAGTGAATTTGTTGCAGATTGATTTATGCCCCACATCCCCGATAACATAGGCGGTGCAAATATTTGAAACCCTGTACAACATATGTCAGTTCTGCGTTAAACGATGGGAACTTGATTGGGAACCTTTTATGTCGCCGACTGGCTGTTAACGAGTTTTCCTGCTGTAACTCATCTGGTCTCCAGATAGTGAGAAGGTCATTTGTCTTCCTCTCGGAGCAATTCCGCCCGCAGGCTAGCCACACTTCTTGCAGACAGCAGAACATTGTGCTTCGCCCACTCTAACACTAGGATCGTCGGTTGGAATCCCACTCTGTATTGTGTGCGTTGTCCTGTGTGTAGGTAGCGACCTTGCGACGCACTGATCCCCCGTCCAAGGAGTCCTGTGAATAGGATTAAGAAACTGAAAAGGCGGCCAAGGTCCAACAAAGGGCTGTAGAACGATGGATGGATGTTCGTGACTGAACCATTTTCGGCCTCACCAAGTTCTCGAACAATTCCATACGTTTAGCCCATTAAAGCAGAGTTGTCCAACTCGTGGTACGCAGGCCGTGGTTGGCCAGTTTGTTTTATTGGTCTCACTAGAATATCCTTCCAGGCCCCAAGATACAAATCTGTGTTACTGCTTTCCTTCTCTTTGAGAAAGTTGACGAATTTTATCGAAAGGAACTTTTGGGAAAATGCTCATTAAATATTCGTGTAACTTTTCGGAGTACGGAAGCCAACGAACGCGTATAAACACGTTAATGGGTGTCATAATTAGCTGAAGCTATTTAAATAATGACCTTTTCCGTTTGGTAAGGAGAAATCTGAAGATTCCGAAGTGCTTAACTTACCGGTTCATGTATACTGGAGGAAATCGGTTGAATGAATTTAAAAACCTCTTTAATGGCATTAAGTTCACCGTATTTAACAATCCATTTGGTATAGAGATTGAATTCAACTTCAGCTGTGTGACCAACAGGCAGATCCGTTTCTGAAGATGAGGCCTGATATCGATTCAGACTTTTAGGCGGCCCATACACGTACGAGTCTGGCTCGCGAGTCCGGCTCGGCGAGGAGTCGGGCTCGGATTAATTTCACCACACACGTATGAGCGTGGCGACCCACACACGGACGAGTTTGGCTCGCAAGTCCGACTCGGCTCGGGTTCCACTGAGCCAAATTCGTCCGTGTGTGGTGAAATTAATCCGAGCCCGGCTCGGACTGCGAGCAAGACTCGTACGTGTATGGGCCGCCTTACCCAGAGAACAAAACGACCGAAGGGACAGCGTTACCTGTGCACTCTTCTTACATCCATTATTCATTTGGACGTTCATTTTTCTAGCCAATGAACATTCATCAGTGTTTCTGAGTGCTTGGCGTCTCAGCATGAAGTAAATCCGTACTCACTGACTAATGACTCTCATTCCCCCTAACAGGCCCGTGTCTGTTCTAGTTCGTCCAGTGCTCACACTGAAAACAGTTGTCAGGAGAAAATTTGTTGAACTCTTCTGTATGGTGTATGTTATATTTAAGAGAAGTTCACGGGCCGAAGTACGTGCCAGAGCTTCATGCTGATATCTGTATTGGTGTTGTCACGTGTTTAAGGCTTCTGGAATGGATGATTGGATTTATTGACACTTCTGCTACAATCATTTCGTACTTACATGCAATATAGCGCTATCCCTGATTTACACAGTTACACACGCACTAGGATTCTCAGTCTTCACTAGTCGTATCCTGGCAACGGAATTATAATAGCATCACTGTTACTAATTCTTCTAGTCACACTCTAAGTCTTCACAGGCTGCTTTCTCATTCTTCCTCAGCCACTAACTTCCCGTGGCTGTCTCCTGCCGGGCAACTCCGTTGTACTCTGTACAGCTCCCAACTTCGGAATTAGACTCTTTTATATATCCTCGGCAAGGACCACGCAACACAGAAAACACAACCCCGTCGTTGTTGTAGACGTGTGTTACCACGCAGTTGCCTGGGAAACAGTCTCTGCCCGGACCACATAGAAAACACCTTTCATTCTTGTAGACTTTACCTATTAACGGTTTTTTTTTACCAAGAGTTTGCCTTCGTAAGAACGTGTTTATCGAGCCATTGCCTAGCAGTGAGTCTATACGTCACATCGTGTTATAAAATGTACGATTTTTTTTAATGAGGCCCCCGGATAGGTACCTAAGGATTTCAGTGGCATGACGGACAGCCCTGGTTAAATTCACAATGGCACGTGTGTTGTGCAACAGGTACTTAACACGTGATTTAACATTAAAGATCTGTGTACTCTCCCTGTAGAGCTCGTATGGGCTTGGTGTGCTTTTCAGAATGAACGGGGTTTACTTCCCTGAGCAGCATTAACTGATTGATTTCTGTAATAGAGACTTGAAGGTCGCGGGTTCGATTCGCGCTGAAGTGATTGGATTCTTTCAATTGACGTAAACCTTCCAGCCGCAGTATGGCCCTGGGGTCGACTCAGCCTCTGAAAGAAATGAGTACCAGAAACCTTTCTGGGGAGTAAAGGGCGGCCGGCGCGTAAGACTGACAACCTCACCGTCATCTTTGAGCCGATTTTATAAAAAATGTGGCATCCTCGACGTCTCACAATCCTCTGGGTCTCCATGGCCTGCTACAGGGATAGTTTCGCCTTTTTTTAATAGATGCGGAGTTTATTTGTACTAATTGTAGGAACTAAGTCTTCAAAATATAGTTTAGACGAGTTTCGAGTTGTAGTGGGTCGAGACATATTTTAAGCGCTCTTTACTCTCGTACCGGCATAAGATCTTCATTGTAAACTAATTGCATGAACTATAACCGTTCAGAGCCTGGTAATCCTTTTTCTGTTTGTCACAAGAAATATAATTCCTGCAGTACTTCACGCGTTGCAGCAAAACTTCCAAAGGTTGGTATTTATCACCATCACTTTATAGTTTCATACGATGATAAATAAAATGGAAGTTATTTGTTTACTGAATTTCCATAAACTGCATCGAATGCATATAATTTCCGTCACCTCAGAAGTTTGTGCTATTTCAGTAACTTCAAAACCCATCACTTCCCTGTAAGATTGCTTGAAACTAAGACGTTTATTCAGAAGTTATTCGAGCGGCAGTCCCATGAAAACGGGTTTCTTTTCGTGAGCCAGCTTAGAAGTCGGAATTTGTGACCAAGAAAAGTCAAATTATGGCGCAGTGCCATCTTCTGCAGTAAATGTATTCGTTGTGGTTCGAGGGGAAAATCGATGTAAGATATCTGGTCCATGTTTGGGTTCCATTTGCGGTTGTGGGTGATCACACAAACCAGATCATTTGGTTTTCGTGAGAGGGACCACGGACAGCCACGGCAATTTTGTCTCTAACGGTGACGAGGAATTTTGGCTTTGAGGAGAGAAATTGCTAATTAATACTTCCACAGTTGTTGCTCTTCGTCTGGTGTTGCTATTGTAAATATTGTACATAAGATTGAACAGCATGTAGCACGCATTCACATTATGGTCTTCTGAGCTATGACAAGGTGCGGGCAGAAGCTGATGTATCGGAGTAACATAATGCCGCTGTCTTCAGGGAAAACTTTATCGCATTTTAAACTAATTCTGACGCACACAAGAGCAAATTTTGTTAGAATTAAAGAAAGAACAATTATGTTTTGATCCTACTCTGAATAAGGAGACAGTATATTTCTCCGAAACATTTGAACCTACATACCAGACTTCAACACTGTGTCACAACCTAGAAGACCACAATATGGTAAGCATTTATACCATTTTTTTGTTTCGCTAAATGTGCCATGATTGTGTATGCTCATTGTCACTGTGATGGTCCTACACATACAGACTCAGATCATGAATGTGAAATTGATTTCATAACGGAACCTCGGAGAGAGAGCTTGAACTTACAGACAGAAGCCGTTGCAGGAAGAGGCTTCATGTGTACTCTTCAACAAATGCTATACACAGCATAAAGAGAGGAAGGTTAAATAGGAGGGCACGCATACTGCGTTATGGTGGAAATCCTAAAATTAAGATCCTAAATTGCCTAGTACTGTCAGGATAATATTGAAATGGAACCTAACGAAATAAGCCAATAAGGTATGGCTTGGATTTAACTGATCTTTTCAACACAGTAATGTACTTTCCTCTCTCATAACAGGTGGTGTGTCTTTTGCTAGCTTAGCGACATGTATTTTAATTGTTTCTGTCTGTAGTCAATGATTTGAAGCAATCATTATAAACGCATAATGTTGCGAAATGAGTTGCAGGCGCGCTATGCCGTTCAAAAATGGTATACAGAAAGTAAAGCTAACCCTGTAACAGGCCGTGAAGGCCCATATGATTGTGAGACATCGAGACTCCCACATTTTCTAGACAATCGGGTCTCAGCTTTACGCGCCGGCCGCCCTTTACCCCCCCCAGGAAGATTCGTGTGCTCACTTCTGTAAGAGGCTGAGTCGACCCCAGGGCATAGTGTGGCTGGAAGGTTTAGGACAATTGGAAAATTCAGTGACCTCATCGGGAACCGAATCCTCTACCTTCCGGCTTGTAGCATAGTGCCTCAACCAGCTGCATTTGATTGGAGCACTTGACGCTCAAGATCCTGAATCCTTTCGCAGTATCAAGTATTATCATCTTTTCCGGGTTTAACTCTAAGCCCACTCGGAAGGTTTGAGATACCATGGACGTTACTTCTGTGTCCATAATCCATACAGAGAGAACTCCGTCAGACTCCTTATAAAAAGGAAAATACAGAGGTCCACACAGCATGTTGCTGGGGGAAGGAAGGAACAGAGGAATTCCTGTTCTAATGTTCAGAAGAATAAAAAACATACGACGCTGTTAGAGCCTTTGTCTATAAAAATGCCTTTATGAGGTCTCTGCGCAGCAATATAAGGTACACCGTTCCGTTCCGTCTTTGGTAATAAAAGCTGAAAGATTTATTCGAGGCTGGAGTACCAAAATATACTGCAGATGTGTTTGCAGTTTTTGGGCCCTCATTTGTCGATATTTTCTTTCCAGACATTCACTCCGATCATAACACAACTGAATGCCTACATATCATTCGACTACTAGCGTACTTTTTAGGATTTGTGATATTTTGATATTCCTTTTGTTCTCAGCATAAATTGTCAGCGATATATAATTTGTAGTGCCTTGAATGTATAGTTTTCTTTCGTTTTCAAACGTAGTGTAGGCCTATACTGCAGATTGTACCCCGTATGGAAGTCTGCATATGGTAAACATATCCCGTGTAACAGGCCGTGAAGGCCCATAGGGTTGTGAGACGTCGAGGCTCCCACATCTTTTAGAGAAGCAGCCCATAGATAATGGTGAGGCTGTCAGCCTTATGCACTGGCCTCCCTTATTTCTGTTACAGGCTGAGTCGACCCCCAGGGCCATAGTGCCGCTGGAAGGATTAAGTAAATTGAAAAATATCCAATGACCTCATCGGAAATCGAACCCGCGACTTCCCAGTTTGTAGCATAGTGCCTCAACAAACCATGCTATCGCGTGCCCCATTTCTTTAAATGTGCACAATATAAAAATTTGTCAAGTAAATTTCCTATACCTTGACACTCCCCCTCTGTTCTTCCGCTGTTCTCGAAGCGCTCAGGACCGCGGGGGCTGGGGTGGCCTACAGTACTTACTCCTTCGTCCCCGCCGGGCGTGACGTCGGCACAGCCTGTACACCCCTGCCTTCCGTCGCTACGCCTCTCACTCTCGTCTGTAGTAGCTGCTGGTTGCTGTCTTCGCGACATTCCTTCTGCGCTCTGCATATCGACACTGTAAAAATACACGCTATACCCTCACAAAAGTGTGAAACTCGGTCGGTACAGCGACGGGCTGCGGGCTGGACTCCCGGCGTTCCATTCCCGCCAAGGTCAAGAGACATTTCTATACTCCATGGAGTCCAGGCCGGGTCTGGAACCCACTCAGCAACCTATCCAATTGATATCGTGGGCTCTATCCCTGATGTCGTTGCGTGAACCTTCCATCCAGCGGAGCTATACCTCCACTCCCCGTAATTCTTTATGGCTTGGTGCTTGATTTATTATTTTTGCCTTACCAAACTATAATTTTACGTTTTTTTAGTGTGAAATTTGTCTCTCGCTCCGAGGAAGGAAGATCACTTGAATATGTTTGAAAACAAAGTACGTAACAATTGTGCTGCAATTCAGTTCAGTCGCCCCAAGCATATTGTGCACCCCTGATCCTGCTGCTGAACGCCGAGCAGGAAACAAAACTTTCCTGTTTGAGGAGCTCCAACCGAGTGGCGCAGAAGATCTCTATTCTTGCGCAGTTGAAGCCGAACAAAGCGCCCGGGAATATCCTCGCATTACAAAGGTAGAGCAAGAGGGATTAGGGACCATTCAGCAAGTATCAAGAGGAAAAGCGAAGAAGGAAATGTATGCAACATTCTAATCAGAAGACCAGAAGGGAAGAGATCGTTTGGGAGAAGAAGTCATAGACAGGAAGATAATATTAATATCGATTTTAAATAAATAGAATGGGACGTACGGGCTGTAGTCAGCCCGGTTACGGTGAGGTGGCGGACTCTATGAACGTGGTTACGAACCTTCCATAAAAGGCGAGGAATATCTCGACAAGGTTTACTAAAGCAGCAACTTCCGGATTTAGGATTTGTCAGACGACTACAGATGACTATACCATTATTGTGCTCTAATAAAACATTCGATACCACTAAGACACATGTTCATGAACGAGCGGAAAGTGGGGAAAATAACGCAGTCGCTCTTTACTGAAAGAATCTCGTGAAACGCATAAATACAGAACTGGGGCAGACTGCAGAGTTTAAATGTTAAAGCAGACGGCACTGGGCTTTAAAGAGTTATACAGTGGATGACATTTTAGTCTCTTACGGCTTTGAATACTAAGCTTGCGATCCTCTGTTTCGTGACGCCGTGTTGTTTGGTATATATAGGTACCTCACTACCAAACAGTATGACGCTGCGTCCCACAAAACTGCAGTCATAATACACCCAGTTTCTTCTTTCGAG
The DNA here is from genome assembly GCF_002891405.2 of Cryptotermes secundus. Lineage (NCBI taxonomy): Eukaryota > Metazoa > Arthropoda > Insecta > Blattodea > Kalotermitidae > Cryptotermes > Cryptotermes secundus. Next base: position 68,848 of record NW_019726238.1, read on the forward strand.
CGCTGATTCAAATAGAACAGCAGGACGCTTCCCCCCGTGAACCGGCTCTACAGCCCCCTTGGGCCCTGGCCTCTGATTTTCAGTTTCATGATCATTTTACAGACGGTAGGTCTCCTTAGACGAGTGATCAGCTCGTCGCAAGGTTTCCACCTAAACACAGGACAATACAAACACAGAATAAACACATACACATACCGAACATCCATGTCTTGTGTAGGATTCAGGCCCACGATCCCGGTTTCCGAGATAGCGAAGACAGTTCATGCCTTGGATTGCAGGGCTACCGAGACCGGCAACACAGAAGTTTACTCTACTGTCTTGCAGTATGAAAACTCGGTAGAAGGAAACGAGCAAATAAAGTCAAGACAATATTATCAGTAAGTTTGCCGTAGAGGACATATCACTACATGTATCTACATGACAAGAGTAAGTTTTGTTTATGATTTGAGGGCTGTTTTGATAAGGCGCGTAGCCGCTACAGTTAAGTCGCATTTAGTATCAATAGTGAATTAATTTTAGAACCTAAATAATTATTTTCTTTTAGGAAAATTGCCTATCATATTCTACGTTCTCATTAACAAATTTCAAATTTATATGGAAATGAATTCGCTAGTAATGTTATTGGAGCTGGAGTCATGGAAGTTCAGGTTACACAGTCAGACAGAAACAGACGCCTGAGTGAAGAGTCGATGACGCTGTATTGCTCATTGCATCAGGTAACCAATATTACTACACACATAAATATGTACATTAAATATTTATTTATGATTCACAAATGTGTGCGAGGGACAAAGATGGCGCAAGTCTCACGTTCGGATGGATTCCCTTAGAATTGCACAGCCACGCACGTAGAAAAGACCTTTCAGTCAATATAGATGTAGGGAGGGAAGGAATTTCAAGTATATTTCAGAAGGGGTCACTTTTATGCGAGATATTTGAAACTTAAGTTTCCTTTGACTGGGTCTTTCAACATCGAGCAAGCAGAACTTGAACTGAACCTTCTTATTCAGGAACACAGCCTGTTCATGAGTTGCATTCACTGAACTCGTATATGGTAATCATGTCTGTCCGTCCCTCCGTGTCTTCCAACTTGATAACCACTGGACGGAGTTTAATGAAATTTTATATTAGGGCCCGTTCAAAAGATCGGCAGGGGAAACCGAAGTACTCGGAGAAAACCCGCCCCAGCGCCACTTTGTTCACCACAAATCCCACTTGACCAGACCCGGGATCGAACCCGGGCCGCCGCGGTGGGAAGCCAGCGACTAACCACTTGAGCTATGGCGCGGCCTAAAGTTCCATGGATACTAGTAATGGCGATTCTCAAGTCTTCTCTTGTTTAAGAACTGTTCTTTTGCACTGTGGCCCCCTCCTTCCGTGAGCCAGTCAGTTCATGCGCACATAAATTAGGAAGTCGCAGTAAAGTCATATTCCCACCGAGCACGACAGATGAGAAGCTTTTTTTTAGTGGCGCTGTATTCCGTCTAATCTTAACTTTCTAATTGTTTGTGTTTTTCGTTACGTGGTTAAGATCAACAGGACCGGTTAATGAGGGCATTGAAATGTTAACTATGTTTGTGTAAGTATAAATGTTCCAAAATATTCCGTTAATTGATAATTAATTTGTTTTACGTGTATTGAGACGGTTAAACTGTGCAAGTGCTGGTCACAGTAGCCGCGCGGTCTAAGGCATGTACTGTCTTCGCTCGCATGGAAACCGGGATCGTGGGTTCGAATCCCACTCAGGGCATGGATGTTTAGTTTGTGTGTGTGCGTTTTTCTGTGTTTGTGTACAGGTAGAGGCTTTGCGACGAGCTGATCACCCGCCCAAGGAGTCCTACCGAATGTCTAAGATCTAGAAAAACCGAAGTGAACGGACAAGTTCGTGGAGGTAGGCCTAGGCCCACTGGGGCTGTAGTGCCAAGGAAAAAAAAACTCTGCAAGTACATGCATAATTGCCATTAACGACAGTTTGTTCCTGAAGTTGTCTTCTAAATTAATTAATGATTTTGATAATATACGTATAATCCGTATTTGGTGCTGTACCGTGCTTTCCTACGGCGTCGGAGTGAACACGACAGGCGTAGAAGAGGGAACTGGATTGTATTGAACCCTCGGCCGCCGAAAGTGAAACCTGGGACGGCACGTTCCAGCAGGATACAAAAGCCGGCGGTAGATAAGAACTTTCGAGCTTCAGTTGAGATGAAAAGTTCATATGACGTGCTACATCAGGAAGGTGGCAGCTCAAACCGAACTGTCATTTCAGCCGCCTATTCCGAATAATGAAGTTGTGACCTTCTCTTGACAACGTCAGCTTCTCTCGGTAACAGATGAATCCAACAAATACGGGAGCGTGACGTATGGTTACATCACCTGAAACTTCCTGAAGCGAGTGCGTTTTCAGTCTTATTTCATTTAAATATTCTGCATCACCTACAGACAGAGTCTCAGTAGGTTGTGGAAACAAGGCTACTTGGATGGAAGACCGGGACTCGATACCAGAAAGAGACAGTTCTGTTCTCATCTCCACTCTATCGGAACCGTCTCTGCCACCCTTCCCCTATCCAGTGTGTGCGGGCGGTTTTTGATCAGGGGTAAAGTGGCTAGAGCGTGAAAATGACCATCTACTTCCATCTAGTGCTGATATTAAGAATGCATGGAGTTGTTCCCCCATCTCCATACATCTTCATGGAAGGGACATGTTTACAGTCAAGCGGGGTACGAGGAATATTATGAACTTGTATTGAGGAATAAATTGGTGTGTCAGTTGACTCTCTTTAATACGAAGAGAACGCCGTATGCAGTAGGAAGACCGGGCGCTTGAAACTTCACAAAAATGGCACATGCATCAGCCCCCTTGCAGCGTAGCACTGGAGCCAGAAATCGAAGTTTGCCGCGCGCAGAATCCGCCGTGCTTTATTTCCTTACTGTACTGGGGCTGACGGCCCTCGATGCTTTCGTCTCTAGCTCACATCGACAAGCCCCTAAATTTCAGTGGCTAGAAATGCGGCGTTAGTACCGATATCCATATCAACAGACAGTAAAGACGGCTGACTGGGGCAAGGTATTACGCTAGAGGGGGAAGCACATGATCTGTAGGAAGTTATGGAGGGGATTGGGTCGCGCCATGAGTCACCATTCCGTGACATGCCTTTAACCAGCTGCCGAGTAACTTCCATCAGTTGGTTTTTCGGGTATAGGGGATAGACTTTTTTTATTGCTAGTGGGGTGGGACTAAGTCCCTTGTAATGCGACCACTTCTGGCCTATTGTACCAGCCCCAGATGATAGGTGAGGGTGATTGTGGAGCAATTGGTGGAATGAAGATTGGCAGGGGAAACCGAAGTACTCGGGGAAAACCTGCCCCAGCGCCACTTTGTCCACCACAAATCGCACTTGACCCGGGCCGCCGCGGTGGGAAGCCATCGACTAACCGCTTCAGCTATGGCGCTGCCCTAGGGGATAGATAGTAAGTGAAGGACATATTCGCACTTCTTGCAGGGCATTGCTGGGTTTTGCGATAACAAAGCTCAGAAAATGCGTCATCTTTCCACCCTCGTAACGCACTTTGCGAGCGTTCGTTGCTGCAGTCTAATTCTGATGGTACTTTACATGTAAAAAGAAAAACTGTCTGAGTTGTAGCTGGCATAGCTCAGCCCTAGCGTCGGGATGATGGCTGGACAGCAGACGACAGCGTCCAGACCGGCTTTCGGACACACAAGCCTCCTATCCTACTGGTACCAGGGGTAAAGTGGCCGGGGCGTGAAGCTGATCAATCTAATGCCAAGGTCAAGAATGATGGAGCTTTATCTCTATTGTCCCATGAGCCTACATGACGTGGTGCTTAATTAATTAAGCGCTTGGCTAGTTTTACCTTCATTACGTAAGTTATTTTGAGTTCGTAGTCTTTATAAGTCGTTGTAATGGCTTGTTATCAGGCTGCGCCGCCCATTCTTGCCCGTCCTTTGATGTAGCTCTGTGTTTGTAGGGCTACAGCGAATTCACAAAGGCGTGTCTGTCGCGTTCTTTTCAGAGATGAAGAGGCGACCCTCCATGCTGGCAGGTTTCATGACTTCACGTTGTGGCAGAACGAGATAAAAAATGTACACAGAAAACCTACCCAGTGTCGAGACATGTTGCAGAACGCGGTAGAATCCTCTTAAATTCGGCAGATTGGGGATCCATCGGTGGAAAAATGTCGAAACACGTGCCTTATAATATGGTAGAAGCCTCCTAAATTCGGTGCTTTATGGAGCCCTCTGTGAAGAAGTGTTGAAACTACTCTTGGGATATACATTGCGCGGTCGAACAAAAACAAACTCCGTGGTTTTAGTCCCCAAGCGAACTATGCCGACCGAGCGACTGCCGCTTGTCGGAGAAGTTAGGGCCAACTTTAGCAGATACAGGGAATCGTGTGGTCATAGCAATTGGTCCCCACGGCTGTTAATCTCGGTTTTCTAGACCGGAGCCGCTATTTCCTTAAAATAGCTTCTCAGTTATCCTCACGAGGCTGATTGGACCCCGTTCCAGACCCACTACTTGTCAGAAAAAATTGGTAGTGCCGGGAATCGAACCCGGACCTCTGAAAATTCTGTTTCTACCTCACAGAAAGACAGTGCGTTTCCATCAAAAAGTCCAGTTGGTTTATGATGTTAAAGTAAATAAAAAGTGTTTAGCCTGAGAAGCACACGAAACACATAAACACATTCGATGGTGGAAAAGCGGTTTTCTTTTAATGCCAGAGCGTGCAGTAACCACAATCGTTTAAAGGGATAGGGACCACCTGATTGGAGAACGGCCTGGCGTCACCTCACAAATGTGAAACATAATTTTAGTCTTACGAACGCAGCATTTTTGAAGGCGTCTGGAAAGTCTGACATTAACCGAGGTCCCTGTACGTTTTCGGCTGATGTCAAAGCATCAGTCATTCAAACTAGAAGTTCTGGGAAGAACTAATTGCCTGTTTTCCTTTGATATGATACGAAATTCACGTAAAGCAACGTGTCCAACAACAATACCATTGTTGAGTGCATACTGGTTGCCGCGGTAACGTGTTTACGAACCCTTTGCCTAGAACCGATATGTTGTTACACATGCAGTTACAGACTGATGGGGCCGGGGGGGGGGGGGTTTTTGAAGGGGGCCATTGAAAGGGG
>NW_019726238.1:74176-81897 GCF_002891405.2 Cryptotermes secundus
TATTCAACTGCCTGAAGATGGGAGGCGCTACGTTCCTCCGAAACGTCGGCGAAACGAAGAATACACGGTGCCTAAACCCAGAAGACAACTTTCTTCAACGCTACAATTCTTGCAATTTGCTGCTATGAATATGTTATTAATTGCAAGTGAAGTGATGTGCTTTGCAGGTGGGCTCCTTGGGTAAACTGAGGTGTGTAGGAGTGATGCGTGGAGAAGTTCAGAGCTCAAGTATTGTGGGAAACACATTATTCGGATGTTATTTCTGGTCGCGAAATGATGTGGTGTGATGTGGGGAGAGGGGCACTCTATATTTCATTGCAACCGAGGAGTAAGATGGAACGTGGCCTGAGGGCTGCCGTCGGATTGGATGGCGGAGGTACCGTGTGTGTGGGGAATTAGGTGCCACTCACAATTTCTTGATATATGGTGCAGACATTACAGAGACAGTAGCTGGCAGACGGAACTGTAAGGAAGCGAGAAGGGAAGGGAATTAGGTCAGCCCCTCCTCCAAGCTGAGTGCGTGTAGGAAATGCAGTCCTAGCCACAAAACCGAAAGGTGAGGAATGCCATAAGTAGACTTAACTTTGAACATTTTTAGCGCTTTAAAACATTGCGCAATTGCTCGGTTTTTAGGTGAAGACAAGACGACGGATAATGCCCAGAAACATAATATTTGTACCAATGTACCATTGTCACAAACTTTTTTTTTATTTACGAAAGTTGGTGCTAACATGATGGCTTCGTACTTCTTTTGGCTTGTTTTGGACTTCACCCATCGTCTGGTATATAAAAGACAACAAAAAAAACACTGGTCCAGTGATTGAGACTAGCTCTTTCTAAGGGGCCCAACTGAGTAGGTTTATCCTTCCCTATCCACCTGAAGACGGAGACAGATCCAGTCTCCGAAACGTCGTGGTTTTTTTCTTTGTCTTTTATATACCAGACGATGGGTGAAGTCCAAAATAAGCCAAAAGAAGTACAGTATACACCATCGTCAGAATCCTTTCAAGTCTATATGATGGCTCCGTGTTTAAAATTTCATTTTATAATTGTTTTCGATTTATTTATAAGCCACACGGTCATTAGCCGTTCCATCTCCATGACTTGATAATGTAACGCTTTAAAGCACAGCGATTTCCGTATGTTTCACCATCTAGAAGGATGGTACACTCTCAGATAAAAGTAGCTTAAATTTCAGTTTAACAAATATCTACACTTTGCGTGTCTTAAAAATGAGAATCGACGTAAGTGATAGAGTCCTAAATTTTCATGTGGGAGCATCTTTTAGTTTAATACATTTTTGAATATATTTATCATTTATGTCACTCATAATAAAACTTTTGAGGGTGAAGACTCTCTGAATCGAACCCGACAAAAAAATTGTTGAATTTAAATTAAATTATTTTTATACTATTATCACATTTTAATATAAATAAAATTATTTAATATATTTATGAAAACTGTGAATTTAATTTTCTTCATTTCGACTATTGCAGTACTCTTTGGGAAGTATTTGACAACCCTGTAGTTTTACATAAGCTGGCTGCCTTGCGCAGTTCAGTGGGCCCACATGAGCTGACCAGCGCCTCAAGTGAAGCTTTAGTTGATGCAGTGTACAGTTGTAGGATAATCGTCGCTACATTTCTCTTTGTTACAGTCCGCGTTTCACGCGTCGCGATGCCAAAGTAACTTATCGCTGGAAAGGGCTAATAGTGGCTGAGAGTAAATACGAGAAGACTCGCTCAACAGAATATACACGTACATCTCTGCTGCTCTACTTTGTAACTGTTCTCAACGTTGCCGCACTTCTGAAGTGGAGAGCTTGCAAAGCGAACAAAAACCAAAGTTCCAATGCAATATTATCAATTTCTCGTGAACGGTGTAGTGAATGTAAATGTAATTCTGCAACATTATTCCTAAAGGCTGAAGGTGTAAATGTAAAAGTTCTGAAACTCATGCTACAATTTTTTACATGTTTTTCATTTACTATAATGTATGAGGGGACCGCCTCTGTGGCCTAGTGGTCAGAGTTCCTGCCTACAGATCCTGAGGTCCCTGCTTCGATTCTCGGCGCTACGAGATTTTCTGAGTAGTGGGTCTGGAACGGGGTCCACTCAGCCTCGTGAGGATGATTGAGGAGCTGTTTCAAGGAAATAGCAACTTCGATCTAGAAAACCGAGATTAACGACCGTGGGGATCCGTTGCGCTGACCACGCGACACCCTCTATCCGCTAAAGTTGGCACTAACTTCGCCGACAAGCGGCGGTCGCTCGGTGGGTATAGATCGGTTGTGGACTACGGACCACGGAGTTTTTTTGTTTGTTTTATAATGTATAAGGTGATGAACTTCCATCACATCACGTGTAAATTTAATGAAAATTAAAAGTGAAGTAACCTTCGAACTGGACAGCGTATTGTGTCCAAACTATTTATGGACTTCAGAATAAAAGAGTATTTTTCATCTCCTATAGATCCTTAACAAATAGAAACTCCGCGTGTATGCCGTGTTTAGGCTCTGTTTCTCTTCCTATTCTCACTAAACAGCGACGATTTCCCTCAGTAGCAAAAAACTGCAGTTTTTTGTAATATAGATGCAGTATGTTTTCTCTAAGGCAGGAAATGGATTCTTAAATACTTAGACGCACTTTGGGCTTCAACAGGGTAAGAGCGACTTGTGTTCGCTTGCAGTCTTTGTGCTGGCGTGTATTCGAGTGCGCATCTGTTTGCTCCCAGTTCTGTACCAGCAGTTTGTAGTCTAATTTCTGACGAAGTTGTGTGCAATTTCTTGTGTTATTTGATCAGCGAAGTTCTGACTTCTGATCCACCAAAACATTCTATCTGTAGGGTCCGTTTCTTTCTAACTTGAAGTTGTGGGCAGTTTGAAGTGGAATTTTCTTTCTGCAGTAACCGTAACATCTCTTGCAGACTGCTGCAACGGAGGAAGTTCAGAAGTTAAAGGGGGTTGGGGGTATACAGGGTGGAACGGGGAGGCCTGCTCCCATGGGGCCCAGACTTCTGACTTTATTTAACTCACATCTTGTGGCCCCCTTTGGGGGGGGGGGTTCTTTGTCTACTGCTGTACAGTGCATACTACCAACCAGCCCGAGACGTGAGTTTACTCTTAACGTATGCCAGAATCCTCCCCCCCCCAAAGTACTAAAAACCGCACCTCAAACAAGAACTGAGGAGTGTGAACTAAATTCTACCACAATATGTTCCCGTTTAAAAGGCGGTGCTTCAAAACGCGTTCATGAGGCAGGACTAGTTCCTTACGCGCTCCGTTTGAAAACTGACCCCATTATAAATTTTGAGCAAATTATGGTACGTATTCACAAATTTATCATTCAACGTCCCTTAAATATTCCCGTCATTGTTAAAAAGTTAAAAAAATTAAGATTATTATTTTCTGGAATGCGTGTAATATCTCACGAAGATATCGACGTTTCGGAGGGAAGTTTGTAACTGTACTGCACTTTGTCACAACCTAGAATATTGCAACTCTAATAATTACCGCCGTGAGGAACTAAAACGTCGTGCATTTGCTGATTGATGGACGCTGCTCTCAAAATCAGACCCCAGTGAGCTACCGGCGCTCCTGTAGTGTTGTTAGTGCCAGCGCACGCAGTTCTGCGCTGGCTTCCCGCCCACTGCGCCGTATCACGGGCAGTTCGGGGCCGTTAACATGTACGGTATAGCGTACTGGGTTTCAGGAATATGACTTCATAAGAATGTAAATGGGCATTGCATTTGTTTCCCCTTTTCAGAGCCCACGGTACCATGGGGATCAAGGCCGGAGCCCCAACTCCTCTGCCCCTCCCTTGTCTCACATTGGCCGCCCATGTCTTTCGCGAGCCGAACCTCTTCCACGTAAGCTACTACTTTCCCAACTTCTTCTAACACATACCCTGAAGATGCAGACAGTTTTTTCCTTCGAAACTTTCTAAACCATTTGTCAGAAAATACGGTATCATAACTCAGAAGTACACAGTAAGTAGAAATTGTGTTATTTTGCGTCATTTTAGGTTGGAGGCACAGGTTATTCAAAGTATTTTAAATTTTCCCTGAAGGTAAGAACCGATCTGGAAACTAGAGGTTGCAAAGTATATGTGTCTCTTGGGATCCAGTGTCACGCAGCTACCTCCCCCTAAAGGTTAAGAAGATCCCTCCCCAAGAGAGTTCCTTATATTCCAACCAATCAGTGCACTGCAACGGCACCATCTAGAAATAAATTTTAGATGTATTCCTCGCAGCGGGATTGTCGTTTATCATATTTTATTAAAATGAAATATAGACACAACTGAAAGGTTGCTGGATTCTACCATAAAGGAAACTGTCATGATACGGGCTTCTGGCTATCGATTTCCAGAAGATTGGAAATGTTGTGCCTTTGGCTTTAAGGCAGAGATTGCGTTGAGATCTAATAAGATCTACCTTTCTCCTCCCCCCCACCCCACCGCCATATAATCTACGGGACTTTTACTGCACATATTGCTAAGCTGAATGTTGCAGTCACCACGTGAGCAGGAACTCTGAAGTTTCCGTTTCACTATTTCGTTCTTGTGTACAGAGACCTTCCGTGACAGGCCTCTTGAAGTTTGCTTCGCAGTGAAAAGCCAGATATGAACATTCTCGAGAATGGGGCAACTCAGAGACAGAATTATTGCTGTCTGCTTCTTGTTTTACTTTACGGCACTTTCCTCTCATGTTATTAACATACTTGTGCGCAATTTGAGGGTTTTTCCATATATTCAGAAATATAATTTTACTTTCGAAGATTGAAATAATATGGAATCAAATATATTCAAGGAGGCGGAAATTAATACTGTTCTGGGTTATTACAACGTGTAGTACTGTAGGTGATTACCAACGTTTTCAGGGTAGATTACACGGCGTCATAACCCACAGTAACACAACCAAAACAAATTGTGAGTTCCTTAGGTGAAGCTATGTAAACATTTAAACCACAATATAATAATAGTATAATTTTTAATTTAATTGTCAGTGTCCTGCGCTATGAACACGCTTGTAGCTTTCTTTTACGACGCGGGGCAGGCGCGAAAATATATTCATGCTCATTACGGGCCTTGCACGTCTGCTCACTGGGCCCCATTACAACTTTTGCGTGGGTAATACAAATGCTTAGAATGTCTGCCACGTTGAGTCTTCATTAGGTCCGTCCCAGCAGGTTTTGTTTTGCGCAAGAGAGGGGATGGGACAGCGTTCTGCAAGAGGCAGTTAGCAAAGTCTGCCCAGTATTCTTTATGCAGCTTCGAATTCTTAATGACACTGAGAAACATTGGGTGCAAAGTAGTGCAGCTTCCAGGTAGTTATCGTAATTGTTGTAACTCACCGATCGCTTACGAGCCTGTTGCGGATTGATTCACACATACATTGGAAAGGAAATTACGTAGTTTGCTAATATCTTATATTTCTTTCTGCATAATTATAAAAATACTGTATTTTGTAGAATACTTTCTAGAAAGAAAATAATTGTATGAAGACAGTTCAATTTCATAGCCGGTCACGGTAGCCGAGCGGTCTAAGGTATATACTGTCTTCGCTCGCTTGGAAACCGGGATCGTGGGTTCGAATCCCACTCAGGGAATGGATGTTTAGTTTGTGTGTGTGTGTGTGCGCGTGCGTTTTTCTGTGTTTGTGTACAGGTAGAGACCTTGCGACGAGCTGATCACCCGCCCAAGGAGTCCTACCGAATGTGTAAGATCTAGAAAAACCGAAGTGAACGGAGAAGTTCATGGAGGTAGGCCTAGGCCCACTGGGGCTGTAGTGCCAAGGCAAAAATAAAAGTTCAATTTCATAACCTCAGAACTTGTTTCGAATTACGAATTGTTCTATGCGCCCTGTTGTTTGTGCATAGTAAGGCATTAAGATGCATCATAAGATTTCTTTCCATTCAAAGGGTAAATTATTCATAAAACCCTGTCGATAGGTTCAGGTGGAGATATGTCAGTTGAGCCATGTATCTCCAGGCAGAGAAGGGAATGGATAAGCTAATTATGGATAGGAGTTGGCGTGTTCTCATTGGCCAGACAGGCAGGGGTCTTCAGAATGGTTAAGTCTGGGCAGCAGAGGATGCATTGCCCTCTAGCTGTAAATGCCTGAACCACATTTCTTAAGTGACACAGTTCGAGTCTAGCAAATGCTAGATCATTGTGTGTGATGTCCCATGAAATATGCCGAAACAGTCCAGTTGAAATTGCTCTTGTTTGGCTGTCACTAGACGTATGATGGTTAAGTTAGTTTCGCGTAACCTGTGGCCCATTTTCACCAATGCATCAAGGCGAGGGACACAGTAATGTCACGTATTGATTGTCTGAGCAAAATTGTCACCTTCGGGTAACGTGCCTGAGATGTGGAGTTAACAGAAGCAGGCCACATATCTCGGCAAAATACGTGAATTGCTTTTCTGTTATGTTTTTGTGTCGCATTTTGATGAGGTTTCTAGTTGCAAGATGTGAGCAGTTCCACTCTACTATAGTAGCCACAACTGGACACTACCTACCTCGGTGTTGCACTGCTGCTGTCAGTCTGTGTGAAGGGGACAAACGTAGAGGGAAGGAATGTACACGTATTATCTACTTTCTGCAACAATTCCATTCAGTCTCCCTCTGCCCTGCTGAAGACAATGTCAGAACCGCGGCGCTGTCTCCAGACTTCGTTACATATATAAACCACTGGTTTACATTGCACAAGTTGTTATGGTCGATGTGAAACTCAAACCTACACGAATGACAGTACCTACCTAAGAAACAAATATACTGCCACGTGTATTAGTGACTTGTAGACGGGGTTTGGGTTGGTGAATCGATTTATCGGATATTCATTAAGTCGTAAGTACAAATAATTATAGCAGTGTAACTTAACACACAAAATAAAGTCTTCAACGTCCATACTCTTTGCTTTGAAACTCTCTCTCTCTCTCGAACTTTATATCTGTATTCTCTATCTCGGCTCCAGCTGGCTTCAAGCGGACCGGAGATAGAACACTGGCTGCAACACTTTATTCCTTTGTTATTCGCCGTTGCCATGAAAACGTGTTTCATCTCGTCCTTATAAAGGAAACGTGTTTCAATAAGCCATTACCTAGCAATGGCCGTCATTTCTGACTTTGATATTCCAGCTTTCAGGCGTCATATCACAGTATATTTATAACGATGCAAATTTGTGCTGATTATGTACGTAATCTCTGAGAAGGGACGGGTAAGTGGGAAGTAAAACAGTGTGGTTGAAGTCCATGATTTATTCTGACCGTCTTACAGTGCATACATTTATTCCCCTTACTCTTCTCTCTTGCACTACATGTTTCGGCACTAAAGTGCCATCTTCAGGTGCTTTTCGATGGACGTCAAACTACTTCATTGCATGCCCTGCTGTCTTTATACTAAAATAACTAAAATATATATTCGTCATATATAATGATAAATTTTAAAAATTAAAACTGTTCAGGATTTGTCATCCTTATGTCGTATCTCAATACGCGAGTCACACCTATCTTCTTCTATCGGAGTATTCTTCCTACTTTCGTCTGTGTATCTGTAACGTGAAATTGTTATTCATTAATACTGCGTTCTGAATTTTATTTGTTACGTGTGGTATTATAATGTTTAATACTCACTGTGCTATTTTTATTTAATACCACTGAGAATGAACACATACTTGACCTGAGACTCAATGACAGTAGTACAGGATACTCAGAACACATA
>NW_019726238.1:82230-144128 GCF_002891405.2 Cryptotermes secundus
TATATATGACGAATATATATTTTAGTTATTTTAGTATAAAGACAACAGGGCATGCAATGAAGTAGTTCGACGTACATCGAAAAGCACCTGAAGATGGCACTTTAGTGCCGAAACATGTAGTGCAAGAGAGAAGAGTAAGGTGAATAGATGTATGCACTGTAAGACGGTCAGAATAAATCATGGACATAAATCAGTGCAACAGGACGCTAAAATATAACATTAGTGTGGTTGAGTTGTTACTGGCTGTCACGATGTTTTTTTTATATAATTTTATAAAGATAATTTGCGACGGGTACAAGATCCGTTTTGGGCCAACGGCTAAATAACCAAGCATTGCGAGGCAACTGATAAATAAACATCTGTTACTAGGCAACCGGGGGAATTGTTGGAAGCGGTGTTTTCTGTAAGATTGGCAACGAGGTTACATAATGAGACCACAGAGATGTTTCTACTGAAGTTACCCGAAGAACTGGATCAGTCTTCCAGCAGAAAATATGAATCATGCTTAAAATAACACATTTCTCAATCATCTCTAATTTTCGTAATTGAAGCGAATGATGGGTTATACGTATATCATACTCTTTCACCTAAGAAAATAAGTTCAGAATTGCATTTCATCGTTAGCAAAATTGCTTCGTGCTCCTCCCTTTGAAGCGTAATCCCGGATCTTGAAAATGCCCGTCTCCTTCTGTCTGTGAAGAGGCAGCGCCTTCCGTTATCTGAAGCAACTTCTGCCCCATTTGCTACTGGGAAATTAGCTTCTTCCTTTCCGCATCAGTTTGGCTTTCTTCCAAATCATTTACTACGTCAAGACTAGTCCATTCTCTGCATCTACATTCTGCGTTACGTTCATGTTGCCTTATGAAATTGTTACTTTTAATACCCGGTAAATGCAGTGGGCATGCGCACACCTTGTCAAGGGATTTGCTATGTTGTTAACGTAAGGTGCACATTAAGTTTGTTCACGGTTTACCATCGCGATTCGTGAAAAATGTTCGCTTCTTCTATCGCTCACACGGAATACCACACTTTTTAGTGGGGTAAGTATTCGGGAAGTCCCTGGTTAGAGTCTCGACCCTGAGAAAGGTTATCGTGACATGTTTTCCTTTGTCCTTTCCGGATAATGTTGAGACGTCCTTAAAATACACTACAACCTCTCCTATTCAAAGCTTTTCCAGTTCATTATTATTCTGCCGTTGGATACAAGTTTTTAAACTAAATAATTGAAAGAGTAAATGTTGCTCTCGGAGAAAACCTGCCCCATCACAAATCCCACGTGACCAGACCCGGAATCGAACCCGGGCATGGGTGGGAAGTCAGCGACTAACCGCTTGAGCTATGGTGCGGCCTCAGCAACGCTATTACGTCCACTACAGCTGCATGACTTCCATTTGTGACTTATTTACAAACAGTGATTAATTGAAGGAGTAAAATTGGACAGGACATGTAGCACTTTTGACAGACATGAGAAACACATGCTGAATATTTACTGGGAAAGCAAACTGAAAGAGACCACTTGGAAGTGAGTAATATCTGAAACGGATCTGAAATAGAAAGGATACGTGTGTGGTGACCCAATTTATCTCGCCCAGGTTGTTGTGATCACGGTGATGAACCTTCGAATTCAATAGAATGCGAGATAGTTTTTGACTAGTTGATTGAATAGCAGTTTCTGAAGTCATATTCTACTCTGTGAAGTATTAATAGGTCCTATGTATTTTTTGTTTCCTTTTCCTTGTATCACACTTTTCCTGATAAAGGAAACTGGTTCGAACTCTGGAGAGGGGTGAGAACGTTCCTTTGTTCAGAGGGATTTCATGTATTCTTTCAAAATCCCACGGACCCTCAAGAATTTCCGTCGTGTATGTCCATCATAAGGAGACAGTAGGTCAAGTTTCTGTATGGGTAATTTTTGCATATCGCATGCGGTGTAAAGACTGACAGTCGTGGCTGATAATATTCGCTTAAGGTCTCCGAATTGTCCAATACTCCGTTAGCACGTACCGCTGCGCATTCTAATATCTGACGCTTTTGTCATCTCCATGCGTGCATCCTCCCTGATTTGAGCGCCCTAGCAGTATTTCCTGCTAGTACCAATTGTATATAACTTTCCTCCAGCCTCTTGTGTTTTGATATAAATTGATCAATAAAGCTTGTTTACAGATAGGCGAGGTAAGCCATGAAGCCATGACTCCCGACCGAAGCAGCGCTGGACGTTTCAGAGCCCGATGTTTTTAGTCAAGACTGTGACATCAGCGAAATGATTGACGATCAGCGTCCGTTTTCTGTTACGAGTACACTGCTTTTCTAATGCGAGCTGTCTTGTGCGAGAGATAAATTCGTTATGCTAAGAGATCTTGTTCAGTGCGAAGTGTAGCAATGTGAGCTCCACAAGAACATTAAAATAACGTATGTTAAGGTTCCCAGTATCGGGGCTGCCGTCTTCAAACTTGGGTTCTCGGCAAGAAAACGGAACAGGACGGTTCCAGGCTTCGGTGTGTGTCTGTAACTTTGCTAATTCGATTTTGCACGTTTCAACGGTACTTACACTCGGCCGGTTTTCGTGAAGTATTATTGTTCAAACAACAGTAATTCTGAAAGTAAGTTATCTCTTTTGAAGCGTGTTATGCCTTGTGTAGCACAACAATTGCGTTTTAGAGTATGAAGGAGTACTGCAAGCTGAGCGCCATGAAGGGGCGGCACTGTGTACTATTTTCTGCATTAGAGAAACTGGCTGAGATCTTCCGAATTACTACGCCATGTAATTTGGTTGGTAGGTACTGGCTTAGGGTGCTTAGAAATGTAGATATAATGCTCCTGGACCGCCTCTGTGGTCTAGTGGTCAGAGTTCCTGGTCTTCCTGGCTACAGATCCACGAGGTCCCCGACGCTACCAGATTTTCTGAGAATTAGTGGGTCTGGAACGGGGTTCACTCAGCCTCGTGAGGATAATTGAGGATCTATTTCAAAGAAATAGCGGCTCCGGTCTAGATAACCAAAATTAACGGCCGTGGGGATTCGTTGCGCTGACCACGCGACACCCTCTACCCGCTAAGGTTGACGCTAACTTCGCCGACAAGGGCGATCGCTCGGTCGGTATAGTTAGCTTGCGGACTAAAACCACGGAGTTCGTCCATAATGCTCCTGAGAAATTTCGATAATGACCCATGACACTGCCCCACTGTAACAAGGCTGAAGACCACAATTTGTAGGCTTAGGTGGACGGAACGTAAAGTTTTCCCATAATTTTATCGGGGAATATATCCGAAAAATATGAACCATACACAGTTAAATGTACCCTGGTATGGGACAGATTGGACGGACGGCGCAAACATCTCGCATGCAATATGAGGTTCCTGCAACGGAGACTTTATCGGAAAAACTAAATCAAATTGAATCCAGGGGCTGTAAGCTGTTGCGGATTTTTCTGCGCCCTTAATGAAACTACGGGGTGATGAGACCTTCGCGAGGCTTCTGTTAACAGAGGATATGTTGGAGTGTATTTGTTCGGCTTACAGTAGTGCACAGTTCGACGCCCGAAACTTGTTAACAGTGTTCCCAGTAACGCAGAATATGCATGGTGGGTCATAACTGTACACTTTAAATATTAACATGTAGACATGTTCAGACTTATCACAGGGGCCGCGGCCTAAGGCGATCACGGGTTGGAATCCCACTCAAGCCATGTGCGTTTATTCTGTGTTTGTGCTGTCTTGTGTGTAGGTAGTGGCCTTGCGACGGGCTCATCCCCCGTCCAAGGAGTTCTGCTGATTATGTAAAAGATCAGGAAACAGAAAACGCGGCCGTGGCTGAATAAAGGGCTGTAGAGCCATAGATAGAAATGTTTATATACATATATTGTTCATAAATATAATATTTCGTAATAATAATAAACCGTGAATTTGTTATATTTTTTACAGGAAACCTTTCACACGTTTAACATAATCCTAGCACAGGAAAACGATATAATGTTTATTAATACGGTCACTCATAAATGTTTAAAGCTGGTCACAGTAGCAACGCGGTCTGATGCATGAACTGTCTTCGCTCGCTGGGACGCCGAGAGCGTGGGTTCGAATCCCACTCAAGGCATAAATGTTTGGTGTTTGTATGCCTTTATTCTACACATATGTTTGTGACGTCCTGTGTTTAGGTAGCGGCCTAGCGACGACTGACAGCTTGTCCAGTGAGTCCTTCTATCTGTGAGAGATGATATCGGAAATGAAAACGAGGCCAGGGCACTGAGTGGACGGGAAGAGCCATTGGAAAAATATATACATATATAATACGGAATAATTAGGTAATACCGACTTTTCGTTCACGAATTCCGAAAATGATTTCTCGCGAATCTGGAAATAGCATAATGTCTGCAACCGCTGCGTTAGCGAGACACGCAAGCATTGCATGTGGTGACTACTGGGAAGCTCGCGAAACCAGCACACACCTTGCCACCGCGGCGGTCCGGGTTCGAGCCCACGTCACGTCATGTCTGATTTGTGGTGGACAGAGTGGCATTGGGGCAGGCTGTCGTCGAGAACTTCAGTTTCCCCTGCCAATTCTCATTCCACCGACTGCTCCACATTCGTGATATGGTAAATTTGACAACTTGAGTAAAACACATAAACAAATAACGTCATATTCTAGCGGTTGTATGAAATTCACAATTAGCCCGGCGTTCATGACGAAGAATTGGGCGAGATAAAAACACAAGTCTCCACCTTGCCAGTGCGTTAATGGCTTCATACAGAAATACACATTCTGTGTAAAAACACAAGTCTCCACTTTGCCAGTGCGTTAATGGTTTCATAGAGAAATACACATTCTGTGTAAAAACACAAGTCTCTACCTTGCCAGTGCGCTAATGGCTTGATACAGAAATACACATTCTGTGTAAAAACACAAGTTTCCACTTTGCCAGTGTTTTGTACATAAGCTGTAAGCGGCTAATGTTATTACAGACTCCAGCAAACATAGAACTGCAGTTTTCTAATTCTTTGTAAGCATAACCAAATCTATGGTCTTGAAGCGTGTATTAAATTTCGCGTAAGAATTCCTTTTAACTCTGTTACGTATTCTGAACTTGCTAATTGCTGCTAGGCGCTGTAAGCGTGGAGTTTCGAACCTTCGTTTTATTCCATAGCCTAGATCTTGTGTTCTTTGCGAATGGACACGAACATGAAGGAGGAACAAACTTATTAAAGTAAAAAAGTAAAGTAAAGGTATCCTGAAACCGGCCGTGGAGGCCCATAGGGTTGTGAGATGTTGAGATTCCCACATTCTCTACACAATCGGCTCACAGATGGCGGTAAGGTTGTCAGCCTTACGCGCCGGCCGCGCTTTACTCCCCAGGAAAATTATTTAATTAATTCTTGGTACTCATTTCTATTAGAGGCTGAGTCAACACCAGGGCCATAGTGCGACTGGAAGGATTAGATCAATTGAAAAAATCCAATGACCTCATCGGAACTTGAACCCGCGACTTTCCGGCTTGTAGCATAGTGCCTCAACCAACTACGCTACCGCGTGCCCCCACAACAAACTCATTATAAAAATAAACACAATAAGGCTTCGGAGTTTCCAACATCACAGTTCTACGTTTTGCAAGGATTTGAACGCTGCGTTTTTGTTTTATACCGGCATGAGATCGACGCGTTCTTCTTCTTCCTCTTTGCGGTCTCACGGAACAGCGAGAACGGGCGGGGCATGAGCTCAGATTCATCTTAGTCGTAATGCAAAACGTCATCCCCCTTTAAATCTTAAAAACACTGAAAGAACTCTCAGAAGGGAATAGATATAAGAATGTTACCACCTCATAATTCAATTTTTCCTTCTATTTTCCGTCGGTGCTGGTTTCGTTCCTTTATATCCAGCTCTTCTAAGTTTCAGCCTGTTGTTTTAGTCTCAAAAGCAACGAAATGGAGCAGTTGACAAAGATAAAGTTATCATCTACCATTCTTTATATTGGAACGGATTTGCTCAAAGCTTTTCTAGGCAACGGCTCGGTAAACACGCTCCAGCGTGCAACTGTGTCGTTGCCTAGCAATGAATGTTTTTCTGATTTCACTATTCCGGCTTTCGGCTGTCTTGTCATAATATTGAGGTTTCTGTTAGCTCTGACTTCATAGCGTCAATGATTAGTGAATAATAAATTGTAAAGGACGTGGAAGCAGGAGCCGGGGTAGCTCAGTCGGTATAGCGACTGGCTACATGCTGGACGACCGAGAGGTCTGAGTTCGAGTCCAGGTAGGGTCAAAATTTTCATTTCTCCATGTCTTCCAGACCTGTTCTGAGGTTCATCCTGCCTCCTATAGAATGTGTAACGGGGGCTCTTTCCCGGGGGTAAAGCTGCCGGGCTTGAAGATGACCAATGACCTGCAACTAGTGCCGAAGTAAAGAAAATATGGATCTATACATCCACTCCCCCATACGTCTTCATGGCGTAGTGCTTAATTAGTTAAACACAAGGACTTTACCTTTAAAGAACGTGGAAGAAAGTAGCTATTGCCTAATTTGTGGTAATTGGCTGGAAGGGTAGAAGGAATCTCGAATATTTTTATCACCGTAGCTGGGGTTGTGGCAAGGATTTGAATATGTGACCTCCTGGCTACGAACCGGGAGTGTTAAAAGCAAGACGGATCAAAAAGGACGCAGGAAACTTCGACTTCGAGTAATATTTTCATAAATCGACGAGTTTATACCAGTTGAATCAGTTTCTAATCTCGCTTTTGTTCCATGAAATGCACAGCGATATTCACACAGCTCCATATTTGTAGCTTTGAATACATTTAGTATGTACTTTACACGGTCTAATAACTAGACGAGCTGCGTTGGTTTTTCAAGAGCGTAGTGGGAGTGAGTTCTCTGATAAATATTTAAGAGTACACTTCGAAGTACTGGCCCATGATTGATAGCAAAAATATCCGACTGATATAACATGATGCTTTGGGAAGCCTCTTAGAGTCAAAGAGGGACGTGTATATGCTTGGTCATAAAGTACCCTTTGAACTTGAGCTAGAGGCATGAATGTTTCATGTAAAATAGTAAGAATATTTGTAAATTTATGTTTCCAAATCTACGTAACCGTCCATTTAGTGTTCCACTTTATGTTGAGACCTGAGTGGATCTAAACCTTTGAATGATCCTACATACTTTACTTATTACATCGAAAAATGTTTACGTGAAACTTTGCAGACCGTGAAAAGTATATTTGCCGTACGTTTGAACATGTTACATAATCTGAACAATTTTAATTCAACGTTAAAGGGCCTGAGATAGAAATTCGGTTCCTTCGCCCTTAGGTTGTGGACACAACCCATTCAAGTCAGATTTATTGGGATGCTGCAAGGGAAAACCTACAGTCCTCGTCAGCATCATCAAAATCGTCTACTTCAAGGTTGGTTGCTATTGGTCTATTCCATCCGAAAGACTGTCCTCACATCGTCATCTAGGTCGTCCAACATTTCTTTGTCTCTCCAAGTGGTAATTCTTGACTTAACTGTTGGGCCAGTCTTGAAGAGTCCATTCTTAAGGTGTGATTATGCCACTTGTTTCCGTAGCCTCACTTTCTTTCTTCTAAAGCACATATTTGTAATGCGCTGCTTACGTGGTCTGTGGGTGCATATCCAGAGGCATAGCCTTGGAAATTTCCCCTATTTCAGTCCCATAATTGTTTGTATATCATATCTGTATACCTCCGTCACAATGCACGGACATCGAATCAAATCACGCGGAGGGGCTCCCCGTGAATAGTGGTCCAATCGACTCGACTGTTCGAGAGATCATGTTAATAAGTTCACAGCTTTAACCGACTTAGCAGATGATTACAAAGAGTTGAATCCTTGAGAATCTAGTAGTCCTTCAGCTACTCAAGTTCCAAAACTTGAAGGAACCTGAAGACTGATTGCCGTGTTTACACTGTTCTGAGCCAGGTGAATCCAATCCATACCTTCTCACCGAGTTGCTTTAAGATTCATATTAATATTATTTGCGAAAACGTTCAAGTGGTCTGTTCTCTTCAGATTTTCCTTGAAAATGGTATATTTATTTAAAAATTTGTCTAGAGTAGTACGTGCCCCGAAATTCTTTTCGTCCTTGACTGATTAGCCTAATCTCCTTTACATCGTCCTCACATATCCTCCCTGTTCAGTCCAAATATTTTCTTCATCACCCGGTTCTGAAACACCATTTATTTTCGTTTCTTAAAGTGAAAGACAAAATTTCATAGCCATCCAAAACAACGGGTAAAATTCAGTTTTTTTTTCTCTTAAAATTTAAATAGCGAAGAGGAAGACAGATTTTCGTAACATTGAAAAAAAGGAAAATACTGCTCACAGCTGCTGAATTTATAGGCAAGTCTGTATATACGGATGAAACTGACAAAATGTTTGTTTTCTAACAGCTTTTGAAGGTATCAGGTGTAAGGGAAGGGGGACAAGATCCCCTAGGTGGGCCCCTTAGAAAAGCCTAGTCTCGTTCACGGGGCTCATTCTATCACTTTATAGCCCTTCCTAACGGGACCAACTGAGTAGAATTCGTTCCCCTTTCTACCCTGTAGATGGAAGCAGTAAATTGCTTCGAAAGTTCATTACGTATATATAAAACTTGTACGGTGTCCCGGAAGACCGTCATTATCAGTGATATTGTCAGGCTCTGGTAGAAAAGTTATTATCTATAAGATGAATTTGGGGAGGGAACATGTGTTCCGCGTTTGTTTACTTGTTTAACGAATCTTTATCAGCTGCGTAGGCTGCATAATGTCAGATGGTCAACGTACCGGAAGAAGAAAACACGTCAGGAAGTGGCTGAGGCCTACATAAGCTGCTATCACAGCGTTTCTGTGCAGCTGCTCGTGCTGGAACAAGGCGCATGCCTTCGCTAAAGGCGTCTTTAAAATATCTCGTCATATTTTGCCGATAGATGTTACACAGCTTCCTTTGTTCTTCATTAAAATATTAACTCTTCGCTGAATGCTGGTCAGTTGCAGAACGTGCCTTCTGACCTCTTCCAAGAGATAGTCTCACGTCTGCTCTCGACAGCGCTCGCGACTTATCGATATTCGTTCGATTCTCTCGAAAGTTGCCCGAGGAGGCGTAACCCCACCCATACTTTATTTCCTTTTGTTCTTTGTGTTCCACTTCTATGAATGAGATCTGGAAACGGAACGAATGTGCAGGGGAAGAAGAGAAGGCAATAAAATAGAATAACCTCTGCAATTACCGTCAGTTTTCAAATACAGTGACTTTGTATTTTCTGACATCGCGTATTTATTACGCTCTGCAGGGACTGTGTTCTTTTGTAGTGAATTGCAGGACGGCCCTACTGAAAGGAAGAAGTAGGCCCTACAAATAGAGCTGTTTCTTATCTGTGTAAGGGCAGTTTTTCTATTTTAAGTCTCATTTCATTAAAGTTCTTTTTTTTTCCATTTTCTTTCAGTTTCTCTCCTGTTTCTGTCCTTCTTTCCTTCCCTTTTTATAATCGTCTCTTCTCTTTTCTGTCTTCCTGGATTTTTCTCTATCTCTATTTTATCTGTTTGTACATTTATTTCTTTATTTCTTTAACACATTCATTAATTTTTCTTTCTACCCCATTATTCTATTAGGAGTATTTTTCTTTCTTCATTTTCCTTATACATTCTCATTCTGTGTTTTGTTGCGTTTGTGTCCTCTCTTGATTATTACATCAATAAGAAAATGAAGTGTGAGTTTGGTAATTTTCAAGCTGTGTCACTGGTTGCATATATGTTACATCAACAGAGCATGTTATGAGTGTTTCTGTACAGTTTTGAATAAGTTGCTGATTTCACGGTTTTTCATATTTGGCAGTGGCCGTCAATTATTGGAAATTCGAAGAAATGCAATTATGGTTCTTCACTAATTTAGTCCACGGTTTGTGACCAATGTCTGTGCCCAAGATCCAAATTTTGCAGCAAAATGGAAAACTCATTTAATGTCGATTAATATATTATCACGTGTGTGAGTGACTTTAGACAGGGTTTGGATTGGTATTTGGATTTATTGACCACTTATAGATCGTAACTACAAGGAACTGTAGCGCTATCGCTAGTTCACATAATGTAAAATTCACTACAGCACGCACTAATTTTTTGCAGTCTGCTGTGTCTTCATCACTCGTTGTCTGGTAACGGCTTCCAACGGCTGACGTTCCCCTTACTGTAAGTTCCCGAACGAGTCCCGTGCCAGCTTCTAACATAACAGCTCACAAGGACCGAACTACAGCAGTCTTCTGCCTTCTCAGCCGTCCGCTCACTTCACACCACTGCACTGGACTCACTAACTCTCAAAGTCAAAGTCACATTGCGACTCTGGGGCTCATGACCAGATATTTATTACTGTTTGACAGTTACGGTCTTGCTTCTGTGGGGCGCCCTCTCTGACGAGAGGACGGGTGTGTCTTTTGTATATGCTGCTGGTCCTCGCCAGCGCAGTCTTTCTCGGGTCCGAGTCCCTTGGGACTCGTGACCATATTTTACTTCCTCAGATTTGAGGCTTCCATTTTCGTCGCCTCCTACGATTCGCAGGGTCACGGTGGAGGTATTCGTCCCCGCCTCCACACGGGGTCGCCTCCTACGAATCGGTCTGTCGAGTTATATAGCATCGGAGCGGACCACATAGAAAACACCGCTTCCCACAGTACTTACAATGTTGCGCGCGGGCCGCTGCCTAGAAAAGAGTATGACGCAATATATTACGATGTGTACGAGTATTCTCTCTGCCGAGGCTTTTCAGGCACGAAACAGGTTTCATTGTGTGTTTCTTCCGTGCTGCGGACCCCCCTTGGAGACGCCTCCGTCTCGATTTCTTATTGATGCATACACTGAGAGTTAATATGAAACCTTAAAATGATAGCGTAATTTTCCATGACTGATTAAGTGCTCCTTTATTAGAGCATCCCATCCGACCACGTTTACGCTACTCCGCTAGCACGTAGGCTGACTTATTGTAGTCATAGACATCTGATTGCTTATCTGATAGAATTATGAATTGACGGAAAAGTTTCCTTTAATTAATATATAATTAGATATATCAGGAGCCGGGATGGCTCAGTCGGTATAGCGACTGACTACGGGCTGAACGACCGAGGGGTCGGACTTCAATTCCCGGTAAGGTGAAGAATATTCTCTTTCCACGTCTCTGGGGCCAACCCAGCAGCCTGTCTAATGAATACCTGGGGCTGCTTCCCCGGGGGTAAAGCGACCGGGGTAAGAAGCTGACCACTCACCTCAAACTAATGCCGAGGTCAAGAAAATGTGGATCTATACATCCACTCCCCCGTACGCCTTCATGGCGTAGTGCTTAATTAGTTCAGCACAGGGACAACTTTACCTTTTTTTTTCCTTGGCACTCCAGCCCCAGTGGGCCTAGGCCTACCTCCATGAACTCCGTTCACTTCGGTTTTTCTAGATCGCAAGGCCTCTACCTGTATAAAAACAGAGAAAAACACACACATAAACTAAACATCCATGCCCTGAGTGGGATTCGAACCCACGATCCCAGTTTCCAAGCGAGCGAAGACAGTACGTGCCTTAGACCGCTCGGCTACCGTGACCGGCCAAAAGGTATTCATTCATTCATATTCCTGTGTCTTCCTATGGAGCATAGGGCATAGTAAAAATCTTCGTTTCACTTCGGTCGTGCCATAGCTCAAGCGGTTAGTCGCTGGCTTCCCACCGCTACTACCTACACTACCTACACAGAACATCACAAACACAGACTAAACTTCGACAAACGTCCATGCCTTAGGCCGCGCGGCCACTTGATCGGCCATCGGCAGATATAGTTTCACGTAAATGTCAGTTTCCCGAAAGGAACTTGATCTATACTACGCAATTTAGTAACCAGTTTCATTTCTCAATGAGTCTCATTCTAAGAGATTTACGTAGTGAAGCAGTCCAAATTAAGGGAACCTGTAATTAATGTAGTGTGATTAGGTTCTTTAAAAGTAATTACTTTAGGCTTACAATTAGTTCACTTTCTTACGGGAGAGTTAATCCTTTTCTCGGTTTAATGATGTCGGCTTAGGCCGAGCTTGAAGCCAGCTGCACGGCAGTAAATCAGTCCAAGGTAAAGGGAAACACGAAACTAGACTCTTTCCGAACCGTAAACTTTTGGCTGTTGCAGAAGTCGCAATTTTAGCAGGTCTTTCTGGCCCCACGCTACCCTAAATTTTAATTTTACATATATATATATATATAGAGCAGGTGTGTGAATTCACCTCTGAGACCCTAACCACTTGACTTTTCTCTAATCGGGGGGTGCAAATGAAGCAGCCAATAAAAATCAGAAGTGAGAAGTTGCAGCCAGTCTTCAGAGATGCTGGCTGGGACGTTTTGAAAATCTCACTCACTAGCGGCACACATGTGTGCGCAGTTTAGTGTAGTCCAGTAGAACTTCAGCGACGTTTCAGAAGAACTCACTGCCCCTCGAGTAAGCCTGGTAGTCTCCTTGTTTTCATGGGTTCAGTGTTCAATATTAGAGGGGGTGGGTTTCCCCATGCACTGCGACTAGTAGTCTATTGTACGTCCCCCTTTAATTTCTACTGTCGCCATACCCTAGCGGTACTGGTGCTAGCTATCTCCCCTTTCTGCCAGAGAGGTCGGCCCTCTTCTGGCAGTGGTACCCGATAACTTCCCCATCTACCGGAGGCATTGGAAACTACTTGGGCGGGAAACTTTTTGCCTAATTTTGCTCAGAGGTCTCCTAGAGACATGAGGATTTTCACGTGCCGTAAATCTATTTTCATGGGTTACTGGACCCATAAGATGAATGCAGAAGAGTCCTTCGGAGTGTCAGGAAACTGTAAGGCTACACGCTGTCACATCTCGAAAGGTAAGGTTCTTCCTAAATTAAATTTTTCTTTAAGTCTTTTGCCCAATTACGTTACTGTTTTATTCATATTACCGAGAATGCGGGGAACTGCAAACATCCTCATGTTTCTAGCTGTCGGACACGTCACAGGAGAACAATAAAGTACGAATGTTATCGGACCCTTGGGATTTCTGTGCGGGGCTTACGTGTCCAAAAGGAGAGACGTGACAAACACGCTTTTTCAGACAAGTCTGCTCGTTTTGTCTGTGCCGTGCTACTTTCCTGATGCGTAGAAAAAAGCAAATGAATTATGAGCGCTGTAAAATATGGATTGGATAAACCAGCGTGTTTCTGTGATCGGCACAGGTACGAGTGTGTTATTTCAGTCGGGACTTGTGGAGGAAAGAGGCCACTTGGGAAACGTAGACGCAACATTAAAGTGATCTTAAGTAATATATAAAGTTTTCTGTTGGATAAACTGGCTAGGAAGTTTCCACTGTTGTAAGGATCGTAATGAATCCGCGCCATAGCTCAAGCGTTTAGTCGCTGGCTTCCCATTTCTGCGGCCCGCGTTCGATCCCGGGTCTGTTCAAATGGGATTTGTGGTGGACAAAGTGGCGCTAGGGCAGGGTTTCTCCGAGTACTTCGGTTTCCCCTGCCAATCTTCATTCCACCAATTGCTCCACAATCACCCTCACCTATCATCTGGGGCTGGTACAATAGGCCAGAAGTGGCCGCAGTACAAGGGACTCAGTCCCACAGCAGACGATGTGTGCGAGTGTGACTTTGCAGCCAGCAGCCAGTTCAGTCCTATACGGAAGGCAGCCTTCCTGCCCCTCGCCTTCCGTCCGCCAGCATTACGTTTGCACTTCCTTGAATAATGCAGCAGTAAAACTAAGTTTCTGAATAGGCACTTCCTAGTCGTGTGGAGATCCTGCCATATTTTGATTAGGTGTGCAAACTTCCCTCGCTTGCTCAATACAAACACTAGAGGATCAACTTTGTATTTTTTTATATTTCAGCATCCCGTTGCATTGTTATTGTTAAAGTAGACGTCAGTAATGCAACAATATAAAGGACATCAAGAATGTGTCACTCACTGAAAATGTATTCTAATACTTTATGATGTTAGAATCATCAAAATGTCAGTAGAACACTAAACAGGAGTAAGCAGACCACGGGAACCGGAAAGAGCGCAGCGACTCGTCATGAGATTGCACTAAACGCGCATGAAAGGAGTACGGTGAACTGCAGTGCAGTGGCCTCCCCCCAAAGAAAAAATCATATGATGGCCCGTGTCAGGCAGAAAAATGTCGTAAAAACTAGAAAAATACATGTAAAACAAGAGACATTTCAGAAATTTCTGTTAATTACTTTTAATGTATGAAATATCTTTTATGGTCCTATTGACATCTTAATGATTTTAAAATCTTAAAAGTATCAAAATAGATTTTTAGTGAGTGACATATTCTTGAAGTCTTTATAGTGTTGCGTTATTGATGTTTACTTTAATAATAAGGATAAGTTTGTATCTGGCGAGTTTCCCAAATAAAAGGAGCAGACCCTAATGAAATATTGGCCTAATCCTAGTCAGACAGCTGCCTTCTCACTGTCTTCAATTTGTTTCAGTTTCTTTGTACAATTCAGAGCTCCTGGTGAAATTTCTCGCCCCTCCCCCGGGCGCTGGGGTCTCAACTACTCATTACGTAATTAAGTGAAGTACTCCGTAGCTCTGAGTCCTTGAGAGGCAAATCATTATCTGGCCGCTAACAAATTATCCTCATTTTATTACTGTGTTCGTTAGAGCCCACCGCTGGTACCGATCCTCAGTTGGTTGAGTCAAGTCCACATGCTCATAAAGTAATTATTTATATCCGTTTTAATGTCGCCTGCACCGCCCAAGTGTTTCTTCCCTTCAGGCTTTACGTTTAAGGCGTATGCATCAGGCACGCCTCCGGGTAGTGTTCCACGTGATATTCTCCCTAGGAGCATTCCTGAAGGCTACAGATATTAAGCTTGCATTTCCTCCAGGTTAACGTAACATCTAAAGACTTTCCAGTACTGTTCTTAGGCACCCTCCCCTAACAGGCGTCTCTCTGTATTGATAGGAGACTATAAGAACAGTCTCCAGAAGTAATCTTCTCTTAATTTCTTATTTTGTTACTTTCAATCAGAACTTTCGTAGGACTTAATGGGTGCTTATGGCCGCGCCATAGCTCAGGCGGTTAGTGGCTGGCTTCCCACCGCGGCAGCCCGGGTTCGAGCCCAGGTCTGGTGATGTGGTGCTCTGGCAGTTTTCTCCAAGTACTTCAGTTTCCCCTGCCAATGCTCATTCCGCCAACTGCCCCACAATCATCTATCATCCGGGCTGGTACAGTAGGTTAGTAGTGGCCCCAGTACCAAGTGAACTCAGTCTGACCCCACTAAGAATAATAACAAAAATACTGGGCGCTTTATAACATTGCTCTGATAGCAAACATCAGCAGTGGCCGAGTGCGGTTCTCTTAATGTTGCGAATGCGGCTCCCCGCTGCAAGTACCCACCCCAGTCGCTCGTTTGGAAAGTGTTTCGAATTTTCAGCGTCAGCTGAGGTTTCCCAGCGCACTGACTCCTCTGCATAAAGTTATGTAATTAAATCTGCTTTCACTTGTCTAATTTCGTAGTGCAGCCACACAGTTTACCGTTTGACAGAGCTGTAAACTGTGCTGCCTGAACGCAAATCAGCATCAGCTCACATGGGAAACATCTGTATGAACTGCAGTCATGCTGAGTTGATCTTCAAACTTGTATAGAAGTTAACATACATACATTGCATTCTACTGTGACATCCCGAATTATCTCCTGTCGGTTTGAAACAAAGGTTTACGTAATTCGGATTGGGTGACACGAACATTAGTTTGTAATTAAGTAGCTGCTTGGCATGTTTCCCTAAATGGAGATTAGGTTTACGGATTAATTCTGCCTGTGTGCCTTCTCTTGAGGAACCGAAACGCTAAATGGGCTGTAGGAAGTCTTCCTATTGCCGTAATTTCTGTGGTGTCTGTTTATTTGAACATCTCGAACTGTACATAGCGCCGAAAATGAATTGGAAGGATGTAATAAGAAGAGAATGTTGCCTAATTTGAGG
Organism: Cryptotermes secundus; assembly: GCF_002891405.2. Taxonomy (NCBI): domain Eukaryota; kingdom Metazoa; phylum Arthropoda; class Insecta; order Blattodea; family Kalotermitidae; genus Cryptotermes; species Cryptotermes secundus. The sequence goes on from NW_019726238.1 coordinate 98,181, forward strand.
CATTACCACAGAATTTTCATGAAGGTGTTACGAAATATCCCTTCCATGCAAACGCGGGTATAGAACTTGAAATTACATCACGTCCGGTCTACACGAATATGACGGAGTATGCGAATTCTACATAGAAGTTAGTTGATATTTAGCGAAATTCGTGAAACGGGAAAGGGACTTTCGCTAATATAATAACCTTGTGTCGGAAGTGAAGTTGTTGGCCTCTCTGTATTTATGTTGCTTGTATTCTAATGTGGAGAAGAGCCGCCCATTGCAACGGTGAAGATTCGTAGGCCCGTAGGAAGTTGATTCAGTAGTGGATGTAGGTTTACAGATGTGGTTACATAACCAGTTCTAGATCAGAGCTTTTCACTGCGGTTAAGATGGACGTGTTTAGCCTTTTGGATCGTGAATCCGTGTAGTGTCTTACGTGGTTAATAACGTTTCAAACACATTACTGCATCCATCTTCAGGATGGACGATGGAAGCCGTAAGTACCTTCGAATTATTGATAATCATCCACAAGACTACAGCTGTGATAATACAGAACATACACTAAGGTTACACATGACCTCAGTGTCACCAGGAGACCTTGTATAGTGTGGGGGGTCTACTCACCGACGGTGACCATGAACGTTGTCCGTGTTTGGCCGGGATTTGCGTGGAGGGACTCCCAGAAACTCGACGAGCAACATCCGTGTAGCTGGCCCTACGTTTGAAATTGAAACAGAAATATAAAGCAGCACATTTGATTCTTAGGCGTTCCCTTGGAATTGTGCATTTCTGTTGCACACGTAAAATGACGCGGGTGTCCAAATTGGCGCAGTCCAGTTCACAGGTTGGAGCAGGACTCGTTGCTACGCACCAAAGGGAATAATATGTAGACATTTACCGACATCTGGTAGCAATTGGCTGTCTCCATCTTCATTTTGTCATTGGATCCGTGAAGATGAGTAGGCAGGCGGTAGCGTCGTTAAGTAACCAACTTAAAAAGAGACTGCTAAAATCGAGATGACGTAGTAAGGAGACGTAAGTCTGCGTCAGATTTGCGGTTAAGTTGCTCAGCACCCCGCGTAATTCAGTTTGCGTTGAACGTAACACAGAAATTGAATTTCTATGCAAATATGAGATCCTGACCCTCCGGTCTGCATATTCAGCTTAATTATTTCTTTGTGTTCCACTGCTTTATTGCGGTCAGAAGTACAGGGATTAAAATATATGAAACTGTATTTTATTTTATTCAGTTTGTCTCACAATATATGTATGATTCTAATATAATTATATGGTTTCTACATTACATGTTTCGGCCACTATGAACTCTAACATAAACTCAAAATTGTAAATGAAGATAATTAAAAGGCATCGACAACAAAACCAAAAACAAAAAGTTGTGTCCTCAACAAACGAAATAAGAAAACGACAACTATCAGCAATTCCACTCCAAAGAACACAAGCTTTCAAGCATACAGTTCACAGAAAATGAAACCACTTATTAAACAAGGGACTAAAGTATAATCGACGCTTCAGACCAAAAAATTGACCGAAGACCTTAGCATTAGGAGCACCGCGCCGTGAAGACGCATGGGGATTGAACGTATAGCTCCACCATTCATGGCCCCGGAACTAGATACAGTTGAATGGTCAGCCTCACGTACCGGCCGCTTTACTGTCGGGGAAAAATCTCCCGGTATCAATTAGATAAGAGGCTGGGTGAGTCCCAAGGGGGAGAAACATTTCTATCCTCTTCCAGGAATCGAAATCCGGCCTTCCAGCTCGTACCCCATAGCTATACCGACTGACCATCCCGGCTCCTTTAAGTGCACTTTTTTTTACTGCTAGTGGGGTGGGACTTGCCCCTTGTACTGCGGACACTTCTGGCCTACTGTACCAGCCCCAGATGATAGGTGAGGGTGATTGTGGAGCAATTGCTGGAATTAAGATTGGCAGGGGAAACCGAAGTACTCTGAGAAAACCTGCCCCAGCGCCACTTTGTCCACCACAAATCCCACTTGACCAGACCCGGGATCGAACCCGGGCCTGGGTGGGAAGCCAGCGACTAACCGCTTGAACTATGGCGCTGCCCAATATACGTAGTTACTGTCTAATATCTGTGCTTCTGCTTCCATTTGTCTGTTCTGATTAATACGTTACAAGAATGAGATCTCATTTCTGTTGTACTCTCCGAATGTCCTCAGAGTTGCTGTATTTCGGGATATGACGCAGTGGAGACAGCCGTTTTTCCGAAACTTTCGTACCCACTACCAAAATATATGGCGTCACATCCCATAAGATCAGAGCCTTGGTACTCACCTTCGTTGTTTCGCCTCACAGGAATTTGAACAGAAATAACAGAAAGTATGAAACTTGTGAACGACATCGGAACACGGCTCTTTCGAAATGAAACTGCGCTTGTCATCAGCAGAGCGATAATTGGCATGCAGAGCGACAGCAGGGACCACTGGTTCAATTAATGATTTGTATATACCATGCATGGGGCGGGCCACCCAAATTGTTCACATGATTGATCAAAGCTACTTCCCCCCCCCCTCCGCCGATTGGAGAGCCCCAAACGGAAAGAGCAATGTTGACCCCTAAAAACATATCTGTTCACGAGACGCGGTAATTACTCTAATTGTGTTGTCTATTCGAATAATTCAGGGATGAAATATTTATTTACACTGTTTCAAAAGCTACTGACATATCGAGTGTTGTTATGTCGCTAGGGCGTATTTAATTATTACCACAGGCATATGAATTAATATCTCGTAATGCACTGTCACTGCGACTTGTCTGCTTCATGTTATGAAATCATTATTAATGTAGAAATAATGTAAAATGATGATTGTGCCTCTTGATGTGACTATTACAAATTTGTATGCTTAAAACCAAGATGGACAAATGCTTCAGTCCAGAATTTAATTGTAACGCGCGATTTTTCGTGATGCAAAAGACATAAGCTTATGTTCACAGCATATTGTTTGCACTTGAGACAGAGTTTATATCATTTATCATATTAAAACCCGTCTAAGAATTTCGGTGGGATGTACGGGTAAATGCTGACCATAGTGCCCTCGCGGTCCAACGCATGAGCCGTTTTCGCCCGCTCGAAAACTGGGATCATGAGTTCGAATCCCACTCGTGGCATGGATGTCTGTATGTTGATATGTGTGTAGGTAGCGGCCTTGCGACTAGCTGATCCCCCGTCCAAGGAGCCATACCGACTATTTATTGATGAAGAAACTGAAAACACGGCCAAGGTCCACAAGGGTTATAGATAGACAGATAGATAGATAGATAGACAAGCAGACAGAGAGAGATAGATAGAGGTGGGTAAATTTAAAATTGCATCGAAGGAGGACATTATGTCTGTGTCTGCAAGGTTCGAACCTCGGCTTGTGTAAATATGGGAAGTTTAATTATCGATAAACCCTAAACCTTGAGAGTTTAGTAACGGAGCTCATAAGCCCCTGAGTTTAATCGTGTTTTTGTAAATTAAATTGTCAAGGAGCGGTTCACTGTCGGACTCACGAACCGGATATGAATTTCTTGGACACTCAGTCGCTGGAGAGGAAAATTGAATTTCGGCTTGAAGGGAAACCGCTGTGGACGTGTACTTCGAAATTCAAGTGGAGGGTTGAACCATTTTAGCAGAGTTGAAATTAGCTTCATCTGTTCTCGGATTGAGACGTTTTCTGAGGGCAAATTATTCTTAAGGATTACTCCAAGTTAAATAAACTCCGTCGCAGTTTGACATTAGTAAACGTATCCTCTTGGGGGTGTTTTATTTTCTGCGTGTTATGCAACTTTGAAACGCCCACTGGATAGCATCCATATGAATTACAGTGGTCACAATATGCACCACCAGCTCTAGCATTAAAGCACTGCAGCTTGCCCACAGAGGCTTCCGGTATTTAACCGCGACCATTTCCCGAAAGAGAATTGGTAAATGTTTGCACCTCAGGCGGACGTGTTCCCTGTGAAGTACGAACTGCATGTTTAAATATTATCCTGATGAACTTAAAGAGCTTCAAAGGCGTATAAAGGCTAATTAATGTTCCATGGATTCGTCCTAATGAAGATTTCATATCACGGTTTAATTAGCCAAGCGGACCGCAATTAGCTTGCGTGAAGAACTCAGCTGCCGTGTCCTAACAAGTAAACTTATCATTCCGAGGTTTTCCTGAAGGGACAGAGGAAAACCATGAAAGACCTCACAATAGCCGAGATGCTCGAATAAACAAGCAAACGAAGAAACAGATGCATAATGTACCAGCTATGATTCAAAGAAAGTTATGTGGCCTTGGCAGACCTTAGTTAGTTAGTTTATTTAGAGAGGGTGGGTTCCCCCATGCACCGCGACCAGTTTGATCTATTGTGCTTCCCTCTATGATATTTTACCAGTCTCTATACCCTACCGATATTGGTGCGTGCCATCAGTCCCGCCGAGCAAGCGAGTTCGGCCACTTGCTTAGTGGTGTCTATAATGCTTCCCCCGTCTATCAGAGGCCTTAAAGACTATTGTTGGGCGGCAAACGTCCTGGAATTTGGCTCAGTGATCCCGTTTGGGGATATGAGGTTCTTTTACTTGCCATAAAGCTACGACACGGGACACACAGCTTAAAGTCCCTCCCGGAGGACTTGTTCCCTGAATTTTTCCCCCCTTAAAAATTCGACGACCTCCGCCGGGTATTTGAACCCGCGTACCACGAGTCATGAGGTGGGAACGTTACCTCTAGACTACGGAGGCCGCTTTGGAAGACCTTACTTAACTCCTATGGAATCTGCTACCTCGACAGGCACACAAGGACGGCAACAGGGCATGAATTCCTGAGGTTGAGGTCCACGAGAGATCTCTGCTAGGATAACAGGCCTTGTGCGAACGAATGCATTATGTTTCTGCAGAACAGACCTTGGACACAGGCCTGAACCTTTGGTGAGAGAAATCGCAAATTGAGATGAGCCTAGCGTGTAGAAATTAAGAGAGTTTCAGACTAATTTTAAAAATGAATTAAAGGCATTGAATCGTATAGCTACAAGGTAGCTGTCTGCTGGGATATGAAGCTGTGTGCTCTGGTAGATAGGTTTCGGAGGAACCAGCTTTCTGAATACCGTGCCTCGAAGATGGGAGCAGAAGATTGCTCCGAAAGGTTGGTTCCTACGTGCTGAAGTGCATGTCGTCATAGCCAAGAAGGCTGTACTGGTGACACCGCCCCAAGAGCTGCAAATTTCGCATAAAAACGTTACACATGCAACTCTAGATCCTGATTTTATTTCAGATGTATCTGTTCTGAATAACTCGCAGCAAGTTCACAGATCTGTGCAGCCTATCTTTGGACATGTTAGTTAATTTTTATATAATGTCAAATGACAAGATTAAGCTGAAACATTCTCAGAGCGATGGTTACGAAAAATTATAGCTTCTGAGATAAACATATTTCAGTCCATTGACTGTTTCGGATAAACATCTGGCCTCTATTTTCAGGACCAAGATTAAGCGAACCAAGAAACAAGCAGGAATGAGGCACTGCGGCCTTCCATCCCAAAAGTTTTATGAGAAGGTAAACGGAATGCGAGTAAACTGGGAAGGCGCGGAATGGACTCGTCCCACGCAGAGTAACAACGAGATCTGAGACGTTTCGGAGTCAGCATTGAATTTTCGAGCCCATAAAATGTGAGAAAATTATTTTCTTGATTAGCAACTTTTAATTTCTCAAGAGGGACTGTGGGCCAGTTAGTTAATTAGCTAGACATGTAGGTCAGTAGATAAGTAGATAAAGCAAGCATATTAGTCCTATCACGTTATGGGTTTGTGTATATAAGACGGAATCGTGATTGGGTTATTGGATTTAGTAACACCCTATACACAGTGCTCGGAACTGGAGGCAATTACAGCGCTATCGCTCACCTACACGCACTTTACAGTTCACCGTTCCACACGCACTAGGATTCTTCGTCTTCACTAGCCGTATCCTGGCAACGAATCACACATGAAGTCTTCTTTTCACAGCCTAATTCCTTTCCTGCCAATTCGGAAGACCCGACTCAGTTCAGTTCCTCTGTTCCCAAGCTCATGTCACGGCAAGCTGGCGTCCCGAAAATCGACTCAGTTTTTCTCAACTGAATTCGTCTTTATATCCACTTTGCACGGATGACGCAGAAAACACAGCTTCTATATTGTTGGGAAGAAGTGTTTACAGCGCCGTTGCATAGCAACGGAAATCACTCGAGTGTTTCTTGCGTAATCGTTGCCGCGGGAATATATTTACCGAGTCGTTGCCTAGCAATGAACGTCTATTCTGGCTTTCGGGCTTTATGTCACAGTACGTTGTTAGGTAGGCAGGTAGTAATGGAATTCAGCAGATTGTGAAGATGGAAATTATTTTTCACGAAGAGCAGCATTTGGTTTTTACGCCCTCCTAAATTGTCACTTTCGAACATTTCTATTTACGCCAGTTTGGAACGTCGAGCTTGCCGTGTGAATCACCTGTCACCGAGCACCTACATCGCGCGTGAGCATCAGCGCTGAAATTGGAAAGCACCTCATTCTGTCGTCATTCAACAAAGTGGGGTCTGACGTCCGCCATGGTGGGCTGTGGGGATGTCCAACACAACGTAATTTTCCGTGAGGAAACGCGGGAGATCTAACGACATTACCTCATCATTTAGTGCACTGGCATGGCCACATATCGACCCTGTTCTCCCCCCCACCCAGTGAAGCCCGGTGCCTTACCGAGTCGTTCGGTCCCTTTCATTTCATGCAGGGTTACGAAATTCTAGTCGAAACACCAGTGTGGAAGATATCTAAGCATAGTTTAGAGGATAATATTTTTTAAATAATAATATTAAAAAGAATAATTATTAAAATGTCTCTAAAAGAGGACTTGAGATTATTTCATGATGACTGCTATTGCGTGGCTTTTGTAAACACGGTGATGAACTTTCAAGTTACATAAAATGATGGGAACGTGTTCGAGTAGCTGAGCTACTGTCAGTTTCTCAAAAGTCACGACGATTATCATCAGATCCTTTCCTTTATTGCAAAATGTTATCATTTCCCCGTAACATGAGGAGCCCAGTGTATCCCAATCCTCTATGTCCATGCTCTGTTGTGGTTCTGTGTCTGGCTCTACAGCTCCTGTGAGCCTTTCTTAATGTACACACAGTCGGTAGGACTCCTTGGACGGGGATCAGCCCGACGCAAGGCGGGAACCTACGCGCAGAATAACACAAACACAGAATAAACGCATACAAACATCCATACCTCCAGTGGGATTCGAAAGCACGACCCCAGTGTTTAAGCGTGCGAAGACGGTTCATGCCTTAGGGCCCCCATACACGCACAGTTTGGCCTCCAGTTCGGCCTGCACAGTTGAAGACTGAAAGGCAAAACTGACGTGTGTGGTGTGGCCGGCAGGCCAATCGTTTGGCCTGTTGGCCTGTGGGAAATCCGTCAGTCTGTCAGTTCTGCCTGTAGGACCGTAGCACGTGACGTGTGTGACTCAACATTATAGGCTGGGAGACCGTGATTGTGGCATGAAGCCTGGCGCTTTATCTGCGCGTGTATGGGGAGGAAAGGGAGGGGGTAAACTGTCACATTTTTGCCTGTAAGGTCGATCGGAAGGCCAAACTGTGTGTGCATGGGGGCCTTAGACCGCGCGGCAACTGTGGTTCTAGGCACGCTGATGTGTGGAGTTATTTACATATGCGGTAGTCTCCATACGCTGGATGTAAGGCCGTGGAAAGGTCACTGATGATTAGATTGTTAGGGTTGGCTGAGATAAAGCCCCCTTGACCTGTTCCCTGGCGAGGGGGGCTGATCACATGCGGGCTGGAATAAATTTAACCATAAAAATTCAACGACCTGTAACTTTCAAATATTAAAATTAAAATGTATAATGAAGCAGTTGGATGCTTTGTGCTTTTCTTTTTTTTTTCTGCCGGCAAGGATTCAGCTTGGCTGCAGATCCCAAGGGTAAATCAATTTACAACACAGTGCGGCTAGCGTCAACTTGTCTGACTGGTGGGGGGGGCATTATGAACGTACGGATGAAAGAATTTCCGTGGCGTCAGATAATTTCATATTCGTCCTAACGACATGAAAGAATTGATTTGTCAGATTTGGTTCCGTCCATTTTGTATTTAGTTTGACGAACCCTGGAAGGAGCTCAAGAACGCTTCTAGAACCTGACTAGTGAATTTATTTGTAACTGTACAGTTAATTAAATTTCATGCAAGCTTTTGTCTTCATCTTCTCCTTTTCCTCCCCCCTAATAACAATAACAATAATAATAATGCAGTTCTTATTCATATACGTGCAAACCTAACAACCCAGATGCCAGTTACAAAGTCAGCGCAAGTAAGAGAAAGAAACGACAAAACAAAATTGGACAATAATAATAATAATAATTCCATCGAGAGATCAAAGTTGTTAGTAAGAAGTGAGAAACGTAAACTATACACATTCACAATATTTATGCCATTATGCGGCCGTTAGCACTTGCAGGCTGAGCTATTGGCACTATCGTTAAGAACAAAATAAGTGAATAAAGAAGCAAATAGAATTCACCCCAGTTGTTTCTCTTCCTCACACATTTTCTTGCTGTTTCCTTCTATCTTTCTCTCTTTCTTTTAACCTCTGTTTCTTTCTGTCCTTCCGATCTGCATTCCCTCCTTTGTTTCACAGTCCGTCATTCTTTCTTTCACTTTCTTCGTGTTTCTCCTTCCATTTGTTCCTACTTTCTTTGCCCTCCCTTTTTATATTTGTTTTGCTGAACGTCGGGGCTGAGTGGCTAGCGTCTCGGCCACGCGACCACATATTCTGACTTAGACTTTCGTGGTTTTCCTCACTCCCTCGGGTATTTTTATTTTTTTATTGCTAGTGGGGTGGGACTAAGTCCCTTGTACTGCGGCCACTTCTGGCCTATTGTACCAGCCCCAGATGATAGGTGAGGGTGATTGTGGAGCAATTGGTGGAATGAAGATTGGCAGGGGAAACCGATGTACTCGGAGAAAACCTACCCCACCGCCACTTAGTCCACCACAAATCCCACTTTGACCAGAGCTGGGGTCGAACCCGGGCCGCCGTGATGGGAAGCCAGCGACTAACCGCTTGAGCTATGGCGCGGCTCTCCCTCGGGTAAGTTCCAGCAGAGTACCCCAGTTCACACTACCACTTCTGTTCACAGCCTTTCCATTTTAACTTTCCCTAATCATAATATCTTTGTGCGCCCTGTAGTATGAATACTGGCAGCAAAGTTGAAAGGAACCGTATACAGATGGGTTTCCCACTCTTTGACCTGAGCTGTACCAGCTAGACTTCTCGTGGGCTCAGTCGAGATGCAGCAGTGAGGTCGGTAATGGGAAAATGAGGAAAGGGGTGGTCATGACTCAGTATGTCCGGAATAGAGTCACTCACGGTATTCATTATGCCATGCCACTCGGGCTGATGTAGTGAGTACACATTGACCTACAGCGAAATTATACGAACTTCTGAGTTGCGAGGGAAAGTCAGTAAATAGGTCACAAATGGACATAGAGCGTAGAGCATGTGATATTCTAACCCAGAAAAACAACATCTGTATCTCGATATATCCTCCATCAACATTAATACACTTGTCCCATCGCTTTACCAGTGCGTCGAAGTCTCTTGAGTGTTGTCTCAGCCACTTCCTCACTTCCGTTTCAATCTCTTCGTCATTACCCAACTGTGAACCGGTTTACACGATAAACACTTCCCACCGTAAACAGGAATCATTTCTTTATGAATACACTTTGCATTGAACCCTTTTGCCCACAGAAACGCACAACAGATTCCTGCTCATAGGTGGTACACTCCTCAAGGACTGTCGCCATTTTGACTACTGAAACCAGCCTCTGAACATGTGCATGCGCGTCTGCTATCCAGACTCTCATAAAGCTGGACTGTGCTGCTACCTAGTGATACACATGGAAAACCTATTACGTCAGTTAGAGGTGTTTTCCATTTATGACCTGTTTACTGACTCTCCGGCGTATCTTGAGCTGAGAATGGTAAGGCAAACATATGGGCTTATGCAAGTCTTCAGTGTACTGTGGTATCTATGCACCGCGTGGTATTACACTAAAAATGTCTGCATTTTCCGTAGAGAGTGTGTTCATATTTTTCGTGTGATTTAAACAGTGTTTACCTGCTTGTCATTGTAATAAACCCAGCATGTCTTCTGTGATACAGGAACTGAATTTTGATGTCAGCGTATTCAGGCAACTTAATGCCTCACAGAGTTACAAGGTCACTCAGCGTGAGGATATTCATGAGCTCTGCGGCAGAAAGCAGTGTGTGGTATCACATCAACATGACGTGGAATAATTACTTTCAGTATTTTGAACCCTCACGCCGTCGGCCACAGCCGTTAACATTCGTGCTAGATCAGAGCGGTTTATCTGTTTCGCTGACTCTTGTTCTGCGCTGTCCAGCCTTGTCAGGACGCTCTGATTCTAGACAGCGACACTGACCAAGTGCATGTGCCTGCCTCTTCCAGAAGCAACCCCGGTCAGAAGGTCTCCTTATTAAAGTAAAGCCGACTGACGTTGATGTAAGGGGTTGCAAAATATGAAATATCGCAAGTGAAGCTGATGTATGGCCAGTGCGGAGTTCTCAGAACTGATATCTGAGTGAACGGGCTCCACGAAGATTGTGTATACCGGCTAAAGATAACAGACATCAAATCCTTCCCTTGCTTAGATTAAGAAATGAAAATAAAAACTGAAGGACACGCATGATAAAAGCGGCAACCTGTCACAGTTATTTGTAATAACCGAAACAAACAACGCCACAATATTCACTGAAATATAGATCCTTAAGGCTCGTCCACATTACTCGTGCTCGTGTGACTCGCTATGCCCGCGAGTAATGTGGACGATATGACAAGTCACGAGACAAGCAAATTTTGAATTTAAAAACTATAGCCAATAAATTAAAATACGACTACAGCCTATACACACTACGAGTAAAAATATACGGATTCTCACGCGCCGAAGCCTGGCGAGCAGCTGAAGTAGTGTGGACGAAGATTTACGAGCACAAATAAAAGCCAGAGGAGTCTCCCGACGAGCACGAGTAATGTGGACGCGCCTTTATAGCGATACTTGAAATCCTTTTAATTCGTCTGACTGTTAATTGTTAATGTCTTTCTGTAACGAGGTAACGTTTAAAATTAATTGAATGCTTAAATAATGACGCGTTTCTTCAAAATTCAGGTAATAAAGGAAGTTGTGTCGAAACGCTGCAAATGCATGGGAATCTTAGAGGAACAATTTAAATTTAAAATAACTTGTAAGGACCGATCGGTACGGAACTCACTGTTGCGCCTAGATTACCCTGCGACAGAGCGGTACGAGTGTCAGTGTACAGGTGAACTCTGCAGAGCCCGGTGTACGCGTGATACTTACGAGAGAACACGCGTGTTGCAGGCTGCTCTTGCTGGGACTCAGTGCAGTGAATGAGGCTTTCGGAACAGGAAGGTTCAGTTCCGGAAGCAGCCACCTACCGGTGTGAGCTAGGGGAGACGCACTGAAACGGACCAATCAATTCCATCTCCGTCTGAGATCGTGTTGGTGGAGCGATACTTCCACTCCCACTCACGCCTTCATGACAGGGCACCTCAGTAAAAACGGATCAACTTTCTTTCCTTAAACGCAGTAGCGTAGTTGGTTGAGGCACTATGCTACAAGCCGGAAGGTCGTGAGATCGAATCCCGATGAGGTGGATTCTTTTCAATCGACCTAATCCTTCCAGCCGCACTGTGGCCCTGGGGTCGACTCAGCCTCTAACAGAAATGAGTACCAGGAATATTCCTGGGAGGTAAAGGGCGGCCGGTGCGTAAGGCTGACAACAACCTTACCGCCATCTGTGAGCCGATTGTCTAGAAAATGTGGGAACCTCAACATCTCACAACCCTGTGGGCCTCCACGGCCTGTTACAGGGATACCTTTACTTTTACTTTTTTTTTTAATCCAAGCATTAGTATTGCAATCATTTTTAGCAAATTTCAGTAGAGTTAAGCAGAAGACGCTGATCCCGCTGAGATCTTCAGGGATGCTTTAATGCTCAATATGATTATTAGTAGCTTTTGTAATATTTATATTGGCTAGGAGAGCACTGGCCGGTCACAGTGGCCACGATGTCAAGGGCATGAACTGGGATCGTGGGTTCAATTCTAACTCGAGGCATGGATGTCTGTTTGCGTTTATTCTGTGTGTAGGTAGCAGCTTGCGAAGGGCTCATTCCCCGTCCAAGGAGTCCTACCGACTGTGTATAGATTAAGAAGAAGAAGAAGAAGAAGAAGAAGAAGTGGCCGAGGTCCACAAGGACTGTAGATAGACAGACAGACAGACAGAAGAGTATTGACGATTTGTGTTACCAGTGGGAGTGCAAAGCCTGAAACCGCCTGGAATTGGATGTTCCTCTGTCGTCTATCATAAGCAGAGATAAGAATGTTACTGTTCTCTAGAATTTTGCTCATGAAAATAAAATTCTTTACATCTAGCGAAATCAAGGTTTTACAGATGCCTTTCCTTTCCACGGAACTTACTGTACTGCAACCTCCGGGGAACAGAAGCGAGAAGACCTTCAGACAGACAGACATAGCAACACTCCCGAGACTCACAGATGACAGTGCTGAACAAGATTAGTGAACGTCAAGACGCGGTTCTGTGGTATTGCTGCTTCATGTCCGCGCTGCCCTGGCCTCAGTTCTCTGCCCGCACTTTCATACGCCGTCTGCAGGCCAAAGACGGAAACGAACCTTGAAATAGGCAACCAGCTTTGCTCGTCTCACACCTTTCGACACCTATAGGAGCTGAACCTAATACAGCGACGGTAAATAAACACCTGTCCAGAGACTGCGCTTGTTTGACCCACGTCTGTAAACATGCTATCATCATATACATTTGCTTTCAACGCTGTGCGCTGTTAACATGTGATGAGTACGATATTCCAGGTGGTACCGGGCACAGTGGCGCGCGGTCTCAGTCATGAACCGTCTTCGCTCCCTCGAACACTTGGATCATGGGTTCGAATCCCACTCGAGGTATGGATGTCTGTGTGCGTTCATTTTGTTTTGTGTTGTCCTGTGTGTACGTAGCGACCTGCGACGGGCTGATCCCCCGTCCATGGAGCCCTACCGACAGTATATACATTAAGAAACTGAAAAAGTTGCCAAGGTCCACAAGGGCTGTACAGGCATAGATAGATCTTCCTGGTTGTAATACCATATAGATGTGTTGGATTCTACCGACGTTTCGGAGGAACGTCCAGCCTCCATCTTCAGGCTCGAAGAGTAAGCCAAGCAAGAAACTAGCAAGAGGCAGACCAGAGAACTTGAAGATGGAGGCAATATGTTCCTCCGAAACGTATGTGAACCTGTATACGGAAGTACAACCCACAAGATAGTATTAACATTAGACCCAGCCAGTACGAGTATAGCTCGAGGGGCAGTGCGCTCTGCGTTGTCCCGTGTACCCTTTTTTAGTGCAGTATAGTCAGAACGGGTTAAGATGCGTTAGGGCGAAGTGTTACTCAGCCGCAGTTTCGTGCGGACCTGCTGACCACTATAAAGTTCTTCAAGATTGTGGAGTTCTGAAATGTGACGCCGTACGGTTTGGTATAGGGGGAAAATGCTGGGGGGGCCAAGTTCCCCCGAAACCACTACCTACTGCTAATCTGCACGGCGTCACATCCCACAAGATCCTAATGTTAGAATGTAGATGGTAGCTGGTAAGAACTTCTCTACGGCTCTACAGCCCCCTGGACAATGTTAGTAGGGCTCCTTGGACGGGGGATCAGCCATCGGAACAACACAAACACAGAACAAAAGCACACATACGTCCATGCCTCAAGTGGGATTCGAACCTACGATTCCAGTGTTCAAGTGGGCGAAGACTGTTCACGCCTTAGACCGCGCGGCCACTGGGATCGGCCTGGTGACAATTTGAGATCTCACTCCGCTATGTGCCAGCGGAGGTGAAAAGTGAAGGTGTTACGTAACACTGTCAAAGTGAATACTACTAAGTTATTTAATAACACTGTATCAGTCTGAGAGGTTGTATAGCGGTTAACTAGATTTATGTTATGATTGCGAATGGAAAATGAAGGAAGTTCACCTACTTAAGTAACAAATTGCAAATTTCGTGAATGTTTGGAGTTCGATTTATAATTGAAACACTCTGGGTTGCATTTGTATACATCATTTGGATTACTGATTTTGACTTTTTTATGAAATTTGATTTGATTTTAATTTGTCCTTCAAGATAAATAAATTTAAAACAAAACAGTTACAAAAGTAGTAACAAAAAATCACGAACGGTATAAATAAATACAAGGAAAAGAATTTGAAGCTAATAATGAGCCAACTCAAGCGTTCCTAGAAAAGTACTAGGAATTTCCTCCTCCACCTCAAGCGCGTAGGCCGTTGCCCTGTTTGCGACGTGCTGCCCTGTAGCTGTAGGTCGCCCGAAACTCCGGTGTCCTCTGGGCGTATAGTTTAGTAGTACTTTGGGAGTCTCTCTCTTGTCGTTCTTAAAACGTAAAGTTGTCCCTGTGCTCAACGAATTAAGCACTACGCCATGAAGGCGTATGGGGAAGTGAATGTATAGCTCCACATTTTCTTGACCTCGGCACTAGATGGAGGTGACCGGTCAGCTTCACGCCCCTGCCGCCCCGGTACCCACTAGATAGGAGGCTGGGTGGGCCCCAGAGCCGGCCTGGATGATCTTGAAAAGATAAAATTCTTGATCCTACTGGGACTCGAACTCCGAACCCTCAGTCGTCCAGCCATTAACAAAACATATTCGTAGCAGTTTTATTTTTGTCTTTCTGTTCTCTCAGTTAAATTGAATACTCCACACCCTGAACGTGTCTGTGAGTGTGTCCAGCCGCTGGACGTGGGAACCTTCTTAATGCTTTCCCATCCCTGTAACTAGACAAGCAACTTACTCATTTCAAGCAAATATTTAGAAAGAATAACAGAAATAACGTGAAATGAATGTCAGGGATTCGAAAGGGATACGGCGGGCTACGTTTCAGCGGTACATGTGGCTCCTGGGTTCGGGCCTTGCGATCCCTGTTCCGTGCAATAGTTGTACTGACATCATTCTGAGTCAGCCGCAGCCGCTCCCCCCCCCCCCCCCCCCCCAAAACCCCCCCCGCCTCCCCCCCACGCGTCCGATAGNACACAACCCGTCTCTTCCTTTAGCAGGGTTTAAAGAGGAACGCTCTGAAGTTCATTCTTGGAACGCGCTAGGCGGTTTGAGCGCGCTCTGTTTACGGGTTTCGCGTATAAACTTCCTGCGCGAAACATCGCCAGTTCCGTAGTTGCTCTGTTAAAAGAGGCCATACCCCTACATTAATGGCTAGCATAATGCAGCCAAGTGCCCGCCTCTGTGGTCTAGCGGTCAGTGTTCTGCCTACAGATCCAGAGGTCCCGGGCTCGATTCCCGGCGCTTCCAGATTTTCTCAGAAGTAGTAGGTCTGGAACGAGGTCCATTCAGCCTCGTGAGGATAACTGACGAACTATTTCAAGGAAATAGCGGCTCCGGTCTAGAAAATCGAGATTGGCGCCATGGGGATCCGTTGCGCTGACCACGCGGCACCCTCTATCCGCAAAAGTTGGCACTAACTTCGCTAATAAGTGGCGATCGCTCGGTCAGTATAGATCGCTTGCGGACTACAGGCCACGGAGTTTGTGTGCAGCCAAGTCCTTGAGAAGTAACAGCCTCTCAGACAGTCAAGAATGTGCATCCAGCTCTTGTGATTAGCAGCAAACTTAATTTTTCAATGGAGTTGAAATTAAGATTAATAATGTGTCTACCACTACCACTACTACTGCTACTGCTGCTGATACTGCTAGTAGTAGTAGTAGTAGTAGTAGTAGTAGTAGTAGTAGTAGTAGTAGTAGTAGTAGTAGTAGTCTAGGAGATTTATCTCAGGTATAACTGAAGCACAAGGCTTGCTTGACCAGTCCCATATTAGCATAAACATGGATATAAATAAAGATTTCTAACCAAGATACGAACTCGAGGTGTCCCTAACACGTAACATGAGCACTATCACAGCACTTCATGCGTAGATGTATTATTAAGTGTAGGAAGAGTTCTGCCGCCGTGCAGTGTGGTGAAACCAGAAGATAGAATTCTTCGTAACTGCCTCTTTGAGAACCACTGCCATATTTTGTTAACTTACCCGTTTGTGAGAATGAAGGTAATCTTGTCTTTCTACCACATGGTTTTGTTGCTGACCGAATGCTTTTTCTTTTTGTTTAGGTACGTACGCCTACATTACGTTGCACGAGAGGGGTAAGTGATCTTGACAGATATTTTTACAACTGATCTGGGTGAATGTGCATGTGACAGTAGTAGGTACCTGTGTAGGTAAACAGTGGTTGTGCATGTGACAGTAGTAGGTACCTGTGTAGATAAACAGTGGTTGTGCATGTGACAGTAGTAGGTACCTGTGTAGGTAAACAGTGGTTGTGCATGTGACAGTAGTAGGTACCTGTGTAGATAAACAGTGGTTGTGCATGTGACAGTAGTAGGTACCTGTGTAGGCAAACAGTGGCAGAATCAGTAATTATGAAATTAAGATCGGTTATCTGTAACTTTAAAATTCGTTATATGACTAGATTTATAAGAAATATAATTTATTTCCTATGTTGTCTCTTCTGTCTCAAACCGTGTAATATACAAGGCAATTCATAAGTACCCCCTGAACTTCGGAATTCGGCAGTCCAACAAGGAGCCCGAAACAGCAGAAAGGAACACATCAGTAGGCAGGGCATCTCTCCATGTTTGTTTGGGTAATAGGCGCCATGGCGTACTTGCAGGTTTCACCGCTAGGGGCAGTCGTGACGAAACATGGCGAGGACGGACTTTCAGGAACATGAGATTGGTATGCGTGGCCTCCGTGGTAAAGTTGTTCCTATGATAATTAAGCCCTACGCCATGAAGGCGCAGTGGGGGAGTGAAGGTACGGATTCACATTTTCTTGACCTCGGCATTGGGTGGAAATGAATGGTCAGCTTCACGCCCCGGCCGCTTTACCCCCGGAGAAATAGCCCGCGGCACCCATTGGATAGGAGGTTGGGTGGACCCCAGAGCCGGTCTGGATGACGTGGAGAAAATTTTTTATCCCAACCGGGCTGGAACTCCGACCCCTCGGTCTTCCAGCGCGCAGCCAGTCGCTATACCGACTACGCTATCCCGGCTCCTCGTGTGTTCCCCGCGGCTTTATAAAATTACATATTTTGAAGCCTTTTAGTCCAGCAAAAACGTCAGGCGCAGGCTCCATTCGAAATGAGAAAATTAAGTAGCGGAGCACCGTTGAACGCTTGAACTCTTTAGGCCAGTTCTCTCTTCTCAGAATTTCGTACTTTTCTCAACACGTTACAGAAATTTCAGGCCTGACGCATGGAGAGGACTTGTTTGTATCCACCTTCTCCTGCTCCAACTTCGCGTTCTCTGACCCTGCCGTGCGCACACACTATAGTGAGGCAACGGAAAGAGGTTCCATGAATAGTGGGGATGACAGCGCTAGAAGCGTTTCCTTACAGCCTTGTCATACCCCAGTCCATCCCCTGCTGCATAGGCATACAGCCAAACTCTTGTCACTACCTACTGCTGTACATTCGTACGAACGGATTGGCTAGATGATTTCAGATGAGTATAGGGATGCACGCTGCAGAAGGAAGTGGAAACTATTAAGATAGACCGGGGGGGGGGGCATGTATATTATATGGGACCCCTTTCCGTGCCCTCGGTATGGCTAATGAATTAAGTAAAAGTACTTCGGTTGGCAACACTGTCCACGCCCGTTCCATTACTACAATTGGACATCAGAGTGATAACATACTCTTTCCCTTTTGGGTTTATTAAATCAAAGTGGGGCCACCGAAAGAAACCCTTAAGATCTCCGGCCCTGGAAGTGCTGGGAAAGCAGCTACTTATCTTGCCCGACAAGTTCCAATATGTACGTGTACACGCGTTCCCTCTCGTTGCTTTAATTATCTCGAAAACACAGAGACTTATGAAGAGGGCTGGGTATAGTGTGTGTGTTGTTTATCTCTGCAACGTTTGTTTGAACGTCTTTTATTGCTGAAATTAAGCGACTGACGCTGGACATGAGCGCAAAAATGCATATATGTCTCCGTATAGAGTGTCCGTTAATTTTGCCCGATATTAATCGAATTTTAATGTATCGATATCTTTTAATACAACTCTTTAGTATGAAATTTCATGCAAACCTGTTCAACGGCTCTCAGGTTTGTTACATGCCGATAGACAGATGGACAGACATGGCGGAATTCGTGTCTAAAATAATCAGAGGTGTGGGCTCGAGGGGGCGCTGAGGAGCATGAAGGCATTCATGTAAGTGGGCGTGTGGCTGTTGTCCTAATTGGAAGGTTTCATTAAATCACAGTAGAATTCTAAAAGCATCATATTTCACGAAAATCCATTCAGGAGTTCTCGAGTTGTGTCATTCATGCAGAAAGATAGAAGGATTGAAGAGTTTTAATTGGCTGTCCTCATGGATGCGAACGCCTGTAAAAAAAAGCACTGCTCTCTTGGGAATAAATGGTGAAGTAGAAGTCGCTTACTTTTGTTTTGTATTCTGCTGTTTTTACTGAACGTTTTCCCCACAAAACTAGACACAATTAAAGCAGTATAAAAAGGGGTTGTCCCTATTTAAATGTATAAACAGTGGCCATGCTGTTTCTTCAAAGTACACGTAAATATATTAAGTAATGCCAGTCCCACACTGAGAAGTGTAGATGTTGTTTCATGATTAAGTATTGTCATGCGTTAGAGTGACTCTCGACGGGTTTTGGGTTGGATTTATTGATCACTTTAAACACACGACTCGTGACTACATTTAATTCTAGTGTCATCGCCGAGCTCCACACTTTACAAATCACTACAGCCCACAGACTAATGTTAGTCTGTTACAGCCTCCACTAGCCGTTCCCTGGTAACGGCCTCTATAGTGGGGACTCTTCAACTGCACCGAGTCTTCTCTTCAGAGGTTTCCTTACAACTCAGTGAGTTCTTCACAACTGACTGACTCCCAGGTTGGCAACCATTTCGCACCAACCTCCCAGTCGTCTCTTCAGACAGACTTTCAACTAACTACTCACTAAGGTCTAAACTTCGTCCAGCGTATAACCCGTCTGCACGGACCACGTGGAAAACAGCTCTTCTATTGTAATTCAACTGTTGTTGTGTGGAGACGTGTTTAACGCGCTGCTGCATAGCAGCGGCCTCCGTGAGGACTACAGAAAATATCGTTTCCAACAGTTCCTCTATTGTAGTTCAGCTGTTGCTTGTTAAGAATCTGCTCCCTACTAATAGCTGTTGTCGTTTGTTTCGCGGTCGTTGCCTAGAAACGGATCTACGCCTCAGTATTTTTACCGGTTCGTAGCTTCCAGGTTAAAGCCATGAAGATCGAAAATATAAAATTTCAGCCATCTACTGAATTTAATTAATTTTCGGTTTATTTCTGGACTGTGCGATGCTCTTGCTGTTCCAGGTGTAACAAGGAGGAGATAATTTGGCAGAATCGAACATATCCAACATTCAGTTTAATTTTGTCATCTCTTGCTAAGGATATGGGTCAGTACTCTTCTGTATAACACCACTGCACCCTCCACAATCTGCTAGCCCCATGTCTACAAGAGTCTGCAAGGATTCTAGGATTCACAACTCTCGAAAGGCCTTCAAAAAGTAATTAACATGATATTGCCTAGAACGCCATGTCCAAGACTCGAAGTTTGGACGATAGCCTCAAGACGCATTACATTCTCTAAATCTACTGCCAGAAAATATCAAAATCCTCCCTATAGCCTTTACACGAACAGTCAAATCAGTATTTTTTTTTTATTTCTAGTGGGGTGAGACTGAGTCCCTTGTACTGCGGCCACTTCTGGCCTATTGTACCAGCCCCAGATGATAGGTGAGGGTGATTGTGGAGCAATTGATGGAATGAAGATTGGCAGGGGAAACCGAAGTACTCGGAGAAAACCTGCCCCAGCGCCACTTTGTCCACCACAAATCCCACTTGGCCAGACCCCGGATCGAACCAGGGCCACCGCGGTAGGAAGCCAGCGACTAACCGCTTGAGCTATGGCGCGGCCCAAATCTGTAATTACTAAGAATTTTGGAAATAAGGTAAAGTAATATTAACACGTCATCGCCGAGCGTTGGTGTAGTGTTAGCCCCTTCCATCTTCTGTCTGGTATTTTGGCTACATTCTCTGGGGACTGACTGTACTGGCTGAGATTCTTCATGGTGTTTCTCAGTTCCTCTAGGCAAACGTTGATGTAATATCTTGTCCCTTTCTTCCACCTAGCAGTAGGACGTGACAGAAACTTATTAATGCAGTTTTGCAACTATTTGCATCCTTTCGTAACCTGATCTTTCTCAGGTGCTTTAATCTTATCAGCACTTTGTTTGGACAGCCCTAAACCTGCCCTGCCTTCCCTAAGATTGCAGATCGCGGTTTCACATTCGTGCAGAATAACAAACAAGAATTAGGCATATACTTCCATATACCGTGTGAACGTGGGCCAGAAAGCTGCACACAATTACCGAGTGCCCTTATCTGTTGATCTGACTGCAGACGTACTCGTGATTTCAGTTTCTTGCTGTTGTTTCCAAATATACACACTTTTCTACATTCTTGCCTTCACACTATAAAATGGTTTGTTGAATTTGATGTTCTTGTGGTGTGGGATGTACCAATAAGATTGTGTATCTGGCAAAACTTTAATGATATTTCGGGTGAACATATTGCCTACATCTTCAGGGCTGAAAATTAATGAAAGTAACAAACCAGAGATTTGCTTGATTGACTTGTTCTTCGACCCAGATGGTGATTCCTCTGAAACGTCGTGAACTTCTGTTGGATTGCACTGCTCACATTGCAGAAGACAGTGGCCATAATGGAAGATTTATTCGCCATTGGTGTTCATGTTCCTGCTTATGATCTGAAAATGGAATAAGCAGTTCGGACTATGCAGTACCCTGAACTTAGCTTGTTTCAGAAAGAAACCCACCTTGTGCATGTGCGCATGCCTTCAGTTAATCAGTAAAACAAAGTACTCGTACTAACGTACTGTTGCAGAATGCCCCTGTGAGGCATTCCGACGACCTCGTGTCATGATACAGAAGCAAGCTGCTGATAATGCGTGCAGTTGGAAGGATGCTGATCATACGAAAGGCAGATTTTAGTGATTTTAGTCCGCAAGCGAACCGTAACGACCGAGCGACCGCCGCTTGTGGGCGAAGTTAGTGCCAACTTTAGCACATAGAGTGTGTCAGCGCAACAAATCCCCACAGTCGTTAATTTCGGTTTTCTAGACCGGAGCCGCTATTTCTTTGAAATAGCTCCTCAGTTATCCTCACGAGGCTGAGTGGACCCCGTTCCAGACCCAATACTTCTCAGAAAATCTGGTAGCGCCGGGAATCAACCCAGGACCTCTGGAACGCTGACCACTAGACCACAGAGGCGGTCATTGTAAGAGGGACATACCGTTTAAATAGAAGTAAAATGTAGTACGATGAAAAGGCGAGACATTTAAAGTTGTCTTCTATTGAGTAGTGTATTTGTAATTACTCTGTAGGATTCTTGAGAAATATTGATCACAATTTATAAAAGTCAGGTTTTCACGTGCAAGAAGATTAATTTTAAACACGATTTATCCGTAGGCTATTTCATTAGAATATGCCTAACTTTAGCGACTATATTTGTATGCCATTCCGGTTTAGCCCGGCGACCAATGGTATTCTTCAGACAAGGGAAGCTCAGTGCAGAATGTTGAGGCAGGGCTGCCTCACCAGAAAGTGAGCCAGTTGTAGTGCTGTAAGCTTGACTACCCGCCTCTCTCAGAAGGTGACAGTTAGGGGTTGACGTGACTTACTATCGGAAGCCCTGTCTTCATCCCCCACCCTCCCCCAGTGCTGGGTCCTGAACAAGGAACCCTGATTGACACTTATCCGGATTTAAATCTGTTCGGGTTTGTCGCTAGAGGTAACCTCATTTTCATGATTGCATGTAAGGGTTCAGAGACAAACTTGCCATATATCGTTTGTTTTATGGGACAAGCGTGTGCTTTTATAGAAATTTTAGTTCTGTAAGGAAGCATAGGTAAGAAATAAATTTATCCCTGTGCTTAACTAATTAGGCCTTATGTCATGAAGGTGTATGCGGGAGCGGATGTATAGATCCACATTTTCTTTTCCTCGGCACTAGCTGTAGATGAGTGGTCAGCTTCACGCTCCTGCCGCTTTACTTCCGGGGAAAGAGCATCTGGTACCTATTAGGAGGATGGTTGGGCCCCAGAGCCGTTCTGGACGACGTGGAGAAGAGAAAATTCTTGATCCTACCGGGACTTGAACCGACCACTCGGTCGTTCAGCCCGTAGCCAGTCGCTATACCGACTGACCTATCCCGGATCCTGTATTTGCCTGCGAGAGGTATTTTTGTTTTTCCGATATGGCTTTTGTACTGGTAGTGTTACAAGTGATCAGTGCAAGAAGTTACTTTTGACCTGATTCAACACGTATTTTCACTTCGAGACATTCCGTGCTATACACAACGGAACTGTAGGATGATGGATGCACATCGCGCATGCGCGAATGTGTCAGTTGTTGACAGGTGACGTAAGCACATAATCTTGGTTAGACTCGCATATAGCCCTGCCCTTTTTGCTCCTCAAAATACGGATGAAAAACACTTAATACCCTCCAAACAAAGTGCACTTCCTGTTCGAAAGGGATTACTTATGAAAGTGGCGCTATTTTGCGCGCTTTACGTCGTGTGCTACGTTTTATGGGATCGTTGGATAATGCACATAAAATAGTACTAGAGTGGATTGTGCATGGTCTGCATTCATCCGGATCGGATAAAGATTAAGGTCTTTTGACGTTTGGTGAGAACCAGCAAGGAGTTGCAGTGGCGTTGCGAGTTTGTCCATCCGCGAAGGTGTAGCAGCAGCAGCAGGGTTGCGAAACCGGTATCGGGACGGAACTGAATTACTAAGATATTAACTGAAACTTTATACGCAGTTTCTCCTATAAAGTGTCACTTTTGGCAGTAGAGATTTCGTCATTGTCAAAATGTTCGAAGCGAGTTTTGCGCACAGAATATTGTGACGTATAGACCCGTTGCTAAGCAGTGAATCTGTAAACATCGGCCGTTACTAGACAATGCTCGCAACACACACGCGGCCAACAGTACAGGAACAGACACATTAAAAGCAATCTGACGAACGTTGCTACCGTAACCACTGTCACTTCTGCTCGGCTTCCGGAGCGACATCCCATTCGGGCCCAGTGAGTGAGTGAGGAACTACATACAAAACAGTTGACGCACGTACTGTTTACACATTTAAGTCTACTGAAGCACGAGAGGGTTATACCACCAAAACTCACAGCACTTGTCCCCAGCTGGAGGTGGGGGGGGGGCGACATGGTTACACCGTACCACTCGTAAAAAAAGAGTAAAGGTTTCCCTGTAACAGGCCGCGGAGGCCCATAGGGTTGTGAGATGTTGAGGATCCCACATTTTTCAGACAATCGGCTCACAGATGGCGGTAAGGTTGTCAGCCTTACGCGCCGGCCGCCCTTTACCACCAGGAATATTCCTGGTACTCATTTCTGTTAGAGGCTGAGTCGACCCCAGGGCCATAGTGCGGCTGGAAGGATTAGGTAAATTTAAAAAATGCAACTCATCGGGACTTGAACCTGCGACTTTCCAACTTGTAGCAACTACACTACCGCGTGCCCCCACCGTACCACTCGTATCAGGGCGAAAGTCAAACCAACAATTACATCGTTTCTTGGTCTTCGGTTTGCTCGTTGCTGATTGCTTGTTTGTTTATATTAAAGAATCAGAGGTGGTCAGTTGGCATGGTGTCAAGTACACGGTTCCACGAAATATTGACGAAAGAGATGACAGATAGAATGCAGGCATATTCTAAGACAACATACATTTCTTACAGAACTAGCACCAAGTTATGGAGCGTTCTCGAAACTATACTTTATCAAATGCAAATACATCTTTGCCGAAATCCAAAATATACTGCCCAAAAAGTGTTATTAAAATCGAGATTACTAGAAAAATTTAAAAGGCCCTAAAATGTTGACTGCTTGGACTAGAAACATTGCGTTTGCTCCTACATATCCAGAAAATCATGGCCCCTGAACTAAGTACGTGCTTATTCTGAGACCAGAAAAGTTTGTCCGTGCGCACATAGTGTTTGCTTTGAATCTCGCGACGGCGAGCTTGAGCTAGGCAACCAGCACGTCTCTTGCTGCCTGGTAAGGTAACAGCGGGACACGCCTAAACGTCAAAGAGATCTGAGTTCTTCAGTTTTTCTGTACTTTCGGTAACATAGCTCAAGCGGTTAGTCGCTGTCTTCCCACCGCGGCGGCCCGGGTTCGATCCAGGTTCTGGTCAAGTGGGATTTGTGGTGGACAAAGTGGCGCTGGGGCGGGTTTTCTCCGAGTACTTCGGTTTCTCCTGCCAATCTCCATTCCACCAAATTCTCCATTATCATAATCACCTGGGGCAGGCTACAATAGGCCAATCAGTGGCCGCCGTCCAGAATGGACCCAGTTGGACTTCGATCCCAAATAAGCGAATTAAAAAAAAAACATGCAAGGTCGACAGTTACCATCCTTTTCCAGCTGGGCGACTGATAGCTTCTCAAAAAGAACACCTTATCTGTTCGATTTATTATAAGGAGAGATGACGTATCTCTGTCTTCATATCTCGTGGCCCCGACTGCCTCACCGTGCGGTTTAAGCACGCCGGAATAAAGCTTCTGTACTTTGGAAGACTTCAAGACGTCGGACGTCTTGTTAGTGCAGTTAGCCCTTTTGTTGAGAGTGAAATATTGTGACCTGTTCTCACAGTCTGTGTCCTAATCAAATGACAGAGAGATACAAGAAAGCAGTGTTCACTAGTTGGGCGTGGCTGTTCACTTATTGATATTAACCCACCTGGACAGAACACATTGTTGCTCTGTATGGCGTTGTTAACAGAATTACCCCACCGCTGGAAAGTAATTTCAAAAACTGAACAAAAGGGCTCCACTCGGCACGGCGGCCACTGATTGGCCTTTTGCAGCCTGCCCCGGGTGATAATGATGATGGAGAATTTGGTGGAATGAAGATTGGCAGGGGAAACCGAAGTACTCGGAACAAACCTGCCCCAGCGCCACTTTGTCCACCACAAATTCCACTTGACCAGACCCGCGGTGGGAAGCCAGCGACTAAGCGCTTGAGCTATGGCGCGTCCAGGTCGCGAGAGTAGCGAGTACAGTAATGCAGCTCCAGGTTACTGAAACTGACGCAGTGCAAATATTTGTTCTCCTCATATAATAAAAGCTGTGATGTTTCTCTTGGCCCCGTGAGGTGGGCAGTGTAGCTCATACACGTATGCCTCAGTGTTCCTTGACTTCGTATTCTCCAGGCCAGGGAAACGGGTGCAGTTGTGTTTCCTCATGGCCACAGTTCGCCATTGGCATGAGAAGGTAACTTCTTAACTTGAGTTTGACAGTTTTACTTCCAAGGAAGATCTCCCCGTGTATTCAGTTGATAGCTATTGTACAATTTCGCAAGTAGCCAGCGGTTGACTCATTTCAGTCTGTTATCCTATCCCATTTTATGCTACTCACTGTGTATTTATTGTCCAGCCGTTAATGAAACCCGAAATAAATGTGTAAGATAGGTTTTGAATGCCCCAAGGTGTGAGTGTATTATCGACGGGGTGGATAGTAAGTAATTAAATAAGTTCTCCTGATGGCTGCTTGCCAAATTACACGAAATAAAATAGGTTCTGTCAGCACAGCGCACCGCTGAATCTTACTGCCGACATCTGAGATGAAGCCAACGTAAATAAGCCGTAAAGAGAGGTCAAGGGAAGGTTTAGAACTAGTTACATGCAGTCGTCAGACGTGTACTTGGCGTTCCCGGGAGAAATGTATACATGTATATTGAAGCAATAGATTAGCCTTACCGTTTCTACTAAAGGTTCTGCCATGCGTGCACTTTGTCATGTTGAATGTGAACAAGATTATTGATACAGCATAGTAGTGTAAGATTGGAGCCGGCACAGCTCAGTCGGTATAGAGCTGGACGGCTGGGGTTCGATCCCCGGCAAAGGGAAGAGATTTTTCTACAGTACACAGTGTCTAGTCCGGTTCTGGGGCCCTTCCAACCTCGTATACAATGGGTATCTTTGGCCCTTCACCTAGGGATAAAGCGGCCGGTGCTTGAAGCTGACCACTCACCTGTGTCTGGTGACGAAGAGGAGGCTGGTGGACTCCCCAGTTCGTTTACATGATAATGCTTAATGACTTAAGCACAGGAACACCGTTTCTTTTACGTATCGTGTGAAGTAGGTAATTCCCTTATTTCGGAACAGCTGGTTTTGAGAACGGTCCGGGGCGAATATTATGTACGTGTCGGGGTTGTGCATGACGGTTTCGGATTGGATGATTTGATCCGGAATCCGATCAAGAATAATTTCTTTTCCTTTTCTGAACTGTTCCATGCAATGTAAATCCTGCCATGATCTGTCAGCGTCAAAATACAACGGAGAAGAAGAAGGCGAGATGATGAGATGTGTACATTGTTTATACCAGCCGAATTTTTCAGTTCTGCCAACATCACTTTCGGTATAATTTGAGATTTTGGAATTCCCTCTTGCTTTCGTGGGCAAGTGTGTACGTACACACACATACGTAACAGATACACGCACTTTAGTTAGTATGTGTGGAAGGACACGTGAAGATGTAACATTTGTAAGTTGACACACACACATCCTCCTGTAATTCTCTGTGGCTGTCTGAAGGCAGTTCCCTGCTGCACTAAGTAACCCGAACAGCTTTCAAGCAGAACTTTATGTGTACTTGCAACAATGCCGGAGACCAGGAGAGAAGTGAGGGGATTGTGCAACAATTGTCTGTTACAGGACTTACACACCTGATTATGCATTGTCCTCTTTCATGTCCATATTAATTAAACAGGTAATTTATTTCACATATAATTCCGTCTTAAGTAAAACGCGCTATCTAGTCACCCTTCTTCACTACATGTTTCGCCCGTATACTGCCATCATCAGGTGTGTTCTCTCTTTCTAACATTTTTGCTCTGTATGTCAAAATTTCGTATCGCATGTGAACGCGGAATTTCCTAATTAAAATGAATTGATTTCAATTACAATTACAAGTACTTAAAATCAATTGATTTGCCATTGTTTTCCTCGTTGACGCCTGTTCATTTAGAAGATACTTGTTTGAGTATCCCTTTGTCTGTACTTACTTGCGCAGCACTGCCTTTGCGGCGTGGGCATTACGCGTGTTACTTGTGCATTCGTAAGGATGTTGATGTGGTGTTGTTATGTACGCACCAAAGGCTGCAAGTTCCTCCACGGAGCGAGAGTAGGTGTGTTGTATGTATGTATGTACGTACGTGTACCAATTAAAGTCTGCTTTTCCATTGCATCGAACAACAGACGTTCAGTTTTCTGTTCACGTGCGTTTGTAATGCAAAATCTATTTTTTGTCATAATGATGTTTGATTGTAAATATTGCGTTGTTCTCTAATGTGATGCCGTGCAGATTGGTAGCAGCGCTCTTCCGAATTGCTGGGACCTATCTAAGAAATCACGTGGCCGTGAGAACTTGAGATCTCGTACTTTGATTTCAGCTGAAGAATATGGGGAGACATTTCACGCTGCGTTAAGTCACTCGAAAGCCGCCGTGAGCCGTTGTCTTGAAACTATCAGCACGGCGCTGCAGATATTTAGGAAATGCTTGTACCACGTGAGAGTCTCAAAGTCTGTTCTTGTAGGCATTCACAATACGAGTAAATATTTGATTTATACGATTTTTTTCTGAAAGGCGGAAAACAACGTAAGAACTGTTTGATTTCCCATTTAGTTACGAAAATTCGGAAGCGCCGGCCCTGCTGAATATGACGTGGAGAGGAATAATAAATTGAGTTTATATTTTATAAAACTTGTTAGCGTATGTCGAAAATGCCGAAAGCGAAGGCGCTACTCTTATTGATCGGTAGACGCGGGTGAGATTTGACGTCAAGGTCCGAGTTACTTATTGCTCGGCCGCGCCACAGCTCAAGCGGTTAGTCGTTGGCTTCCCGATCCCGGGTCTGGTCAAGTGGGATTTGTGGTGGACAAAGTGACGCTGGGGCAGGTTTTCTCCGAGTACTTCGGTTTCCCCTGCCAATCTTCATTCCACCAATTGCTCCATAATCACCCTCACCTATCATCCGGGGGTGGTACAATAGGCCAGAAGTGGCCGCAGTACAAGGGACTTAGTCGCACCCCACTAGCAGTAAATAAATAAAAATAAAAAAATACATTTTGGTCTGGTTAAAAATTCTAAGATCAACCTTGTATAGAAAGTTAGCAATATTGCCTGCGAACGTAATATGTACGTCCATGTAGATTAGCAGTGAGGCTGCGTTGTTAAGTTAGGAAGCAGAAGCTGTATGCTCCCGAAACGTCTGTTGACTTTCACCGGACTACAGATCGTTGTATCGCAGAGTACAGAACTCTTCATTTTAAATGTTTCTATATATTCATGCTACTACTGGATTTTATATGTAACATTACGCATTTGGGGAAATGAAAACGATTAGTAAATTTTAGTCTCTAAACCCAGTCTCTTCATGCTGTATCGTTAGTCGAAAATGTGTGTTTTGTGTTCTGTGCCGTGAGAGGCAGAGCCGGTAAGTTCGCAGTATGAGATGTGGGTTCTCTTTCGTCATAAAGGGTTTATCTTACAGCAACACATCCTTCTGGGAAGTAACATTGTACACTTCGGTAATTTCGTACCGTATAACCGCCTTCACAACTTTGTGTCGTTTCCCTTCAAGGGATAAAGGCGGTTCCTTATGCGAACCGAAATTAACGGCCGTGGGGATCCGTTGCGCTGACCGCGCTACACCCTCTATCCGCTGAAGTAGGCACTAACTTCGCCGACACGCGACGGTCGCTCGGTCGGTATAGTTCGCTTGCGGACTGAAGCCACGGAGTTTGTTTGTTTGTTGTTCTGTTTATGCGAATAGAACCGATTTGTGCCTGATTTCGTGACACTGCATAGTGGCGAATGGGGAATAACTAGAGAAATGGCGACAACAAAGGATCTGGAGGAAAAACCCGTAGTCTAACCAAGGAACTATCCCAGCATTTGCCTAGAGGGACTGAGGAAGACCACGAATATCGTATTCCAGCCGAGGTTCTCAGCAAGCACCTAGTGTAACCTTTACTGCTATCAAGAATCCGTTCTGGCGAATGTAAATACAAAATGAAAATGTAATTTCTTCTGCCTTTCCTAAGAATTAGAACATTACGCTATGTCACTAGCTCATTAAACGTTATCATTAATAACTGGATTACAGTTACTTGAACGGCGATCTGTATGGATCTGATAGGGGCGCATGTCGGTGGCCCAGCTGAAGAGACCATAGCGTCCTGCTGTTGACCCACGCCGACTGACTGCCCTCGTCATATCGTCGGACCGCAGGCGTACGTGTATAGTCGAACTCTTGTGAAGTCGAGTCACACGAAAACTGGTCGAATATTATATCTAGCTGTACACTGCTTGCCTGCAGGTAAACTTGTAAGGTGCAGTGGAAGGGAAATTTCATTTGCTGTTCAATAAATAGTTAATTAAGCAAGGCAGAATCAAGCACGATGATTTGACTACAAGCAGGGATATGACGAACATTTAATTAGTTATGCTAATCAGATTCTACTGAGTTAATACAAACTTTCTGATCTGTCAGCCAAATGGTCTCAAAAGGAAAGTGCGATAGTAGAACTTCTCCCAGGAAATGGAGTACTTACCTGGGTCAGTAGTCGTAGAATAAGTTTGGGAACACGAAAAACATAATTTTGTTTTATTACTAGTGGGGTGGGACTAAGTTCCTTGTGCTGCGGCCACTTCTGGCCTATTGTACCAGCTCCAGATGATAGGTGAGGGTGATTGTGGAGCAATTGGTGGAATGAAGATTGGCAGGGGAAACCGAAGTACTCGGAGAAAACCTGCCCCAGCGTCACTTTGTCCACCACAAATCCCACTTGACCAGACCCGGGATCGAACCCGGGCCGCCGAGGTGGGAAGCCAGTGACTAACTGCTTGAGCTGTTGTCAGGCGTGCCTACCCATGCATTTCCTAGCAAGGGACGTCCTATTTTTGCGCATTCGTTGCTGTGGGAACTGAACAATTCGGTCTCTGTTGCTTAAGCACTTCCCTAGGCAACGGTCTGTTTATGTTTCGTTGCCTAGGAATTGCTAACCGTTGACCAGAAATGGACGTTTTACAGTCCTGCCTTCCTAACGGCATCGGGCTCCTTGAGGAGCTTGAAATTTCTCGAGTAGCCTCGGACCTAACTTGGTTACATTCGTCCATCACTGGCGCGCAGTGCATGAGGACAAGGTCACTGCTGTACACTGCTTAGTTCATAATGCAACATAGTGAGACCGCTGCGTGCTCGTCCTCAGGCGGTTACGTGTGCTGTATATTCTGTTCCTTGGGTTTAGATACTGTTATTTGCATTGTTATTCTGGGTCAAAGAGGGATATTAGTTTAAATTCAAAATTAAACTTAAAATTAAAGTTGTTTTAAAAATTTATGTGAATTTCAGTACTATAATATTTGCCATTTTCATCGGACTGTAGTGTTTCACGTGTAGTATTGTGTCTGGAACCCAATGTTGTGTTAGTTATGGGTGCTTATGTGGTTCTGCCACTGGTTGCAACTTCATGGCGTTTCTGTATGGGTCGTGTGAGGTAAATTTGGTGCTATCGAGTGGCTGTGTCTCGAGAATTGGGGTTTGGTTATCGATCATATGGAGGTTACTCCTGAGGTTTAAGTAGATATGCTGTCGGTCTAGACTTCTCTTCGCTACTTTTGCAGTGTCCGTGGTACCTATCATTTTGCCGCATGGGACGTCCTGAGTTACCCATTGCTGTTGCTTGGACGCGTTGTTTAACTCTGGTATTGAAGTTTCGTCTTGTTTTTGTCCGATGTGATATTATTCACAGTCTAGACATCTAATCGCTGTATGCCATTCCTACTACATTGATCTATTCTCCGTGGCTTTACCGTCAGTTTTACAGTGTTTCGTGTGGTGTTTCCTGTTTAAAAGTTTCATTGATTTTGCATAGAAGAATAATTTTATAGTTCTTCTTCTCTGGTATTTGAAACTGTGATCCATTTTTTTGTCTACTTGTATTTTCATGTACGTCCTACCGTTTAGGAGGGGCTATATTTTTATTTTATTTGGGTTTTGAACGAAGCAGTACGCTTTGTGCGCATGTGCAAATCTGGTGCAGTTTCCACTCCTCTTGCTGCTGTGTCTTTGCAATCAGTACTCGCTGTTATCCCACCATTCGGCGCTATATAAACTGAGGTAGTAACAGCGTCATTAAATCGACCGTAAATAAATACCAGTTAATTGATACACAGCCCCGCTTAATCCGACGTGAGCCAGGAGCATCCGTCAGGCGGGCCGCTGTTCATCATGTACAGCGAGAGGCGAACTCCAGCATGCACAGAAATCTCCAGCAAAACATGAAAATGGTTGCACTGATGTATGTAATTTGTAGGAGGCTGGGCGACGTGTAAGAGATATCTTGCTGGTGGTGGCATTGGGTGTTCGGTGTAAGGATGTTAGAGGTTTCAATGATATCTTGTTATCTTTACACCATTCCTACTTACTTACTCATGGAGATGAGCACTTCTTGAGGAGCCGCCAAATCTGCAGCTACTCAGGAATTTCCGAGAATTTTATGGAACCCGAATGTTCATTATCGTGTTCACAAGAGCCCTACACTTGTCCCTATCCTGAGGCAGATCAATCCAATCCATGCCATCCCATCCTATCTCTCTAAGATCCATTTTAATATTGTCCACCTACCTACGCCTTGGTCTTCCCAGTGGTCTCTTTCCTTCTGGCTTTCCCACCAATATCCTATATGCATTCCTCGTCTCCCCAATCCGTGCTACATGCCCTGACCACGTCATCCTCTTTGACTTGATTATTCTAATTAAACTTGGAGAAGAGTACAAGTTATCNTCAAGTTTGCTTGGTATGAATACATCTGAAGATACTCAGTGGACATTAGCCTTTGTTTTATAAACATAGCGACACATCGAGGGCTCGAATTGCCCGAAGTAGTTCTGCAATTGATAGCGAATTGTCTTCAGTAGTGCAGGTGTTCCCTGGGCCCCCACTTAGAGTTTTTCTATAGTACTCGCCACATGTCACTGATGCTCCATTTGCAGTTTCTCTGTGGTCACAATTGTATATAGTTGTTGCGTAAGCAGATCGGCTGCAGTGAGCCCATATATGGAAAGCAAATGTGACAATTGAATTCACTGCTACGTCCACCCGAGGCGCATTTTGTGATGCGTCCCGCGCTGTACCGAGTGTACTAACATGTCATTAGTTAATTTAATGTACATATTGTTTTTGTACTCAGTTCGTTATAAAATAATTCGGCTGTAATACGAGTCGTTTGGAAATGAACAGGTCCGTATTTCACTCATTTGACATTTCCGCCAGAATATTTTTAATATCTAAGTAACAACTAGCGAAGCTGATGTATCTTAATAGCGCGCATCCTGTTGTGTGTCACGACCAAGATATATAAAAGTATATAAGATAGCGGTTCGGTCTAGTATCCTCGAAGCACTTGGTTCTGATTTCGAATCTCTCTCGCCGTTCTCAGATACATTTTGGGAAATTACTGGATAAAAAAGGAGGCATAAATTGATATTTTTTATAACTTCGGCTCCCAATATTATCTGATTTTACCAGATGCAATGGATCGATTGTTTCCACCTGTTGCTGCGAGTGTGTAGCAGTGATAGCAGTCTCCTGTTGGCATTCGCTAACCTCTCTCCCCTGGGAAGGTGCGCTGGGATAGTAGACCAAGAGGACTGATGTATTGCAGATAATCAGTCTAGCAACGAGTTTTAAAATGCTGCTGATTATGAACTGACAATAGAACTATGTAATGTCATTGTCAATCCCAGACAGCAAACATTACATACATAAATTATTATGATTAATAATACATAATTATGGGGCTCGTATTATGAGCCCTTCTATCCATTGGTATTCAGAATATTTTCTGTTCCACGCTCCTCAAAATGCGAGGGTTAAATGCACATAACTACAGCTGTATCTGATTTATGTATGGGTAAGAAACTCGGTACTTCGTCCCAAGGATAGGACGTGTATTGAAGGTGTCATAGAAGAATGACCGTTATATGCGGCCCCTTATGCAATCAAGTGGGTGGCAACGAACCCAAGCCCTCCATCTTCATACAGCACGTCTCATAGGAAAAGGAATTAGGAATCTGTTCATTGCGATGAGCTGCGCATGCGCGAGTTAATTTCCGGGAGTAGTGTGCATGACTGGTCACTCGCGCTTAGACCCTACTTGATCCGTTTGCTGTATTCATCTGCGTTCGCAAGTATTACGTATAAAACTGCATGGAATCGTTACGGATTATCTGTAGTGCGGGTGGCCTCAGTCTCAATTTCAAACGGAACGTCAGAGCCTCTGACGGGGGATTTCCCCGATTTCTCTCGTCGAACGCGAAGACGTTTCCTTGAAAGTGACCTCAGTCGCATTCCTCCTGATGAGCATCCCGTCATTTCACGTGGAGTTACAGGAGCTTGCAGTTAGTGATACAGCGTCGTTGTAATTTATATCATAAAAGAAAACATCAGCATATTAGTTTATAGGGAACTCCTGGCAGTAGAAAATCCTATTTTCTCTCTTTGCCTGTAAACTTTTTATGGAGGTTTTGTCGAATTCAGCATAAATTCTAAAGTGTTCTGCTGATGACGTATGACACTTAATGATTACTGGGTTCCTGCGCGTTGCCCACGGTCTACTGCGATACACAACAATACATTTCGGAGACCGAAACTTCTTCGGTCTGCAGCTCAGAAGGTGCATCCCTGTCTTTCGTCCTGATGCATTGTATTCTGTTGAATACTAGACAATGGAGAAAACAAAACAAATCAGTAATAGAAAATTAGTAATTGTGGAAGACGTTCGGCCCACATTGTTCTGTGAAATTTCTTGAGCACGGAAATTGCAGCGTTCCAAGCGACACCCTAGTCTGCGCTGTGCCACAGAAAACCCGCTGCCAAGCAGCCAGACTGCTAATCCGGGCTTTCATCTCCTCACGATGTCTCCTCTGTAGCTCTATTTATTTTCTCTTCACGTTCCTTTATACCCTTTATCTCATTCCTTCGTTAGGCTTTTATTTCCTTCTACAAAATAGGCTACTTTTTTCTTTTCCATGTTTTAGGTTGCTCTGTTGTTAATTTCTTTTGTTTTCTCCTCTTTTTAGTTTATCTTCATTTCATTATCTTACTTTCTTCCTTTCTTTGTTCTTTTCTTCCTTTATCTGTATGTACTACCAGACTTTCCTCTCCTTCCTCCCTTGTATTTCTAGAATTTCTTATTTCTTATATTACGATTAATTTCTCTGTTCTGTCGAAGGCCTGTCACATTCCTGGTTTAGTTTACTTATGCCGCTGTCATTTTGAAATGTGAGTGCATTACGACAGTGCGCTGTGAGGAATGTACGCAGCACACGTGACCCGAAATTGCTTAAAGCAATTGAGAGATTCCCCGAGAAACGTGAGTGGGTAACCACCGTCTCCAACAAAATAGGAGCTGGAGCTTAAGGAGAACGAGCTACAATTTTATTGTCCCATTGCGACGAACACCGCTGCCGAGATCTGCCCCTCATTTCGCCTCTACAGAGCTGCTCTTTGTGATTACTCGTACCTCCAGCATCATTCTTTCTCTCTTTCCTGTTGCTCCCACTTTGGGGCGCAGGGCTGTTTCTCTACAGTTTCTGAATCCTGAGACAGTCGGTAGGAGTCTTTGGACGGGGGGTCAGCCCGTCGCAAGGCCTCTACCTACACAAGACAACACAAACACAGAATAAACGCAGACAGAATCCGTGCTTTGAGTGGGATTCGAACCCACGATCCCATGACGATTGAACTTGTGACGTGGGGTCGAAATTATCTCCACATATGACTATGTCGATATTATGAAGGGCCGCGCCGTAGCTCAAGCGGTTAGTCGCTGACTTCCCAGCACGGTGGCCAGGGTTCGATCCCGGGTCTGGTTAAGTGGGATTTGTGGTGGACAGAGTGGCGCTGGGGCAGGTTTTCTCCGAGTACTTCGGTTTCCCCTGCCAATCTTCATTCCACCAATTGCTCTACAATCACCCTCACCTATCATCTGGGGCTGGTACAATAGGCCAGAAGTGGCCGCAGTACAAGGGACTTAGTCCCACCCCACTAGCAGTAACAAAAATGTCTGTATGTGTCATCGTTTACCAAGAATGCAAATACTTTTAATAACATATATTTTCTGTCGCTTTTGAGGAGAAATAGTAGGTAGTTCGTTCCATCAGAGCGAAAGGCACTATCTGCTGACATGATGGAGTAGTCTGCACTGTTTGCTATAAACTGCAATGTTTCACATTTTAACCTTTTTGCCTGTTCTCTTCTTTGCTTATGAAGTTCTCCGACAGCGTTTCTATCGTCCTGTAATTGACTCCTATGCAGAAACGAGCCAGAATTCGACGCGTAGAAGAAAACCGTCGGGTCTGTATACAAGGGAACAATTTGGGCTCCTAATGAATGGATTAATTTCGGTGCCTTGTGTTAAAAGTGATTATAGAGAATTTACCCATTGGTGTGGTGCCTTATCTTGCAGACGAGGAAGTATCCTCCGGGTTCTAGCCGTAATGAGCGTGAGTTGTAGGAAAATGCACGGCGATATTTCATAGCAACAGGAGGTTTTTTCGTTGCATAACATTAGTCATATTATCTTTCCCAATTACTTTCCTGGAAACAGGAAAGTTAGTCTTAAGTAACTAAATGGAGCGTAGGACTTGTTAAGAGCGCAGTAGACACGCATCTAGTCAGTTCATCACAGTGTATATGTGATCATAAAAATCAGATAACAGTTCACATCCCCCCCAAATACATTTTGTCAATGGAGTAACCGAGTTAAATATGTCACAGTAATGTCAGTGGTCTGCCGGTCACGGTAGCTGAGCGGTCTAAGGCATGCACTGTCTTCTTTCGCTTGGAAATCGGGACCGTGGGTTCGGATCTGTTTCCTGTGAGGTACGAACTGAATTCTTATATATTATTCTTATACACTGCCGGTCACAGTAGCCGAGCGGTCTAAGGCATGCACTGTCTTCGCTCGCTTGGAAACCGGGACCGTGGGTTCGGATCTGTTTCCTGTGAGGTACGAACTGAATTCTTATATATTACTCTTATACACTGCCGGTCACAGTAGCCGAGCGGTCTAAGGCATGCACTGTCTTCGCTCGCTTGGAGACCGGGATCGTGGGTTCGAATCCCACTCAGGGCATGGATGTTTAGTCTGTGTTTGTGTACAGGTAGAGGCCTTGCGACGAGCTGATCACCCGCCCAAGGAGTCCTACCATATGTGTAAGATCTAGAAAAACCGAAGTGAACGGAGAAGTTCATGGAGGTAGGTAGGCCTAGGCCCACTGGGGCTGCAGTGCTGTGTTTCCCGCTGCAACTTCCCGCCAAAGAAGCGGTTGCTATCAAACATTTGTATGGAACCTGTGCTTGTCTGTAGGTGTAGAACACGATACTGTATTTAAGGCATGTAATTAAGAACGAAGCTGCATACAGTGTGTAGTGCGGTGTCTTGTTGCTTGGTGTTGATGTGGATTGGTATACAGTGCAATCTTGGAGTGCTATTTGTTGATGAGTTGTTGGTGTTAATTAGTATTTCCTGGTATATACACAGTAGATGTGAAGTTTT
Source organism: Cryptotermes secundus (assembly GCF_002891405.2). Classification (NCBI taxonomy): domain Eukaryota; kingdom Metazoa; phylum Arthropoda; class Insecta; order Blattodea; family Kalotermitidae; genus Cryptotermes; species Cryptotermes secundus. The sequence continues at coordinate 135,088 of NW_019726238.1, forward strand.
TCTTACATGTTCACGTGTCTGCCCCTCTGGGATATTCGGATGATTTCAATTGAGTTGTGTGTGTTCTCGTATGTGACATATGTCCGATATGTGATACCTGTTTTTATATAAGTGAAATGGCTTTCATTATGTCTTCTTTCGCATTTGTGTTCGTTGCATTTTTCAAAGAATGTTCCTGCTTGGTATGTGTGATTTTATTCGTTCTGAGGTCTAGTTTGATGTCAGTGTTCTTAAATATTTTCATGGTTTTATTTGTCCCCAAAATATATGAATGTATTCCGTGTCTTTTGCTTGTGGTATTTTCTTTAATGCTCCATTGATTCCGTCAATTGTTGTTACTGATCAGTTTGTATTCTGTGGATTCGTTTATTTGATGCTGGTTATTTATAATGTGTTTTTGATTGTATTCCTTTCTGTGTTCTTATGATTTCCTTCATGGGGTATATCGTTAGTCCCGTAATCACATAATTAATAGCTGCTTTTTTGTTTTTTGAGGGTGGTAGAATTTGTTGGTGTATTCTTGTATTTGCCGCTGTTGGTTTTCGGTATATGCTATATCATGGTACATTGTTTTCAGTTCTTTGTATTGTAGTGTCTGGACAGTTTACTGTATTGTTTTTTAATTTTTACACAGTGAATTGTAAGACGTTTAATATTATTAAATTCTTGTAGTTTGTGGTTTATGTCACTAGGTCTGTCAATATAACTTACATGTATACAATCTGTGTCATTCAAGTAACCTATTAGTTAATGTTGTACATTAATTTGGCATGTAGAAAGATTTAATGCAAAATTGCAGAAATTCGGGCCCCCAGTCATGTTTGTAATAGTCATTATTGAATTGGAAGTAATTCTGTGACAGGTGAACACAGAGCTTAGCAATATCATATTATTGCAGTATCAGCATCGACATCATTGATAAACATTTTCAGCAAACAAGTAGCATCATATGGAACATTTTAATATTTAATATTCTAATAAAATAAATGTATAGGGGCACTATAGCTGAATGTAAAGAGGAGCCACACTGCAATATATCAAATGTAAACATTTGCCTATGCAGAGAAGCAGTTGAGCAGGCAGTAAATATGGCCTAAAGGTGGAAACATGCAATAAACATTAATTTGTACTTTACCTGTATAACAGCTGTGTTGCTGGAAAACAGTGCAGTTGAAATTTGGAATAGATTTCTGATGTCAGTAACTTTGGAAGTGATGTAACACATATAGTAAGCTCGCTTCAAACCATACACCAGTTGGTACATTAAGAATAACCTTAAATACCAGAACGAAGAAAACAAATATTTTGAAAGTTTATCAACTGGCAGTACTACCAACTTTGTTAAGTGTGGTTGAATCTTGAACAGTGAAAGGAAGAGAAGTAAATACAGAGTGATTCTCTCGCTAGGAAACCAAACATTCCTCAATAACTTTTTTTAATTCTTGTATCATTCCCTGTGAAAATTGATATGCACTTATCCTGTATGTTAGACCGCGCCATAGCTCAAGCGGTTAGTCGCTGGCTTCCCACCGCGGCGGCCCGGGTTCGATCCCGGGTCTGGTTAAGTGGGATTTGTGGTGGACAAAGTGGCGCTGGGGCAGGTTTTCTCCGAGTACTTCGGTTTCCCCTGCCAATCTTCATTCCACCAGTTGCTCCACAATCACCCTCACCTATCATCTGGGGCTGGTACAATAGGCCAGAAGTGGCCGCAGTACAAAGGACTTAGTCCCACCCCACTAGCAGTAAAACAAAAATACTCTGATAATTTCCAAAGAAGTGGAGCAAGTTGGGAAGCCGTTTTGGTAACCGCAATTTAGAAGGCTGAGTGCGTACAAATTTTAATGGAAAGCAGTGTAATTAGATACTAACCTCGTCGTGGTTTTATGCAGCCCGATATTTCTAATGCTTCTTGAGTATATTTGTACAGGCGCTGTTTACAGTCATGATGACTTTTCATTTCGCCATTTGAATGAAATACACGATGAAAGGAGATCGGATTTCTGAAAGTACTGTGCTTCATTACTGAAAGTCTGGAATGTGGAGTGTGTTCCCGTCTGTCACATAGAGGCTTATCCCAAAGCTATGTGCACATCATATAGTGGGGCAGTCTGCACAACAGTACTTCAGAAAAACAAAAGGGACACTGCTGTTTCAACATTTATTTATTGGCTGTTGACACTACATGTTTCGACCCTTATATTGGGTCATCATCACGCGTACAAAATTACCAGCAGTAGTTCTTGAATTGCCTCTTAATTTAATATTGATCCATATTGTTTTCTTGTGAGTCTTATAAACTTATTTGAATTTGCTGATAAAACTTGATGTTTTATCTTTTATCGTCTAAATATCAAGTTCTGACTGTCACATGTTTCCGTTTATATCCATTTGTGATCTGTCCGCTGACTTTTCCTCTTGCCTTTGTGTACGTACATATCAAAACAAGCCTTGTATAATGCACATGTGTAACGCGTGTAAAATATGATTCGGGGAAAGAAGGAGCATGTATATATATATATATAACTCACTCAAAACGAAGACAGAACACACACACATACCCAGGAAGCCCAACAGTATAACACACGCAGTCGCAGGAGCACGACACAACAAAACCACAACACACAAGATAGTGAAGGAGTGCTCCAACAAAGGAGAATGGGCGTGACTGACGTAGTGAGGGGCGACGTAGCGATGTGGTATCCTGAACAATTTTAATATTTTTAACGTTGGACAATGTATATGATAGATACATATTTTAGTTATTTTAATGTGTGAACATGGCATGCAATGAACTGGTTTGACGTGGATAAGTAAGCACCTGAAGATGGCATTATTATGCNGAAGTATGATATCACTGTAATATTCTGGAGAGATTAAAGAAAATCAAGGAGAGTTTGTGGGTTATCGGACTCCGGACCGAAAATCGAACCCATGACTCTCCAAATAGGAATCAGAAAATGCTAACAACTCTACCGACGCTTTCGGTCGATGTATCTGTCACCACGGAGGGAAGCAACTGATCACGTGTTGCTGATTGGTGACGCAATAAATGCTGTATCTGTGAAGGGGCCAATCCGACAGCTGCGTGGCTGCGCAGTTGGTGCCGGACATGTTTACTGATGTGGGCTTCAGAGGCTAAACTGAGGATCTGCAAGTAGAAGAGGTAATGTTTTCCCTGTGTTTATTAATTCAGCATCACGTCATGAAGGTGTGTGGGGAGTGGAGGTATAGCTCTGTGCATTCTTAACCTCGGCGCTAAATATGAGTGGTCAGCTTCACACCCCTGGGGAAATAGTCCCCAGTAGCCATTGGATGGGTCCCAGAGCGGCCTCGTCACTGTGGAGAAGAGAGAAATCGCTTGCCTCTGCCAAAAATCGAGCTCGAATTCATCGGCCGCCCAGCCAGTAGCCGGTCGCCATGCCTGCTGAGCTATTCCAGCTCCTAAACTAAGACTCTAGGCAGAGAAATTTACCAAACAAGGACATAAGTTGGTAAAATACACATCAGTTCATTCGGTAACATGCATCTTCGCTGCAAGGCAGTTACAGGAAGAAAATGAAATGGCAGTCCCAAGTGTTTACGTCATCTTCTACTTCTTTGTCTTCATATTCTTCCTCTCTCTCCCTTTATTCTTGTTCACGTCGTTGTGTAAGCAATCGGACCTGTTCCGCTTGAAATACTCGTTTCCTCGGTGAAGTAAGGAGCAGCAGAGGACGGAGATTTCGCAGGGACGGCGAGGTGAAGGAGACGGTGCCTTTCTGGTTTCGACAACAAGGAACTCAGAAGCTTGTCGAAAGATAAGAGAAGAGCATTGCAAAGGACAGTGATTACGTCGAAAAATAAACACCTTGACTGGATATGCATCTACGTTGTGCATCTCAGTGTAACGCAATTTGCTCTTACTTACTGAAGTCCCCACATAAACGAGTATTCAGAACTTCAAGCGGAGCAGTTACCAGTTACTCCTAGAGCATCCGCCCGCCTGGCAAGGGGGATCCTAACAGTAGCAGTTCTACCGCCAGCATGGCATCTCTGGCTGTCAGGGCACCCTCGAACAGCGATGTGGGAGTAACATCAGAGGGAGGCGGGGCTGTAGGTATCACCAAGCAGTTTGTACCAAACGGTCAACATCACGGGCTGACGGGACATTTAAGTTGTAAACCTGGCATAAAATCTATAGCAGTGTGAGCCAGAACTTGTTGCAAGTAAGGTTTATCAAAAATACCTAACTCCAGTAACTTGAAAGGCACTGCAAAGACGACAGGCAGCATGTCTGATAGAACAGCAGCACGGAATAAGCTTTACTGCTCTTTGCAGGCTTCTTCCGGTAGCGATAGACACTGCTGCCATCTTAGATTTGTAACTACTCCGAACACAGTAACGAGGGAGTGACCCCGAGAAGACTGGCTCAGGTTGTAACGTTCTGACATGTACGCTGTAGGTGACGGGTTCGAATCCAAGCAGGGACTCCGTATAACGAGGCTTAGTTTTTTGTGCTTTCTCTCATTCTATCGACACTGAGGTTGGGATAGTACCTTCAAACAAGCCATGATCTATTTCTTGAATTAATCATCTCATCAGTTGACCAATCATGGTCTTGGCTACTGACGTCGTTAAATAAACAGAAATAGATAAGCAGATAAGGACGTTCTATACAGGCCTGTACGAATGATGCAAGAAGAATCACGTGTAAGGCGGCCCATACACGTACGAGTCTGGCTCGGCGAGGAGCCGGGCTCGGATTAATTTCACCCCACACGTATGAGCGTGGTGACCCACACACGGACGAGTCTGGCTCATTGGAACCCGAGCTGAGGCAGACTCGTACGTGTATGGGCCCCCTAAGGATGACAGCTTCCTTAGTTTTGCATTACGATACAAGGGACGCACGCCCTAGTAACGTAAACTGAGCGTAGACGTCGCAATATCAACGTAATACCGATAGCGTGTGAACATATTGATGTGTGAGCTGATGCAGTGTGGCGATTTCAGCCAATTAGCAGTAGCGTGAGGATGGCTTTCTAGGGCCGAATGCCGTTTTATGAGATTTGAAATGTGACTGTAAATGACATTTAAAATAAAATGTTGTATTGCATTATAAACGGAAGCAGTTGGGTGAGTGATAACACAGTAGTAGTTTCTAGGTAAAGCTTTCCCCTGTAACAGGCCATGGAGGCCCATGGGGTTGTGAGACGTTGAGGTTCTCACATTTTCCAGACAACGAGCCCACAGATGGCGCTGAGGTTGTCAGCCTTACTCGCTGGCCGCATGATCCCTGGTACTCTTTACTGTTAGAGGCTGCGTCGACCCTAGGGCACTAATGCGACTGAAAGGCTTAGGTCACTTGAAAGATCCACTGACCTCATTGGGAATCGAACCTGCGACTTTCCGGCTAGTAGCAACTACGCTTCCGCGTTTCCCACCAAAGTACGATAGTTGAAAGCAACAAATATTTATGTCTTATCTAGAAGGACATATATGCAGGAGAAGCGATGTAATTGGATCGCAGTGAAGTGAAGCCTGTTATGCAGGTGCAGATTGCGTGCATGATACGAGCAGCAGTTGTCAGTACAAGCATGGCCGCATTATCTCAGAGCGGTTCCATATACATTGGTCGATACGTATGTTTACCGAGCATCACGGCCGATTGGGTGCCGCTCCTGTTTCGTAATCAGGAGATCCCAGTTTCAAACATCGGCACGGAGACCGTCTGTGCTGGCAGATTATAANCTCTTCAAATTTGATAGGCTTAAAGGAACTCAAGTTGACACAGTTCCAGTTGTGGATCGTCGCCAGATTCAAGAGCCCAGAGCCCCATTTGTTAGCCAGCAAGAGCAATACAAACAGCGGTTCTGCTGGGATGGGCAGCAACAGCACGGATGCAGGTGCGATGTTACCGTTCTCTCTTCCTCACAATGAAGCAGCAGCAGTGTCGGGCCGTGGAGGGCGCGCGGAGTTGCTCGTGGAACTGTCCCTTGGGCTGTCACACTCAGCTGATGACGTTACCCCAGTATGACTTTACCAAAGCAATGGAGTGCAGCAACGTATAATTTTCCGTAAAAACAAAGAACAAACTCCGTTGCTTGAGTCCGCAAGCGAACTATACCGACCGAGCGACCGCCGCTTGTCGACGAAGTTAGTGACATCTTTTGCGGATAGAGGGTGTCACGTGGTGAGCCACACGAAAGTTCATACATATGCTAACAGTGGCTGACCGGTTCCGTTTGGCATGGTGTCATGCTCTTGTAAAATTATAACGAATTTTGTAACCAAAACTTGCTCATCTGGTCAAGAAATTCTTCGCCAATTGTGTATCCTGAGTGTTTACTCTAGTGTTCACAAGAGCCCGCCACTTGTCTCTGTTCTTTATCACGCGAACGCAGTGAACACCATCAAGTTCAATATCCGCTTCAGTATCGCCATCCCATCTAAGACTAGGTTTTCACAGTGGGCTATTCTCTTAATGAAACAAAATATAAGCGGGGATAGCCGATGTTGGACCGAAATTGAACCTCAGACCTCCAGGATATGAATCATGAATACAGATCATTTCACTTTGAGTGTAAATGCTTATGAGATCCAAAAGTTAATATACACGTAGTTGTTGTGTTTCTGGATATTACCCATCGTCCTCTTTTATTTAAGCAACGTTTCGGAGGCTCGATTCTTCTCTCCGTGCAGGTGGAGCCAACTCAGTTGGGCCCAATTCACTGAGCTAGCCCCTCCCACAAGACACTAACACCAACACAAGATACTGTATATGCAACAAGCACAGCATAACCCATCTGCGAGAGTTAAGCAATAGCCGTGAAATAGAGCATCCACATAGGTGCCAGGCCTCATGTATGTAGAGTTCTTTAGTGTTTGTCTTGACTCTCGCAGATGGATTGTGCTGTGCTTGGTTTATGGATCCTATCTTGCGTTTGTTCTGGTGTTCGGAGGTAGGGACTATCTCTATCGATAGGGCCCAGCTGAGCAGTTTCCACCTGAAGACGGAGACAGAGTCAAGTTCCGAAACGTATGTTTTCAATAAAACAGGACGACGAATGATGTCCAGAAACAATAATTGTAGTGAATACTTAATTCGGTACCTTATGGGTCTAAGTTAAGCTTAAGCGAGATCATCGTCAAGAACTGGACGTAACGCTTACAGTCGCGTAGCTTTTTGTTGCTGGCCACTCGAGAATTAGTTTCCTTCAGTAATGGCCACGCCCTTCCGCACTACCCCCTCCCCCTCCTTGCTTAATTAAACCTTTAACGGAGCGTCACTTTAGCTTTTTAATGGGATGTGCACTTTCACCCTAGTGCGTATTTCCGCCACTGAGTGTAACAAACGGATTCTCCTTAAATTCTCTGAACACCTGTGCAAATCCCATATGGGCTGTGCACGTGCTTGGGCGTTCTGTGTTACAAGCTTAGTGAACTAAATTCATGTTACAGTGTAAATACCGCCCGTAGTCATAGCAATAATAAAAATGGGTATAAATGCCAGGAGGCACGCGGTAGCGTAGTTAGTTGAGGCACTATGTTACAAGCCGGAAGGTCGCGGGTTTAATTCTCGATGAGGTCATTGGATTTATTCAATTTACCTAATCCTTCTAGCCGCACTATGGCCCTGGGGTCGACTCAGCCTCTAACAAAAATGAATACCAGGAATATTCTTTGGAGTAAAGGGCGGTCGGCGCGTAGGGTTGACAGCCTCACTGCCGTCTGTGAGCCGATTGTCTAGAGCAGTGTTTTTAAGCCCAAGGACCAGTAAAATGTCTGAGAGAATTCTACGGACCACAAAGTTATGTAGGCCTATGTTTTTAAACCTATGTGGTATTACCAACATTTGGAACATACTGTGCCATTTATAGCATAATAAATCTAAAAGCATGTTTTGAATACATATGGAAACATAATTAATTAAATTGGAAGTAAACTATTAAAAGTGAATCATCATTGAACAAAGTTTCAAGCTTTATTAAAGAAATAAAGAATATGATATAATTAATTTTTACTTCCTTATTTAATTTTAATTAGTTTTGGTTGGATAATTTTTATTTTAATTTTATTTATGTCTGCTTGTGGACCACTTGTCCCATCATCGCGGACCACAGGTTGAGAAACGCTGGTCTAGAGAAAATGTGGGAGCCTCGACGTCTCACAGACCTATGGGCCTCGTGGCCTGTCACAGGGTTAGCTTTACCTTTCCCATAATGAAGAGTGTTGTGCTTAGAGACATAACCTGGTCTATATTTAAGCCTTTTAATATGGATAATTTTGTGATGTGCCTATCTAATTTCTGCTAATTTCTGCCTTAACTCTTTTTTCCTTGAAACCACATAATTAAGTGTAGAATCGTCCAATGATTTCCGTGCCTGTGATGACAAGAAGTGGCAAGCAAACCTCAGAATGTGGGTCTAAAATAGTCGAAAGTATGAAAGTGGTGAGGGCAGTAGAGCCTCTGTAATTTTCCCTTGAGCACGCCGTAGCAACTCGGCTGTCATCTTTAAGGCATCCCCCCCCCCACCAGAAAGGTATACAATGACTTGGACCGGGTGAGCTGCAAGGCGGCCGGCACGAGCTGTCGGAACAGACAAGTAATTAAGAGGTTTGGAATGAATTTTCATTTTAGGCTGGAAGCAAAAGAAGAAGAAGAAGTTGAATAGAGTCCAAGTGATAAAGGAGAAAGAGAGAAAAAATCCAATAGAGAACTTGGTACCGGAAAGTGAAATGCTAGAAGGAAGAACGTTACAGAAGATTCTCTTTTATAAATTTTATTCACATCTCACAATTAACTTGTCAGTAGTGGCATGATGGATTTAGCTTTCATGAAATGGGTTAGGATTAAAAGCCGGCCTGCCCCTCGCTCTGGTGTAAGGACTCTGAAAGTGAGCTCAACCTGACATATGCAGAACGAGTTCCTGTAAATTATTGTCATATATATCTGCAGCGAATGGTAACCCTGTTCAATTTGCTACCCTTTCAGTTTCCATTTTCAAGCTCATAGAATTGGACTGACGTTTCACACGCTTCACACTTTTCTTGCTAAGTTT
>NW_019726238.1:144155-156736 GCF_002891405.2 Cryptotermes secundus
TCTGAGTTTTGCCCCCCCCCCCCCCCCCGAGGAGATTACAGTCCTGACACTTGGATGTAGCAGTGTTCTGGCAGTGCTCAACTTGTAGCGTGAAGCAACATTGTAATTACATTTGCTTGTAGCATCTCTCTGAACTGATCCGATGGGCTTCTCCCCAACCGTGAAATCGCGTTACCAGAGAACAGAGCATATAATACGAGTATGTATGTAATTGAAAGTTGGTCGCTTCCGCTATGAATGAAAGTAATCGAGTAGACATCGAAAGACCAAGTTTTAGTTTCCGGTGACATTTGCACTCTCCTCAACTCTTCTGTCACATAAGATTCTTAAAAGCAACAATGGAAGAATGTTTTGAAGCGTTGTTTTCTCTGCGGTCCGTGCCGAGGTGTTATAAGTAGGACAAATCTAGAACTTGGTTAGTTGTGAGGGAGTCGCCAACCTGTAAGCACGTGAGCACGGAAGCTTAGGGATATACGGCGGAGGAAGCCGTTGCCAGGCAACAACCGGCGTAGACACGGCAGACAGAAGACTTAGTACTCGCTATAGTGAGAAGCAGAGTGTGTGAAACAGCGATAGCGCTATAGTGACTTGTAGTTAAAATCTGTAAGTGTTCAGTAAATCCAATTACTAATACAAACCCAGTCTATAGTCACTCAAACACGTGACAGTGTTATGAGATTTGAGATGTTCATGTGGTGAACATTTTGATTATGATTCCTTGCATTGTTATGCTGTGCACAAGTACAGAACACGTGCACATGGCCTCATAGCAAAGAAGGCCAGCACCATCACACAATTGCTCGTCTTGTTACGTGCTTTGATGCACTCTCTAACTGTTCTCTATCGAAACAGGTGACATCAGATTATTAATTGACTAGTCATTTTTTGTCACATTACAACATAACAGTTAGGAGGATGTTATTAAATGATTCTGTTTCAACTGAAGAGAATATTTAATGCGTAATGGAGCGGGGAGATTGTTACGATTGTTGTATGATGGAACTTGTTGCTTCGTAAGAAAACCGAGAAAGTAACGTAAAACCCCAGCTCGTAACCAAACCGGGATTTGAAACTAACACCTCAAGAATATAATTCACTCCAACTTGCTTCTAACTCCCTAGAAATGACATAAGAATTTTGAGTAAAACAATTCTGCTGAAAATTTGAAGTATGCAACAGGACCCGAATAATTCGGGCTACTTTAATTTTAATCGACTGATCCAGTGGAGCCAAGTAGGATGCAGACCAGCTGAGACCTCTGTGTTTCGAAGCCGAATGAGAACATTTGTCTCTCTCTGTTGCAGGTACGTGTCTGCTGCGTGATGCTCTTATGTCCATCCATGTGTTGTTATGGCTAATCGGACACCGCTCTCACGTAAGTTATCTGATATTCATGTCTGATGTTTTATTCAGCTTCTTATAGCTCGCTTACGGCCAACTGTTCGTAATTAGCTCCATGGAGCAAATTTATTGTATTGTATTGTATTGTATTTATTGTTCAAGGGCTTCGCCACCTTTTACGGAAACCAAAAGTTCAGTATCATGTTTACAAGGAATCTATTTCCAATCACCCACCCACTCATCATCATCATCCCTTAAAATCCATTTTAATAATATTCTGTCATGTACTCTTATTTTCCGAGTGGTCTTTCCCTTGAGTTTTCCTACCCAAATTCTGAATTAATTTCTCATTTTACGCTGAAAGAACAGCTACAAATAACACCACCAATCAAATTCCTTACCGAAGGAAATTAAAAACATAGTACAGGATCTCAACCCAAGGAAAGCCCCAGGATATGACCTGATTACAGTGAGAATGTTGAAAGAATTGCCAAGAAAAGGCATTGTCCATGTAAGAACTGTATCCAACGCAGTTATTATAGCGGGATATTGCCCAGTTCAGTGGGAAGTCGTAACGATCCCTAAACATGGGAACTCTGGTAGACCCAACAGCCTGCTCCCAATAAAATGAAAAGTAAAGGTATTCCTGTAACAGGCCATGAAGGCCCATAGGGTTGTGAGATTTTGGGGGTCCCACATTTTCTAGAGAATCTGTTCATAGATGGCGGCAAGGTTGTCAGTCCTACGCGCCGGCCACCCTTTACCCCCAAGAATATTCCTCGTACTCATTTCTGTCAGAGGCTGAATCGACCCCAGGGCCATAGTGCGGCTGGAATGAGTAGGTAAATTGAAAAAAAAAATCCAATGACCTCATCGGGATTCGATCCCGCTACCTTCCGGCTTAATGAGTAAAATTTTCGAAAGAGAGAAAATAACCGAATACTCCCTGACCATAAGTTTGGATGTCGACAGAAACACAGAACACATACGGCGAATTACAGAGATAATAAGAGGAACGTTACAAAAAGGCCGTAGCGCTCTGCAGCCTTTTAGACTTGAAACAGGCGTCCGGTGAAGTCTGGCACCCAGGCCTCTTGTTCAAATTCAGAAATCTCCTTCCCCATGCATATTGTAGAACATTAGAATCGTATGTGAGGGAGAGACTCTTTCAAGTGAGATTCAAGAACAAAAATAAAATCTAGAGGAAAACTGAAGCAGGCGTACCGCCAGGAAGTGTCGTATCTCCAGACGCGACCTCCTGACGTCAGACAACGCAACAACCGCTACCTTCGCCAGTGCAGAGCAATTTTCGTCATACGTGAAACTTAAGCTCGGCGACTGGGCGAAGAAGTGGAGAATCAAAACAAATCGAAGCAAATCATTCGCCCCACGCAACCAAACCTGTCCGACAGTGCAAATGGGCAATGTTGATGGGCATGCATCTTGATAGAAGACTAGCATGGGCAAAGCACATGAAAACCAAAAGCGAAACGAACGCACTGGCTACTTGAAAGAAGATCAACACTGACAATAGAAATTAAATTTCTCCTCTACAAAGCAATAATCAAACCCATATGGACAGCCTCCATCCAAACACCGAAATCGTACAGCGCTATCAATCCAAGACAGGTTTAGTGATGGGCTCTTATCAATGTGGTAATGAAATTTCGGATTAAGGGAAGTCGGGGAGTTTCCTCATTAGTTAAGGGACTCTGAGCTCCATGAAAGTAAGTTCTATGGAGTTAGGAGTACTAATTTATATTCTGATATAATAAATTTTAGGTACGTAGTTATATCACGGAGCCGGTCACGGTAGATGAACGGTCTAAGGCATGTACTGTCTTCGCTCGCTCGGAAGCCGGGATCATGGGTTCGGATCTGTTTCCTGTGAGGTACGAACTGAATTCTTATATATTATTCTTATACATTGCCGGTCACAGTAGCCGAGCGGTCTAAGGCATGCACTGTCTTCGCTCGCTCGGAAGCCGGGATCGTGGGTTCGGATCCCATATAAGGCATGGATGTTTGGTATGTGTATGTGTTTATTCTGTGTTTGTGTTGTCCTGTGTTTAGGTAGCGGTCTTGCAACGAGCTGATCACTCGTCCAGGGAGTCCTACCGTCTGTGGGATGATCATGAAACTGAAAATGGGGGGCCAGGGCCCAAGGGGGCTGTAGAGCCGGTGAAAAACTCATACGATGTATGCGTGTTTTATCTTGGAGTTACGCTTTCGTTTATTGTTGAGTTCGTGATAGTATATTCATTATAATATGGTCGAATTTCATGTCTTTAAGATCGCCTAAATGATGCGTTTTTAACTAATGTAACGTTCCATATTAATTATTACCGGGAAAATCGTAATTCTGTTTTGTTTTGTCTGTTTGGAATGTAGGAAGGTTCCTGTAGTTGTGCTGCACAAGGAATATTTGTTTTATCTCGCAGAGAAATAATATTTTAAACGGGTAAGATTTTAAAACTTTACTTTCAGCATGAAGAGAAGGCTTCAGAATCTGTTACAGTGGTGCTGGAAACAGTAATTAGAATATACAGTTTTCCTCTTCCTTTGCAGCACGCTACGACATCGTTTTGGCCCGTACTCTATAACCATTTCCTCTAGGCTTATGTTAATTAATTTCCCCTTCAACCCCCCCCACTTGGAGTGCTGCTCTCGGAGCTCTGCCGAGGACTCACGTTACCTATGTACAGGGCAGGAGATCAGTAAAGCTCACTCTTTTCCACCCCCAACCCCACGAAGAGCTTACGAACATGGTCATTGAAATCATGTAAATGCGTTCCTCTTTCGAAACGTTCCCTATTTAAATTTAACATTCAGAATCTAGTTATGTTTCATATCAATTCGGCACGCCTGAAATTCTCGTGAAGCCTCGCTACATCCGGTGCTTCCAAAATATAAAAGTTTTGTAATATCTGTGTTGAGTTTACCGCATGTCTTTTGCATACCTGTCTCCTAAAAATATGCGGTCTGAATTCTTTGGTTTCGAGGTTGTTTAAGGAGGGACACGCGATAGCGTAGTTTGGTTGAGGCACTGTGTTATAAGCCGGAAGGTCGCGGGTTCCGTTCCCGATGAGGTCATTGAATTTTTAAAATTTATCTAATCCTTCCAGCCGCACTATGGCCCTGGGGTTGACTCAGCCTCTAACAGAAATGAGTACCAGGAATATTCTTAGGGGTAAAGGGCGGCCGGCGCGTAAGGCTGACAATATCATCGCCATCTATGAGCCGATTGTCTAGAGAAAATGTGGGAACCTCGACGTCTCACTACCCTATGGGCCTCCAAGGCCTGTTACAGGAATAGCTTTGCCTTTTCCGTGGTTAAGGGTCTCCATTTAGCGTCTCTTATCAATACTACGAAATACAGCGAAATATTTGTGATAAAGTTAAAGCTATCTCTGCAACAGGCCGTGGAAGCCTTTAGGATTATGAGACGTCGAGGTTCCCACATCTTATAGACAATTGCTCACAGATGGCGGTGAGGTTGTCGGCCTTATGCTCTGGTCGCCCTTTACCCACAGGAAGATCCTTGATACTCATTTCTGTTAGAGGCTAAGTTAACCACAGGGCCATAATGCGGTTGGAAGGATTATAGGTCAGTATACTAATCCACTAACCTCATCAGGAATCGAACCCGCGACCTTCCGCCTTACAGCATAGTGCCTCAATGAACTACGCTACCGCGTGCCCCCAACTATAGAAAAAGAAATGTTGATTTTATGAGATGGAATACGTTTGATGGTGAAGGGAGATCACAGGAAATCCTCGGATACTGGGACAATTTTGAAATGACTCTCAAAGAAATTTGTAAGGTTAGTTTTGCTGTTGTAGAAGGAATGTGGACATAATCTGAACATGATACATGTATTGCATTCTGGCTGTTGAGAAGACGAGGGCACCTCTAGACAGCAGCGCACTACTCACAATTGGTAATTCCAGACGATAAATTTGAATACCCGAATCCCGTAAGCCAGGCATGGCCAACTTCAAACAGGTTGTGATCGACTTTTTAGCGTCAAAACTGCCAGTGATCTACCACCCCCTCCTATCGCCGTACCACGCTCTAAGCAAAAATATTGGTAAAAATAACACGACACATGACGTTTGTTGTAGAAACAACATACATTGAAAGTACAGACTACTTTAATATGTAGAAAGCATTCTTCTGGGATTTGGCACCGTAACCGGTAACCGGTTCTCACGGTCTCTTCGCTTGCGGATTTCTTATATTTTTCCTTCTACCCTGAAGATGGAGGCGAAACCTTCCTCCGAAACGTCGGTTAACACCACATATACACGGTGCCAAATCCCAGAAGACTGCTTTCTTCATAGTCACCGCAGTGAAAGCCTCAAATCTTACATTAACACGTATTTTCCCTTCATAATCTGAATATAATCATATTACAAGCGAGTTTACATGCTTTTCACGTATAATTTCCTTATAAGCCTATGAGATCGACCAAAATCGTCTCGCGATCGACCGGTAGATCGAGATCAAGGCTTTGGACATGCCTGCCATAAGCTGTTTGAGGCCCCCACGGCACAGAACATTATGTTAATGTGGTCTCCCAGAGATTACTCGAATGCACTGCGTTTCATCTCAGAATATCCAAATCCTGTTCCCGTAATGCTACGGTAGTTTTATTCAGTCTCTGTTTTTCAAATGAACGAAACATATAACGTAGTTTCTTGCGCGGCGGTGAGGTTGCCTGAAGAAAATTGTTTGCAGCTCGGTTTGAATCTCAGAGAGAAGTTTCTTACATTTGAATATGATGAGGAGTGAGGAGCGAATTGTACGGTTTATAGAAACCTCTGCACTTTGAATGCTTATGACAGAAGAGTTAATATTAAAATAAACTGGGCCTGTCAGCTGGTTCAGACAGCGCAGTTTTCCATACAGAATTTAGTCCTTGTAGGGGCAGAAAGAGACGGAAATCGAACTGAACCGCTTTCCTTCTAACTGCACTAAGTTTTTGCTTCTAATAACATGGGGAATATTCCTACGGGAACCGCTGGAGGAGAAGCCGGCATGGAGACGACGTTACAGTTATTGTCCGTGGCACCCAGATCGACTCTGGGGGCCTACACGACCTCTTATAGAAAAGATAGGGGAGGGTGCTTCTCCAGGGCAAAAGGCCAGAGACCTCGACCTGACTCCCTCACCCAAGATAATGCCAAGGTTAAGACTGTGTGGATGTATACCTCCATTCTCCAGTTCGACTCAGTTATATGGTGCTTAATTAAGTGCAGAATTAACTTTATTCTGTGTAAGATTTGAGGTTTTCAGGGCGGTGACTATGATGAATGCAGTCTTCTAGGATGTGGCGCCGTGTGGATATAGTGTTAACAGACGTTTCGGAGGAACGCATCGCCTACATCTTCACGGTAGAAGACAGGAAGAAACCAGCTTGAGCATGTGCAACAGACTTGATTGAATATTCAGTACTGAATCAAATGCTAGATGACTTCGTGCACCACCCTGTATGTTCCCTTTGTTGCACGTAAGACAACTGTCGCATTAGGAACCCACAATTTGCTGATACGCGACGCCTTGTAGTTTAGTGGAGAGGTGCCGACGCCTCGAAGGAAACTGCCGCTACCAAGTTCGTGTTTTCATACAAGTGGAGGCAGGAGGCACCTACCTACCGGGCTATACCCCGTATCTTGTAATTCTCATTACTAACTGCCCGCAACGACTTCCATCGAAATGCTGTAGGTGGTTGCAGAACTGTTGTGCTGACATCTGTGAAGTACCTTCAGAGATAAACTGCAAATGTGAAGCATTAACTAACTTATAAGGACCAGAGTTGTCCTTGAAAAGTTTACTGCCGTCCAGCTGGTCAGTGAATTATTTTTATAAAATATTGAATTTCTGTATCATATTTAGAAGGACACAACTTTCAGCCATGTTCTGGGCCAATAGAGTCTACTGGTACCTAGCCTGGTGATTATCGGGAAACCAATTTTAATATTATCCTCCCTTCTGTGCCTTTCAGGCTCCCATGTCAAGTTCTGTTTGCGTTTCTCTGGTCCAGGCTCGCGTCTGCCTGTCTGAATGTCTGTTGCTGATTGGATATTCCTTTCAAGTTGTTCTTACTTCGCACATGCGCATTGAAGCAGGAAAAGGAAACCAGTTTCACCGCAGGTTAGTTACACGTCATACGTGAATTTACCGAATGAGATTCCGAAAGCAGAACCGTCGGCTATTAAAAACCTCCATGTCTCAGTACGCATATTTTGTTCACATTGCAACGGAGTTTTGAACATGTGTAGCCTACTTAAGGTTCGGCCACACAGAGCGCTGCATACGCGACGCACGCTACGTACGCTATGTTCGCTATACGAACGGAAAAATATCTCCCTTACTTGCCAGTGTGACTGGCCACACAGACTTCCGTACGCTACGTATGCTATGTTCCCTGTGTTAGCTGCGTCGCAGAGTGTACACAGCGTACGTAGCGTACGTAGCGAACATAGCGTAGCGCTCTGTGTGGCCGAACCTTTACACGCTTTACACTCTCTAAGACTCAGATACATTTCCTCGTCGTGGATTTGTGTATGTACCCCCCCTTTTCAAATTCAGAACAAATTTATCGACTTTCACGAACCTTCTAACGAATGACATGTCATTGAATGTCACCGGAAGGTCTTTCACGGATAACAACATGGCGAAGGCGCGAACTTGTAATGTGAGAGGGGCAGCAGTAATACTTAACGCAAGGTCCCGAAATGGTTTGTTGGTAAGAGGTTTTGGAACGATAAGCAGCTTTGGTTGAGGGAATGTTTCTGTAAAATGTGAAAATACAACATGGCTGCAAGCAGAAGTGTTCCCTCGACTTGCGGTTTAATGGCAATAACTAACGAATCATTGGAGTTAGTAATGTGGAATTTCGAATGAACATAAGCTATAAACAAACCTGCAGACGGAATGTGAAGTATTGCTTACAAATAAATGCAGGTATGGGGACAGTCTGAAACTGTCGAGTTTTATTCGAAGAATCTGTCCTTAAGAAATAATTTTATTACAAAAATAAAGTGGAAAAGAATAAAAGAAGAACACATTCTAAGAAATAATCCACTACTTTCTTTCGACGTGACACAGGAAACATAGAAAACGACGCGTACAACAATTGCTTTTTACTCAGCCGTTGCCTAGCAACAGGACGCCACTATATCGGCTTTCCGGAAATAAGGGTGTGGGGGAGACATCGACAGAAACATACACTCATAAGCCTGCTCCAATTTTTTTTCAAATTAAGGAAAGGGGGCTAATTTAATAGAACATTAAGAGTAACAGTATATAGAAGGGGAGCATAGTACAGTAGGGGAGTGGGTTTTATCAGTTCTTGTTCGGATTTACCCCTTTTTTCATTCGCAGTCGGTCAGCAGTTAGACTTGTCTACGCGGCAGCTGATTACAGAATGTGTCACGCCTTGCGGAATATTACGGGGTTCTTGTAGTAGCAAGTACAAAGTTGTCCGTTCGCTGTTGTCGTGTATTGCACATGCAAATTCTGTATGCAGTGCGTTCTGAAATTAGCTTTCCGGTCAGTGCTTTTTGTACTGCGTTTAATTCTATGGTTTAACAGTTCGGGGTAGAGCCTGGAACAAGTGTCACCCGCTTTACACATGCAAGAGCTATAGCGAATAATATCTGTAGCTGGACTAGTGAGTAGGTATGGAGCCTTGTGCGAAGAAAAAGATTTGTCTTCCCCTTGAATCTTCATTATGCATTATTTAGTCATATTACGCGGGTTACCTGCTTCGCGCTGAAAAAATAGCGCCCGTTTCATAAAATGTTTCTGCCTCTGAAACCATAATAATTTAGTTTTGTTACCATACTTTATTGGGGCACGCGGTAGAGTAGTTGGTTGAGACACTAAGCTACAAGCTGGAATGTCGCGGGATCGAATCCCGATGAGGTAATTGGATTTTTGTCAGTTTACCTAATCCTTCCAGGCGCACTATGGCCCTGGGGTCGACTCAGCCTCTAACAGAAATGAGTACCAGGAATGCTCTTGAGGTTAAAGAGCGGCCGGCGCGTAGGGCTGACCTCACCGCCATCTATGAGCGAATTGTCTAGAAAATGTGGGAACTTCAACATCTCACAACCCTATTGGCCTCCACGGCCTGTTACAGGGATACCTTTACTTTTTTTACCATACTTTATCAGCATGAGGCAAAAATTACTGGTGTAATTTTTGGATTCAGTGTATCGTTTATATTGAGCCCGGGAAGCTGTTAGAACTTGTGTTAATATGTTAAACATTGAGTTAATGTACATAAGTCTAAGCCTTTATAGCGGAATGACAGGAATTAGGCCTCGATTTCCCGGCAGAGGCAAGAGAATTTCCTTTTCAGCTTTTCCACACCTGCTCTGAGACCCACCTTGCGTCCTCTTCATATTGGGCAGAGTGCTTTCCCAGGGGCAAAGCAGCCGGAGAGTGAAGGTGATTACTGCGTTCCATTTAGTGCCGAGGTTAAGAAAGCTTCGAGCTATTCCTTCACTCCCGAAAACACTTTCGTGACATGGTGCTTAATTAACCCACGGATATCATTTCCCGTGCATAAGGTTGGCACATACTTCAAAAAGTCGTCTAACAATAGCGGGAAGTGTTAGTTGAAATGATAGGGCAGAATTAATATTCTCCCATTTTGAGTTTTTTTTTTCAGTCTGTTATTTTTCGTAGTGACATTGAAATGAAGCTTAACTATAGTGTGATTTATGAAATATTTTTCTCTAGTGCTAATGCATGTTTATTCTCTCGAGACACGTCTACGGATCTGTGGGCAATGATGTAGTAGATATTTTCTACCCAACTACCGACATCACATCCCAGAAGCACCGCACCGAAAACATGAAATCTCATCCATTTTTTGTTCAATGATAACATTCAGTTACCTCTTAGTGTTGAACTTTCCGATTAAGATGCATGCCAGAAGTAATTCTTCGGTTCTGGAATAAAAGTTTCTGTCTATTGTATACGAATTTTAAGGTTACAAAGTACAGCCGAAAGCGTTCTGCTCTGGAGTTGTCGGACAACTGTTTGAGGTCCTTTCTCAACTACCGTTAGCGGCTAAGTCAGAGAGAACGGAGATGATAAGACGTCAGATACGCGGTGTATAAACGTGACTGAACATGGTTTGTTTCGATCTGGCATTCGGTCCAGAAAGCGCAATTTATCGCGGTAAAAAATTGAAGCATTATTTTAACTTTTCACGTAATTTTTTTATGTGATTGCACGCTCTTATTCCAGACGAAATTGTTTCCCTTCCATTTCAATAATTAGAATAACATTTAATCGAAAATCAGTAACAAAATTGTTCTAAACAATCAGTAGCTAATAACACTTACTGAATCTCATTCCTGTTTCATTCGTACAGGAAGAATATTGTGACGTCAGACCGTGTTAACGAATGGGATGATAAAGATTTGCAACTAGAGAACCCGTACCAGAGCAGCCTTGGACCACCGATAGGGGGTTACCTTACAACTTTAGGGTTTGGGAGTGGGGGTCAAATTATGCGTCATGGGAAATACATAGCTTGTTACGAACTGCTGCAGAAGGCATCGGTTTCGGCTGCTCATTTTGCTACTTTCTGCACTTCGTGAGATATCAAGGGATCCAGTCAACGAGGACGCGACTGGAAAGGTGCGAAGCACACACTGACACATAATGTATATATAGTCACTTGTTAGTGACTAGACACGGAGTTTCAATTGCTAATTAAATTTCTTGGGCTCTTATAAATCGTAACTGCTAGTAGTTATAACGCTCTCATTAATTGCAGCACTCTACTTCTTAATAGAGTACGCGCTAAATAGTCTGTCTGCTATGTCTTCACCTGTCGTTACCTGTTAACGAATCCCAACAATTTCCTTTGCTTGTTAAATAAGGACAGTTTGACTAGATGAGCGAGTATTAGCTTTTCATGAAGGACGCTGGTCAAGCGATTCAGAGAATTGGCATTTCAATGTAAATATACAAGTAAATGTCTCTGCGGCTATGTCAACATGTTAACATGCTGCAGAATATTGCAGTTCAGTGTCTACAGCAAGGAAACAGAAACGTTACAGTATTGAGAGCTTCATCCTTTGCGTTCCTTCCACGCCATTAGATATCAGAGAGCAGATACTGAGGCATGTGAGGCAGCATCAGACTCATTACCAGATTAACGCTACTTGCAACCGCGCTGTAAGAAACCCTTTCGTGGTTTCTCGAGTCTTCTACCACAACTTTCCGGTCTTTGTGTTATTATACGCAGCCTTTTTTGTTGTTGCTTGCACCTCTCGTTGTACTTTGAGGCTACAAGCCTGTAATGAAGGCTGCTTCACACGACCATTAACGGCCGCTGAAGTGTTACTTAGGAGTAATTAAGGAAGAATGTTCGATAGGGAAGTTCTCGGCCGAAGCCGCACACAATTGGAGTTCTAAACTCACAGACATTAGAAAGTTCCTGCAGACTCTTAAACACTTAGCAGGAAACGGAAACACCTGCCGCTTATCGAGAACGGGACCTGTGGATACTGAGTCAGAGCTTAAGCTTCAGCCCAAGGGGACCCAGTGGTCGCGCGGTCCGAGGCATTGAACCGTGTCCGGCCGCTCGAACACTGAGGCATGGATGTCTGTGTGCAAGTAGTGGCCTCTCCCGCCCAAGGAGTCCTACCGACTGTGTACAGGATTAAGCCATGGTCCACAGGGCTGTAGAACCATAGAGAAGAAAACAATTCCATATCAGAAATTATATTTAAACAGTCAAATGCGGCATGTGTATTAAATTAGTCTGATGTAGGCTCTTTATTAGTTATACATATTGCTCAGAAAGTTCGGCTTGACTAACCCAAATTCTAATAATTTTAATGTGTTTAACATATATTAACTGCTGTCAGAAAAAGTACTGAAACATATGAGTTGTATAGACATGTGACACAACACTTTTTAAGGCAAAGGACACGTGACACGCTGGGGATAGCCCAGTGACGCCGAAAGTTGCTGGATAAAAGCTGTAACTGGTCACGTGACTGTATTTACGTGTACATGTTGCATTACACGGCTTAAGTATGATTTATAACTGGCCTAAATATTTATTATTAAAGGGTGTTTCATAAAGTACAAACATTTTCTTTAATGGCACAGACAACAGTGACAATTAAAATACCAATTTTAATAATAATAATAATAATAATAATAATAAAATTAACTGATTATCTGTTGCAGGTAAATATTA
>NW_019726238.1:156862-164616 GCF_002891405.2 Cryptotermes secundus
TGGTGACAGGAATCATTTTTCGGTATCCTTCCTTTTCCCCCTACTTAGTCTCCCTGCAGACACGCGAAACACTTAACTTGCTGACAGACAGCAGCTCGGCTGTCAGGTACTGACATTTAGAGCGGTCTTGTCTGCTTCGTTTCCTTTCAGTCAGACTTTTTTTCAAGAAATTATACGCATTAAATATTTTGTGCAGAAGTTGCTGCCGTAACTGTGCCACTTACTCGGCCTACTAAGCACATGGTGCAGTCACTTTGCAAGAGGAACCTCAGGTGAGATAACTGACCTGTAAGTCCATTAATTCGCTAAACGCTGTAATGCAAAAACTCAGCAATACTTGTCCCCAGCTGGAAGGAAAACGACAGAGCTTGAATGTGCCACTGGGATTATGGGCGAAAAACAAAATGTTATAATTTGCTGGTATTGGTTGGGCTCATTGTTTATAGTATCGAGACGGAAGTAGCCAGCTGGCGTGTCTTGAAATACCGTACAGTTCCACGAAGTCCAGACCGAATTAATGAAGACAAGAGAAAGACAGAAGCAGCATCCGCGTTATCTGCAATTGGTGGGAGGGAGATAGAGCGACGGTATAATTAAAAAGAGACGCAGATTTCTGAGAAAGCTAGAAAGCTCACGCTGGTTCCTCGCTCGCAGATTTTCTACTTTTCTTCTACCCTGAAGATGGAGGCGATACGTTCCTCCGAAACGTCGGTTAACACAATATCTACACGGCGCCACATCCCAGAAGACTGCTTTCTCTACAAGATCCCTGCTTATTTACGTCAGCAGTCAACATATTGTCACTAAAAAGTATTGCTTCTTGTGGTGAGACGCAGTTTCTCTGCCTCCCGTGTTCATTATCTTTGGAAAGGGTACCGATCATTTGTATTCGTGATATCCGCTTCAGACCCTTCCAGCTTCTGGATAAGAAGTTCTAATTTCCCATGAGTGCAGCTGTTGAAGCGTGAAGCCGTCTAGAGTCGAGTACGTCTTCGTAGCGTGGTCAGCAGGCCCAAGGCCTACGGCCTAATACTGATATTTGTTCTGTTTCCCTGTTTCTGCAATAGGAATGTATCTGAATTGCGGTGCCTTCTGATGGTGTGGCTAACCGTGGCTGCTAATACCAGACGTGCATGACGTTCAGTGGCTTGTGACGCTACACGTTTTCAGTAGAAGCTATTGTCTTCACTACATGGTAACTACCCCCTGGGAAATGTACGTAATCGTGCCTCGTGTAAGCTTCTTTTTAAAGATGTAATGGACGTATAATTAACTTGGAACGACGTCATTTTATCCACTTATGATATAACAAAAGAGAATTTAATGTATGACACTTAAATATTAAATGCCACTGAAATATTTCGCCTGAAATTTCTTGAGTATTAACAAAGTCCGTGAACTTTCAAATGTGTTCTACTCATTGTAGGAAATCGAATTAACCGTTTGAAGAACTGAAATGGTGATTTCACCGTTAGCACCTGAAATCCGACACTGCATTATGTCGGAAGAAAGTAGATTTACGGCACGTAAAAGATCCTCATGTCTCTAGGAGACCTCTGAGCAAAATTAGGCAACATATTTCCCGCCCAAGTAGTTTCCAATGCCTCTGGTAGATGGGGGAAATATCCTGTACCGGGCCGACCTCGTTGGCTGAACGGGGCTGATAACTCGCACCAGTACCGGTAGGGTATGGCGACAGTAGAAATTAAAGGGGGACGCACAATGAACCAATAACTGGTCTAAGTGCATGGGGAAACCCACCCCCTCTAATAATAATAATAAAAATAAATATGTCTGAAGAAATAGACCTGTATATTTTTATTTAAGAAATTGTTGAAGCACTGTGAATATACTTACCTCATGAAGGTAAGAAAAAATAAAGCTATCCCTGTAACAGGCCGTGAAAGCCCATAGGGTTGTGAGACGTCGAGGCTCCCACATTTTCTATACAATCGGCTCACAGATGGCGGTGAGGTCGTCAGCCTTACTCTCCGGTCGCCCTTTACCCTCAGGAAGATAGATTCCTGGTACTCATTTCTGTTAGAAGCTGAGTCGACCCCAGGGTCATAGTGCGGTTGGGAAAATTTTGCCACCTGAAAAATTAAATTACCGCAACGGGAATCGAACCCGCGACCTTCAGGCTTGTAGAATAGTGCCTCAACCAACTACACTATCGCGTGACCCATACTTCACCCCTACTTAAAATACAACGATTTCATTCAGTTCTGAAATTAGATTAACTTTAAAACAGTTGTAATTGCATATAGCAGCTGCCTTAACGTTCAAAAGTCTGCATTTTGCCAGGGCTCTGTGCTTATAGGTTTCGTAATATTCTCACAAGTAGAAATAGTTTCCTTCAGCTTCAATGAATGGTGGGTTTGTAATGGAGAAGCAGTGTGTATTCTGTGAGTTGAAATGGAATTGTTTCATATAATTCAGAAATACATGAGCCGTCAAGAAACTAGAAACCTCTCTCCACCGAAGGCACAAGCACGCAGTTAGTTACAGGGGATGGATGGAGACGAGTTATACAATTGTTTTCAGAGATTCTAGTCACAACATAAATGGCTGATCTGTCTGACCGAACCATATCGCGCGTGCCATGGAAAGTGTTAATGATTGTGCCGTTAACATATTCTGACAATGTACACTGCTCAGCAGAGTGTATAGAATTTCATTTCCTGTGGTTAATATTACATGAGAAGTTGTGAGCCGTATCACTTCGGGAGTGTTGATACATAATGCAACAGGAACGAACTGGCGGTATCTGGATTGTGAGGTTTGGGGGAAGTGTCGGTCTAGATACCTTGCACTCTTCGTGTGTGTACAGCTTCTCGTAACACACGCACACAACACTCACAAGCCCTGCCCATAACAACACACAACTTTCCTAACCTCTCGACATTTTTGTTATTGCTAGTGGGTGGGACTAAGTCCCTTGTACTGTGGCCACTTCTGGCCTATTGTACCAGCCCCAGATTGTGGAGCAGTTGGTGGAATGAAGATTGGCAGGGGAAACCGAAGTACTCGGAGAAAACCCGCCCCAGCACCACTTTGTTCACCACAAATCCCACTTGACCAGACCCAGGATCGAACCTGGGCCGCCGCGCTGGGAAGCCAGCGACTAACACCTTGAGCTATGGCCCGGCAAACCTCTCGAGATTACTGTCAAATATTTGCTTGTAGAGGGTTGCCTCTGCGCATGCCCATGCACATGCTCCGTGTTAGTTTACACTGTTGTCATTCTGTGCACGATATCCATAAAGAAAAGGCTCAGTGGGATGGGGCCCCCTACACGACATTCATTTGCGCAAGTGCGGAATGCATTTATATTTTGTATCCCGTTTCTCCATTCTAGAGATAGATGCGCGAGAGGGACAGAGATTGTGGGTTTTTGAGAACAGGGCGCTGAAGAGAATATCTGGACGTAAAATGGAGAAAGCGATCGGAGGCTGGGAATAACTGCATAAACAGGAGCTTTGGAAATTATACGCATCGCCTGATGTTCATAGGAGGATGAACGGGAGTGACAATAACGCGTGCAAAATTTTGGTCGGGAACTGCGAACATTTGGGTGACGCTGAGAGTGTAACAGCCATCTTCAAGAAAAAGAGTGGGGGGAATGTGGAGTAAAGACCCTCTAGGCTGCGTAATGGTTAGGAAATTTCTCGAGCTCTTCAAGAGAGGTTCTGCTCTCTATAATGACTCAGTTAATCACTTAATCAATATCAGTTAGTTAGTCAGTCTGTTCTGAAAGCCGTTTGACGAGTTCATATTCACTTTGCAGCTGTCAAATGTAGGCCTAGTTTGTTACATTGTCGCGCATAAGGGGTTTGCGGCCGGTCACGGTAGCCGAGCGGTCTAAGGCATGCACCGTGTTCGCTCGCTTGGAAACCGGGATCGTGGGTTCGGATCCCACTCAGGGCATGGATGTTTGTGTGCATCTTTCTGTGTTCGTGTACAGGTAGAGGCCTTGCGACGAGCTGATCACCCGACCAAGGAGTCCTACCGAATGTGTAAGATCTAGAAAAACCGAAGTGAACGGAGAAGTTCATGGAGGTAGGTCTTGGCCCACTGGGGCTGTAGTGCCAAGGGTGAAAAAATAAGGGGTTTGCAGAACTAATGATAATGGCTTCTGGATTTGACGATTGAGTTTATTGACACTTCTTACAATTACACTCCATAGCCCTTCCCCTCTTCACCCCTGAATTTTGAAGAATTGAGACAAGCTGAATTTATTCCTGATATTCGCTCTTGCTTCTTTTGATCTATCCATAATTGCACTAAATCAGTAAATTCTACCAGTCAGTACTCGTATGTTTAAGAGTACAGTAAGATTATTTGGGATCCAAACGTAAATGATTCTGCCGGTCCAGCGGAAGAACACTGCCTCATTCCAGCCACAGTTTCATCGCGTGCTGGACCTTGTTACGCAGTCGACAAGCCCATAAGCCAACAGTCCATAAACAGAACCAAAGCAGATTACATCAGATGCCAGAAATGGTCCCTGTTGTTACGTACGCACCCTTTGCACTTAACGAGTTGCGCAGAAATTCATTTTGGATTTGATGTGAATTTGAATATTTAAACTGGAAACATTCAACCATGGATAGCTTTTCAAGGCGTCCGAGGGATGTTCTGGGGAATTATTCAAGACCGGCCCCTATTTAATTCGATTTCTCTTAATTACAGTTTGAATCGACTCTTTTCTGTCGAGAAATGACTTTCGCTTCGTGACTGTAATAACGGGTTTCTTTGTCTGCTTTGAACTTAACATCCTGATATTTATGGCGAAATCTGCTCCTTATTTTTCTCAGGGGCATCGCATATAAACATCCGCTTCGGTATGTAACTCTCGCGTGGTATTTCGACTCAAGGAATCTTGCGACCGACTGAATGTTTATAGGGTTGTAGGGGGGTTGGGATTATACTCCATGGGCACATAACGGATAACCTCGCTTCACGGCAACTGTTCAAAAATGTATTGCGTCATGTTGCACATAATAATGTTGGCCTGCAGAATGCGCCACGGGTCCGAAACCGCGCATAACGGGTTCATGTCCCTTCCGCTGGACCGGCAGAACGGTTTTCGGCAGGATCTGAGTGTTTCACGTCATGTGTGTTGGCCGATGCGGATAAATTGGCGGCGGCAAGGCTTTTTGGCTGGTGACTGTACCGACTTTTGTTGAACCTTTTTAATGAGACTGTAATGATGTGAACGGGTTCATTACACCGGTTGATCACTGTTAAAACATGAATTGAGTCCAGTCAGTAATTTCATTTATAGTCCGGCCGGGTTTCTAGTGCCTTAATTGTTAGTTAATTCAGTTAAATTTGGTATCAACAATAGATGTATCCTTCTGCATTTGGGAAATCGATTTAAAATGAACTAATCGATTTTTGTCGGCAATAAATGGGCAGAGATGCCAAAGAGGTATGCACAATCGCAATGAAAAAGTAATTTATGGATCTGTATAATGTGAATAGTTTCGCAACGGGATTAGCGTGTACATATTTGTGAATGTCAACCCTGAATTGCAGTTCGTCGGAAATTCATTCCCATTCTTTTAAGGCGCAAGTTCAGCTGTTTGACACATAAATCAGTTGACGTCTGAAGAGGAAACAGCTTCATGTCTAAAATGGAACTTTATGTCTGTTCT
Source organism: Cryptotermes secundus (assembly GCF_002891405.2). Taxonomy (NCBI): domain Eukaryota; kingdom Metazoa; phylum Arthropoda; class Insecta; order Blattodea; family Kalotermitidae; genus Cryptotermes; species Cryptotermes secundus. The sequence goes on from NW_019726238.1 coordinate 162,523, forward strand.
CAACACGCGGTAGCGTAGATGCTACAATCCGGAAGGTCGCGGGTTCGATTCCCGACGAGTTAGTTGGTTTTTTTTCAACTGACATAATCCCTCCAGTCGTACTATGAGAAATGAGTACCAGAAATATTCCTGGGGTCTAAAAGGGCGACCGGCGCGTAAGGCTGACAATCTCACCGCTCTCAGCCGACTGTCTGGAAAATGTGGGAGCCTCGACGTCTCACACCCCTATGGGCATCCACCGACTGTTAGCATTACCTTTACTCATTAATACGTTAATTTTTACGGCTAATGAGATGCATGAAATAACAGAGAATTCATGTGGAGGTTATTTGAAATTTAGGTTTCTGCCCGTTTCATGTAGTGGGAAGCAAACACTTGTGAGACATTTACAAGTGCAGACACTCAGGGACTTCTTGCTGTAAACAAAACAACTTAATAAACTTGGTGTTGAGACATATTCTTGTTCGTCTGTAGGAGTCAGATTTACACTCGTTAACAAGCCTGCTCCCTGCAGACTGGAGACGAGTACATGAAATTGCAGGACAGAGTAAGGTAGACCCCGAGGCCGCGGCGGCCCGGGTTCGATCCCGGATCTGGTCAAGTGCGATTGGTGGTGGACAAAGTGGCGCTGGGGCACGTTTTCTCCGAGTACTTCAGCTTTCTGCAAGTGCATGATGATCAGTTACCTCGCCACAGCCAATGTCCCCGCAGTACCTTCATCAGACTGTAGACTTGCAGAACCTTTGTCTTGAGACTGCGGACAGGTTTCCTGTCTTCGCGCCTATATTGGATTTGGGCTGCTTTTCATGCGATATCTGTAATCTTTTTTGTGTCGGGAGTCTGTGATGAGTTGGGCAGTTCACTGAAGTTAGTCGGTGGTCGGGCGATTCCTGTTGTTGCTGCAGGCTGTTTATCGTCACACCCCCCTGGTCGGACTGTCTGTCCGTTTGCTGTGAAGAGCTGTCACGGAACAACAGAGAGACACAGCATATCCTGAATGTGTTTCAACTGCTGAAGAGCTCACGGATCCGGTAGATTTCTCGAGATCCTCTGTTCAACCTCATGGATGTAATAGGTTCTGAAAGGCCCCGTGAATGCTACGTCGATCGGCTGCATCTGTTGGTAACTAGAGGGGCGGTAAGTTGGTCATGGACTGGTCCAATGTCTGTGGCATCAATATATCTGATTTATGAAAGTTGTCATGCAACACAAGAACCATAGAATCTTCTGATGTGGGTTTGACACGGAAAGGAATTGGTGAAACAAATTTGTTGACATGTCTGTACCCAGCCAGACGGGTGGTAAGCATAAGTGGACCGAGGATTTGTGCCGTTCGTCGATTTCAGTTTCATGGGCAACGAAGTGTCCTGCAGGACTCGTACATGGTACAACAGTTCGTATGTTCGAAACACTGCAATTTTTAGCTTTCCATCCAGACACACGATGTTTGCATCCCGGTTTCGTCACAGTTCCATGATGTAGATATAGACGCAGGATAGTGAATATTGTCCATTTATAACTCAGGAATGTGGAAGAACTGCGAAACTCTCTCTGGAGTGAAAGTCTTTCTCCACACGAACGAGCTGTGAGTTTCTTCTAGAGGTGCTTCTCGGCCACTTCTCTTTGCATACTTCGCTGTCTTTCGAGAAGGGATTTGCTGTCCCGTTCCTTACAACCGGTTGCTAAGCCTTGCGAGGTGTGTCCCTCTGTGCCAGACCGAAGATCACGTCTCCATAATCAGGCTGTGTTTAGCGAATTCTGTTTCTAACGCGGCTGGAATGGAGTGGCTCCCTGCCAATTTTGGGTTATGCGACGTATACATTTCTCTACGTTCTCAAAGTAGCGCTCCATTGTACTCTTCTTGCTGCTTTAAAACTGCCTGTTTGTTTATTTCGCGGGGCCACAACTGCTGTGCGCATCTGCTACGGATGCCGCTCCTCTCTCGTTGCTGTTTCAAAGCGTATTTTATGTTAGTGTTTGAGCCTTTTGTGTACAAATGTACGCTTTTGCCTAGACAAAGGTGTATTTAAACAGTTACTGTCTACTAAGGGCCGCGCCATAGCTCAAGCGGATAGTCGCTGGCTTCCCACCGCG
>NW_019726238.1:164694-166540 GCF_002891405.2 Cryptotermes secundus
TCCCCTGCCAATTTTCATTCCACCAATTGCTCCTCAATCTGGGGCTGGTACAATAGGCGAGAAGTGGCCGCAGTACTTGCTTGCCTGCTTGCCCCGCTTAGTACTCACTCCTCCAGCTTATTTCTTCAGCTTCGGAGTTCTGCTCACTTTTGTAGACGCAGCACGGACACGCCTCACAGAAAACATGTCACGTGACAGCTACCCAGCCAGTCCATTGGCACGCTGGCTGCTGCCTGCAGAAAACACGTCACTTGATAGCTACCCACTGTTGCGGTGACGTCATTGCAGCTGCGCAGAAGTGTTTTCCGAGCTTAATCAAATTCGTTACAATATATACGGTATTTAAATAAGTTATAACAGTCAATATGACTAGGATACGAGCTAGACAACAATTTTACTCCCGACAGACACAGGAATGTCTTCGTCCGTGCTGTGGAATTTCATATCCCGTGTGTGCAGCGGGCTATATCCCTGTTAGTAAGCTAGCTAACTACTGTATATGTCAGAATGTGATGAGCTGTAGCTCCATTTCCCCATATGTCTCCATAACGTGGCATTGAAGCACTGGGGGAACCTTGCGTTTAACGACATCGTGCTTAATCGTGAAGTTATGTCGTGTAAAATGATGTATGAGGGTCAGGGGGAGTTCGGTGTAGTGGGCCCACTAGTGTAATTTGAGATGAAAGTTTTTCAACGGGAATCTTCTGATGTGCTCTACACACTTTCATACTTCTGTCACCTTTCCTCCCTTTTCTCATCTTCCTTTCCAGTTCCTTTTATTCTTCCATTTTATAGTTCATGTCCACTTCCTTCCTTCCTTCCTCTTCTTTACGCCTGAACTTTCGATGTATCCTTCAGAACACGTCTGGATCCGCTGCTCACCTCAGTTCACCGTGCTCATCATTCGGACCGAAATATCGTAAACGTTTAAACGTTCGTTAGATCAATTTTATATTTGCCTCCCATGGAATTTGCGTGAGAAGGGGAGAACGGCAAACGTTGCCCTGCTCAGACTGAATGCAGACATCGGCTTGGAGTGAAGAGAGCCACCGAGATTCACAGAAGGGACACGAGTTGCAAGTATTAACGAGTAATCGGATAGACACCGAGGTCTGGTTTAGATAATATTACGATTTTGCAGTGACTGTAGACGGGGTTTGGATTGATAGTCGGGTTTTCTGAACACTTACAAAACGTAACTACAAATTACTACGACAGTCTAATTGAGTTACACACTCCAGAGATCACTGTTAATTACAACACACATAGAGTCGCCTCAGTCTGTTATGTCTTAACCAGCCGTTGCCTGGTGACGGTTCCCAACTATGTCCTCTGCTTCTGTGCTGACGTTCTTATCGGTTGGCCGCTGTCTTGCAACTAACTAATTGCTCTATAGTATATGTCGACTCTCAACTAAATCCTGCTTATAACATCTCGACACGGATCGCATGGAAAACGCCGTTCGTCTGTTGCTGTGCACACATGCTTGTTTGTGAATCTGTTACTCAGTAGCGACTGTTGTATAGCTGTTTATTTCGCTGTCGTTGCCTAGCAACATGCCATAATGTTTTATTCGTTGCCTCAATAACATGAACGTCTGTACCAATACGTCACGATGTAAGTGGGGCATTAATGGCGACAGTTTCTAACGTGGTACGACAAGGCATTCTCGACAACCTGGCCCGTAGCCTCAACAGGCGTAGTCCTGTGATTGTGTAGCGGCAAGGGCTGGGCAGTTTTATATCTGTGAGGTTAGGATAAAGCTGCATTAGAAAGCCACGATCTATACGTCTGTCAATGCAGTGCCACTTAGGAGCGTGTCTGCGACGTAAATATTTCCATATAC
>NW_019726238.1:166614-175475 GCF_002891405.2 Cryptotermes secundus
AATAATAATAATAATAATAATAATAATAGCCAAGCCATTATGACGCACGGGAGCATGGCCAGGAAGTGAAAACCTAAAATCTTACATTATATCGAACTACTTTTACACTTTCACTATTTCAGACCTGCAAGGGATAATATTGTTTCTGGAGACTCATAGATCTCATTAACTTTTGAATGGGCATGTTCTTAAGAAATTGCCGCAGGTAAGAATGATATTTCAAAGAACTAAAGGATGAGACTTCGAAGTTTATTTAATTGAGAATTTACCATGTGGTTAACCCGACAACTGCCAACTATAACCCTTACATAGCTTCCTCTCTCTTTGTCTTTGTTCATTTCTGTCATTCTCCAAACAAAAACAACTCTTCTAAGATTTCAGGCGTTCACAGCGGTGCCTATGAAGAAAGCAGTTTTCTGGGATGTGGCGCCGTGTAGATCCTTGTGTATACAGACGTTTCGGAGCAGTGTATCACCTCATTGCTCGCGGATTATTCCACCCTGAATGTGGAGGCGATATATTCCACCGAAACATCGGTACACAAGCTCAACCGGCGCCACATCCCAGAAGACGGCATTCTTTAAAAACAACATTTGCTTATACTGCAGAGAGTATCTGTTGTCATGTTGTGTAACAAGGGACTGGGAATGTTTCGAACCCAAGACTGAATCTACGAAACATCTACGTCATTGAATAAAAGAGTTAATTGAGAAGGGCGACAACTCTTGCTATTGGAAAGCAATCCGCTGTGGATGGACACTGATTTCCACTTTGGTTTTGACAGGTTAAATATATTTCTGATTTACTTTGAAAGCTTTCGGCCCTCAAAGCCCTTGGGATAGTTTGATTTGCATTGTAGGCACACTGAGCCCAAATGGATAACTGATTTTGTTTCCGGTAGAGACAGGACGTGGGGAATTGAGTCATGTTTAGTTTACCTCACTCCTCTGCCCACTGGGACATACCTTGGGCGATTGTTGTGACTTAGTGTTGATGGACGTTTCTCGGAAAGGTCTTTCCTCTAAGAGAAGGTGTTTACGTATTCTGCGTCACAGTCAAGAACAATGAAGAAAAGCCCTGAGAACGAATAATGGAGCATTGGGAAGGGGCATGCAGCGTAGAAGTGAAATATAATGAAGTCCTCTCCATGTTCCGGTCCATAAAGAGAGTGTAACTCTACCTAGAATCAAGGTTCCTAGGATATGTCAGCATCTAGATTGCCTGCTTAGCGTGGAAAGCTTTCTTGTTCCTTTTGTGTAAGATGGAGGCATGGGGACTGTAAGGAGAGAAGGGGAAAGTGTATGGGGGGCGTTGGGATGAAAACACAGCTCCGGTCTCGCCCCATTTAACGCAGCTAGAACTCCTCAACGAATTTGTTTCGAATGCTTCTATGTCAGTCCGGTGTCTCTTGTTCGAGTTCCTCCTCTTAATCCTTCAGTAAATAATTGGTTCTTACTTATATCACAAGGTGGGCCGCGCTATAGCTCAAGCGGTTAGTCGCTGGCTTCCCGGGTCTGGTCAAGTGGGATTTGTGATGGACAAAGTGGCGCTGGGGCAGGTTTTCTCCGAGTACTTCGGTTTCCCCTGCCAATTTTCATTCCACCAATTGCTCCACAATCACCCTCACCTATCGTCTGGGGCTGGTACAATAGGCCAGAAGTGGCCGCAGTACAAGGGACTTAGTCCCACCCCACTAGCAATAAAAAAATATATATATCACAAGGTGAGCCGGGGTAGTGCACTCGGTATAGCGACTGGCTACTAGTCGGATGACCGAAGGGTCGGAGTTCGAGTCTCGGTAGGGTCAAGAATTTTCTCTTCTCCATGTGGTCCAGACCGGCTCTGGGGCCACTCAGCCTCCCATACGAGTACAATGGGTACCGGGAATACTTTCTCCGGGGGTAAAGCGGCCGAGGCGTAAAGCTAACCACTCACCTTCAACTAGTGCTGAGGCCAAGAAATGTGGATCTATACATCCACTGCCCCATACACTTTCATGGCATAAGTGTTTAATTAGTTAAGTACAGGGAGAAATTTACATTTTTTTTTTGCTAGTGGGGTGGGACTAAGTCCCTTGTACTGCGGCCACTTCTGGCCACTTCATGTGACGCTACCTCCAATGCGCGAGCTTTCCCTCGCTTTTACACTAGTTGCCTAAAATAAGCGGACGTATTAGTTACTATTATTGCTATTGCTGTTCGTGCTGGCTCTGTAATTGGCTTCCGGCTGGTGCGCTCAGCACGTAACCAAATAACGAATCGAATTCAATATTGTTTCAGTTAATTTTATAAGCTGAAATGTAGTAAAATTAGGGTCATATCTCTTACTAGAAAACCGATTATGATAAATTATCAGTATATTTTTTAGAATATTCGTTAAATTGAGCAGTAATTATAGATATGATTGCTTTGCCGATGTGTGTTGATTCTAAATTTAATTTTCATCACAATATTGATTTTCTTTTTCATGCGATCAAATTGCTGGTGTTAATATAAAATTTCACCCTTCCACCACAGAGAATTTACTGATGATTTATTTTGCTTTGGTCAGATCTGTACTTGAATATGTTTGTGTTCCATTACACTTGAGCACATCCCAACAAAACTTACAGCCCCTCCCCGCAACATATATTTGCAAGATATTCATTACCATTATGATGATAATTTGGAAAAATTACATTTTAGAACAAACCTGTCAACGGTTGTCACTTTCGTGATTTCATTTTGATGAATTCTTATAATGGCGCTGTATTTTGGGAACAGTCTGTATATGTGCTCCTGCCCGGAGGGTAGCTAATTTTTTATATAATCTTCATGTGCGGCATCCTTTTGCTAGGCGTATATAAAAATATTTATTTAATATTTCAGTCAATACAACAATTTTTAAAATGTATACAGATGACCTATTTACATATTGGTCGTATATCTGAGGCACAACATGTTTCGACCACTAACGGGTCATCATCAGGTGCTGGTTCATCTTAAATCTGAACTTACACCTAGTATGGATCCATATTCTAGTTAGTTTGCATTAACTCACCGACAAGCGGCGGTCGCTGGGTCAGTATAGTTCGCTTGCGGACTAAAGTCACGGATTTTGTTTTGTTTTAATATCTGTTCTGTTACTCTGCTAGTTGTTCTGTTTCTTTGCGCAAACTTCTTAAATTTAATTGAGAACATTCTTGCGCGCTGAAAGCTCTTACGCATTTCCGGAAAGAGAGGGGGTCCTAAGATCTCGTGTTCTTGCTAGTAGCTCTGTAATTACTCACTTCTTATGATTTTCATATGAAGTCAGCCCCCCCCCCCCGCGGTGTCTCCCATTTATTTCCTCTTCCTTCTTTTCTTCACTTTTATATTTTTTGNTCCATATTTTATATCTAGCTTCGTTACTTAACTTTAATATTTATGAAACTGGAAGCGATGCTACGATATTTGGGAAAGACAGAAAGCACGCTTCTTGTTTTATATAAAGAATTAATCGTTTATGCTGCATGGGTAATGCGCAGTACTAACATCTGCGAGGGAACGGAGACATGGATACACATTTTGCCCCGTCAGTGAGGACACCTGCCCTCGAGAAGAGAGGATCAGAGCTAATTAGATTCTGCGCTGAAGCTCGGAGCGGCGGTGAAACTGCTGTATGTATCCCAACACAGCGCTACTGGCTTGTTCCTTGCTCTCACTAGAAAACTTTGGTATAATTTGCACCGATTTCTCTTTTTGTTCAGAAACGTTTTCCGTGCCCCTTTCTGTATCAGACACCTGTCTTTCTCCTTCTCACATTTCTTGCGTTTAACAAAACTAATTGCAGATTGTATAACTATATTTCTGGATATGCGTCACCCTGTCTCTTTCTGAAAACACAGTCCTGTTTATGACTGTATCACGTATAAACAGGACTGTGATTTAAGACAGAGACAAGACAAACATAGTATTTGTACCAGTGTACTGTCGTCACAAATATTTGCAACTTATTTAATTGCAGATTGAATGACTGACTGACTGACTGACTGACTGACTGACTGACTGACTGACTGATCACCTCACTGCAGAACCTAATATCCTCTCATTTCATCAGTAAATTCCCCATTGTTTAACTCTCCAAGGCACAACGGGAGCTATGTGTGCCAACTGCACACAACAGTAACAACTGAACACTGATCATGCAGTACGTGTATAGGCGTCTCGTGATTCTCAGAATACACAAGTGTTACTTTTTATATGAAATAACAAACTCGTCTTTTTAATTGAGATTCGTTGTGTGTTCCGGGAGATACATTTTTTAATTATTTACAATAATTTCTTTCTGCAAAGCATTAAGGACCACGAAGGACCATTATAATGTACACAAAAACCCACCACTGGCTCCAGTCCGGCTGCAAATAAACCTACTTCACACCGTCTTATCCTGCCTTTAAGATCAATTTTAATAATATTAATGCTCGATAAAAAGGCCAGAGCATGTAGAACGAATGGGGGAGACGAGGAATGCATATAGGATATTGGTGGGAAAGCCAGAAGGAAGGAGACCACTGGAAAGACCAAGGCGTAGGTGGGTGGATAATATTAAAATGGATCTTAGGGAGATAGGATGGGATGGAATGGATTGGATTGATCTGGTTTAGGACAGGGACCAGTGGAGGGCTCTCGTGAACACGGTAATGAACCTTCGGGTTCCATAAAATGGTGGGAAATTCTTGAGTAGCTGCAGATTTGGCTTCTCCTCAAGAAGGGCTCAGCTCCATGAGTAAGTAAGTAATACGTTATATAGTAATATACAATAGTAGAGTCAATTTACCGACTACACACGTTTTTTATTATCACTACATGTTTCGACCTCAAGAGGTCATCCTCAGGTGTACGAACATGGCTGTATAATTACACGGGGCACATTCACTTTTTATTCGACTCTGTATCTTATCCAGACTTACGCTCAATAATATATCAAGTTCTTTTATAAAACATAAGTTAAAATATTATTCTAATTTAATTGTTAAAAGTTAAAATTTCGTGAATCGAAGTTCAATTCATGTCACTGGTCACACTTTCACTTACACCTGTTTTACAGTCTCATCCCACTCACACTCACCACGGTGTCCAGTTCTTTCTAACCAGTTTAATTATTATTATCGGTTAAAAGTTCGTGAATTAAAGTTCAACTTATTATGTTGGTTGCACTTTCACTTGTTTGTGGGGTCTCGCTGTTCTTCCGCGTCCTCTGATGCTACTGGATCTGTTATGATCCTTGTCGTGATGGGCAGTCTTCTGTTGTACCAGCCCCAGATGATAGGTGAGGGTGATTGTGGAGCAATTGGTGGAATGAAGATTGGCAGGGGAAACCGAAGTACTCGGAGAAAACCTGCCCAGCACCATTTTGTCCACCACAAATCCCACTTGACGAGACCCGGGATCGAGGCCGCCGCGGTGGGAAGCCAGCGACTAACCGCTTGAGCTAAGGCGCGGCCCTAAAGGACAAGCTTACCTTTGCTTTGTGTTTTATTAAAGAGAGCTGTCAGTAGCTCAGTCTGTGTAGCGTCAAGATAGAAATATGTGTGAAACTCGTTAAAATGGATCTTAGGTATGTAGGATTGGGTGATACGGACTGGATTGATCTGGCTCAGAATAGGAATCAGTGGAGGGCTGTTGTATAGTCAGTAATGAACCATCGGTTTCTATAAAATGTTGGAAAATTCTTGAGTAGCTGAGCGACAGGTAGCTTGTGAAGAAGGCCTCAGCTCCATGGAGTAAGTTAGTTATATACGAAACCCATGAAAGTAAACAAAAAAAAATGCAAACATAGTTTTCAGATTCATGGGTTCACTACTAATGCATTGAAACTTCAACAGAGATGTTTAACTGAGGTTTCCGAAATACCAAATATCTTGCCTGAACCTGAAGGGACAACGGCTTTATTTAACTGTTCCTTGTCTCTGCTGGCTTCAGATAACTTGTAGCTGTGCCTTCGTGGCATTTAGCATAGCACCGAAACTGCCCTCAGTAAAGCGGTTGGCGTTACAAAACTTCATTCATTATGATGGAGAAATTGAAGGATTAGTAACAAGAGAGACTGAATATGATGTACGAACTTCGCCTAAGTTAATTATGGGTGGACACGAAATAGCAATTCCACTTTCAGCAAAGTTTCGTGAACACATTCAGAATTCAGAAGTGATGGCCGAGCCGGATGCAGGAAGTGTACACATTATGGAGGTTATGTTGCTGCGAAAAGTTGTTATTTATGAAGTAATGAAGCAAAAGGAATTGAAGGTCATGAAAAAGCGCTCCAACAGACAAACTTGCGGTTAATAACTTCATCGGTGCGTTGCTTTGTTGTAAAGGCTACTCTGGAGTGTGAAATAAAAGTTGGCTATTGGCAGTTGGGTGTGTAGGTCAGTGTAATTAGTTTCAATTTGCTTACTCGCCTGTTTCCCGCCCGCACCATTTAGCGGGAATTACGTCACGTGGTCTAGAGCTCTTCGTCGCAACCGAAAGTGACTGGTCCCTCTGCGAGCCATTTGTGTGCCTCAGGGACGGACTGGCGGGCGTGTACTCCTGCTGAACCCTGGGTGAGAAAAGGATGTTTCTAATTAGTTAGAGGTCAGTGCTGCGGGGTCCTGATTCGTGGAGTTTATAACGACGTCATATCATCTACTCCGTATTGAATAACATAACATAACAAGGAAAATCACTAGGATCTGGCTGATGATCTCATGGCCATATTTTCTTCTCGGATAAGGACGTGTACCGAATCTCATTGTCGAATGGGATCCACTCTGCTTCGTATTTGAAAAGTCCCAAGTTCACATCCAGGCATCGAGGCCGACTATCCCGACTGACAAGAAAAAACTCCGTGGTCTGTAGTCCGCAAGTAAACTATACCGACCGAGCGACTGCCGCGTATCCTGTTCCCCGTTAAATAAACTCGTCAGTTGATGTCGTGGCGACAAATTTACTAGAGACCTATCAGATCTGGGCATCGTTGTGTTTATATGTTGTTCGTTTTCATAGAATGGCTAAGTTTCTTGTTCTCCTTGTGCGTAATTAAACATCACGCATGTAGACGTACGGGTAATTTAACTCCGCGTGTTCTTAACCTCTGCAACAGATGGAAGTGACTTGTGAACTTCACGTCCTGACCGCTTTATTTCCTGCGGAAAACTTCCGTGATATCATTTTGAACGGAGCTGGGTGGACCCGAAGTTGGTCTGAACGATTCCCTGTCTCCTGCCGTTGCCCAGTCGCGGTACCTAGTGAGAATACAGAAAGCGAATAGAAATTCCATTTCGGATCTCTGTGGCTGAAAGAACTCGAACTCGGTAGCTCCCGAAGAAAATCCTTACGCAGCACACTTGAGCTGTGTTCCCGTTGTAATCCTGTAAGTGTTCCTGCGGTGGAAGGCAAGACCCGTCAGAAATGTTTACTGTCCCATCTATGACAGTCTGGCTCCACCCCTTGCGCCCTTGCTCCAGCTTCCGTGACTAATCAGGGCTATCGAATCAAGTCACGGCACAGGAAATCACATTTCCTCTGCCTGCAGCGCCACTAGCTTAGTGCAGAAGTTCACAGTGAACACACTGCTTTATTTGTTTCAAGCTTTAAGTGAACTGGCTTCTCGCCAGTTGATTGATTGCCTCGCCTTTTTTAGGCTTGGATGCCGTAATGACACGCCGTGTCCGACTGTCGCATATTTCAAAGCACCGACTTTTTTGGGGGGATTTGTGTGAAGCATCGTATGGGCGACGGAAGCGTCTCTAACGCCATAAGTGTGATAATCCAGCAGCCAGATGAATTTCTTGTTGCGTCTTAAGTTTAAACTAAGATGAAACATCCAACAGAAGATGTGTGAGAACTGCATGCATTTTTGTATGTTTTCGAATTTGGAAATATTGATGAAATCTTATCTAATCTAATGCATAAAACAACAGATCTTCTCTATGGCTATGTATGTATTACAAGACTCGACCAATCAAGTTCCGTTTTCATTTTTTCGACAAAGAAACTGCAGTAGTTTCTGAAATACAACCTCACGTACGCGATTTGCAGATGCATTTCTAGATCCAGACTTTATTATAAAAAAAAACAGCTCTTCAGCTGTCAGGCGGGGTGTCGTATCAACAGGAGTATTCGTCCTGAAAGATTTGAAGTAAGCACGAAATGAACAAAATGTACCGGCTTAATCAGAAACTCTCCTGAAGAAAGCAGTCTTCTGGGATTTGGCACCGTGTATATGTGGTGTTAATCGACGTTTCGGAGGAACGTATCGCCTCCATCTTCAGGGTAGAAGGAAAAACATAAGAAATCCGCAGACGAAGAGACCGTGAGAACCGGACTCACGATTCAAAACAACGTCTCTGACTTCATCTGCGCTTTGGTGTTCTCGTCTCCCTGGGACAGCCGCTTGGACCATCTGTGGCCTGCCATGCTTCGGAATCAGTAATTACTTTTATATAATAATCCAAAACAGAATTTAGGAAGCCCATTTTCCCTAATTATATCATTTAGAAAATTGCCGTAATTTCAGTTCTTGCCAGCCGTTTCGAGAATTGCGTTTCTTACGATCTCACTCTATCTCGGAACCATATACAGTTTCGTAATTTGAGTCTCATGTGAACAGTTTGTTCCGGTCTCCATATAACACTTCATAACTTACTGTTCGTCTTATTCTCCCTTAACCACCTTAACTGCCTGTTACAGTTGCTGCGCGGTCTAAGGCATGAAATGTCTTCCCCACTCCAAAGCTCGGTTCGTGGGATCGAATCCTACTCGAGGCATGGATGTTTGCATTTATTCTATATTTGTTTTGTCCTGTGTAGGTATCGGCATTCGGTCGGGCTGATCCCCCGTCCAAGGAGTCCTACCGAC
>NW_019726238.1:175487-241979 GCF_002891405.2 Cryptotermes secundus
TAAGGAAGTGAAGTGAAACGAAGCGTTTCACGGATGCCCTATGCTCCAAGTGGGGGCAACAGGAATAGATAGATAGATAGATAGATAGATAGATAGATAGATAGATAGATAGATAGATAGATAGAACCTCCTAAACTATGCCAAGCATCGTTATACAAATAAAGGAACAATTATTGTAGGCCCGATTTAATTTGGTACGTTCTGTTCTCGTATGGGAAGAAGGGGTTGATTTACGGGCCACAAATTGTGTTAATGAGAGGGGACATAGGCGGTGAACCTACTGAAATGGAAGACAGGCTGAGGTATTATGGGGGACAGACCGCAGTGCCAGAGAGACCCAGTGGGTCTGTAATTTGAGCGGGACAGACTGTGTTATGTAGTAACCCGTAAAACAATCTGTATTCATAATGTAGATAGCAGGCGATGTAGCCCAACAGCAGGAGTCGTACTGTTTGGCGGGCAGTCTAACTGCAAAGGATCTAGGCGTAGCCCCTAAAGAAATGACACGTTTTACTAATGCGTTTCGTTAATGGCGTCGAGTTAGTCCTACAGTAATCAGAGCGCCGCTCAGCCTCGATTTGTAATTTTCCCGTTGAAAAGAAACGGGTTATTATTTCTCTCGTGTCTTCGTCCCTCGTTCCGTGCCCCTCCCAACCCGGTCACTTAAAGTAGAACATTATCACTTGTGTAGAAGTTCTACATCCTGCTGACGACATAACACACATGCAGAGTAAATAGGATTATAGATGCACATAAGACTTTTTGTGTTTCTGCGCAGATTGCGCGAAGTTGAGCCTGCATCTTCTCTTTCCATTGACGTTTTGCCAGAACATACTGTCTGCTTCTTTAGGGTAGATGTGAAGATGGAGGCAGTATATTCCTCCGAAATGTTGATACTCACTCTTTTTTTATTGCTAGTGGGGTGGGACTGAGTCCACTGGGCACTGCGGCCACTTCTGGCCTATTGTACCAGCCCCAGATGATAGGTGAGGGTGATTGTGGAGCAATTGGTGGAATGAATATTGGCAGGGGAAACCGAAGAACTCGAAAAAAACATGCCCTAGCGCCACTTTGTCCACCACAAATCCCACTTAACCAGACCCGGGATCGAACCCGGGCCGCCGCGGTGGGAACCCAGCGACTAACCGCTTGAACTATGGCGCGGCCCTGATACCCACTCAGTAGCCTTTGCATTGTCATAAAGCAGATACTTCAACACCGTAGGAGCCCTAGGTCTGTTAGAATAATTTGACACAGTCGCAGAAAATAAACGGGGGCTTTGAAACATATAGAATTTATGGATATACTGGATCTTCGGACTTTGTCCATCGTCCGGATTCTAAATAACTAAGAAAAAACACGACGTTTCGGAAACTGGATCTGTTTCCGTCCTCAGGTGAGGGAAGACACCTACTCTGTTGGGTCCCTTAGAAAGAGCTAGCCTCAAACACCGGAAAACCCAGTATCTCTGTGTGTTATACACCTTCGTTAGAACCCTAGAGTGTCTACTATAGAAATTAGTTTATAATTAATGAGATTCCTGCGTAACAGCAACATATTTAGGGAATAAGCACCCCTTCCCCGGTCAGTCTACCCATCTCCCCTCTTCTCAAAACACAATTCCTCTTACTGTCCAGTGAAGATAGCCATTGCAATGAACAGTTTCGGGCTAGTACTCCTATCTGTTTCGCTGAATGACGTCAGCCACTACGCCGACGTGAACACGAAACACGTCAGTCTCTAAACACAATCCCCACAGGCATGAGAAGCAAACTTTGTGTTTATCATCCGGCCACTTACGTTGCAAGTGCAGTGTCGCGAGATATTTAATTTGTGCATACTTTATGTTATTTATAATATTCCGACGTGTTTTCAACCACTAGTTTGATCTCCCTACTTCAGCACTTCAAGTAGCGAGATGCAAGAAATGACGTTACAAGTGAAAGACGAGTCATTTTGAGGAGAAGGGGCATAATATAAATANACGTTAAGGCGTAGATTCTATAAACCGCTGTAGGCGAGTGAAGGAAAGATTTAACTGAAGAGGAATGTGAGACAGCTTTTTTTGGGAGGGGGGGAGGCAGATTTTACTGTGCTGAAAAGTTGTAGCTTGAGACAAAGATCGCAGAATTTTGCTGTTGTGATTACTTGTGAAGGGTACCCTCAATATGTGCTGCTGCTTTATTGACGCCAAAACGTAATATATTAGTGACAACAATACGTCGGTTTTCATAGCACGGTCCGATACGCGGAAATGTGTTTACAGAGCCGTTGCCTAGAAGGGGGTTGCATAATTCTGTTATTCTACTGTTGCTTGGCGCAGACCGCATCATCTATTGTTGCGTAACCTACCAACGGACTGTTTACCAAGAATCTGTCTTCGCGGAACTTGTTTACCAACACGTTGCCTAGCAGTGGCTGCACATTTAACAATACTCCTATTGGACAGTTAAGTATGTTTCTCATTCTGTGTTGTATCGTCTGATAGATACGTATTTTCTTTCGTCTTTCAAATGTCTGAAAGTGTAAGAAAGGAGAGGCGTTTTGACACAGCCTCACATAAATGACCAATAATGGAGACGTTTCATACCTGGATGTGTAGACTGAAGGCTGTTGCTGTTATGCGATGCGTATGTCTGTATAATATTAGCTTATTGAGTGGCTCATGCGTCGCATTGTCTGGTATCTCTATTTCGAAAAGAATGGTAGTTTTGTAAGTTTTGAGGTTTTCAAGGCGATGACTATGAAGAAAGTCGTCTTCTGGGATCTGGCGCCGTGTATTCTTTGTTTCAGCCGACGTTTCGGAGGAACGTATCGCCTCCGTCTTCAGGGCAGGTGAATTGTGTTGTGAATACAGAGAGTAGTAGCTGTAATGATTAGGAATTGAAAAGCGCTACTTTATATTGGAAGTAGGGAGAGGTGGTGGTGGTTAGGTGGTAGAGTAGGTGGTTAGGGAGAGGGGACCAATGGGAACAGTGAAGAGCGATGAAGGCCATATATGGTCAGGGGGTGAGGGGGGGGGGACGGGCAGTGAATCCAGGCAACTTGGAGGTCAATGGCACGAAGGTAGCGAGTAAACAAGAAGAACCAGTTGGCTGGGGACAGGCTATTGACGTCAATGACATGAACTGGGGACAGGCTACTGACGTCAATGACATGAAGAAGAGCTGGGGTGACTTCGTGGAGTAGCTTGTCCCCAGTTCATGTCATTGACGTCAATAGCCTGTCCCCAGCCAACCAGTTCTTCTTGTTTACCCGGTACCTCCGTGCCATTGACCTCCAAGTTGCGTGGATTCACTGGCCGTTTCACCTCCCCCCTTCGACCCCTGACCATATATGGCCTTAATCGCTCTTCACTGTTCCCATTGGTCCTCTCTCCATAACCACCCACCCTGCCTACTTCCTATATACTCGTAAAGTAGCACTTTTCACTTCCTAATCATTACAGCTACTGCTCTCTGTATTCACAACGCAATTCACCTGCCCTGAAGATGGAGGCGATACGTTCCTCCGAAACGTCGGCGGAAACGAACAATACACGGCGCCGGATCCCAGAAGACGACTTTCTTCAATGGTAGTTTTGTCTGTGTTTCGTTCCTGTATATTAGTATACGCTACTTTTTATATGAATGATTGTAGAAAAATCTTTTAATATTCTGATTTTTAATTTTTCTGCGTAATATATCCGTAAAGTCTTCCATTTTTCCATAGTGGAGTATATTTTCAGGATGTGTATAGCAAAGGCAGTATATTCTTTATTATTTCTCACACTGCTTATGTCCCCTTTAAATCTAATTTTTAACTGAAAATGTGGATATGTTACTTTGTATACCCGTATCTTTGCTTTATTTGCTTTCGGATTTGTTACTCTGTTTTTATTATGTTATTTCAAATGCGGTCTTACTTACAGTGTGTTTCTGTAACTTTTAATTGCATGTTCGCAATTTCCTATATTTGTAAATATGGTCCATTTTTTATTGTTGTGTGTTTGTGAGCCTCTCTCTCTTTCGTTTGTACGCACAGACTTATTGTTGTTTGTATGTTCATTATTTGGCGTTATTGTGATGACAGTGACACACTCTTTTGATTTTTGGTTCTATTTAGGGGTAGGTTTTATATTCTGCAAAGTTTTAAATTCGTCTGTTTTGTGTCCCACTGGGTGGCGTGAATGTATGCTTATTATTTTATTATTTGTTGCTGGTTTTCGGTAGATATCCTTGTCTATGCTGTCTTATCTGTCTGTTTGTATTCGGGGAAGTCTCTGTCGTAGTTAATACTACATCTATATGCTGATTGTTTGAGTTTTATGTTGTTATTCATGGCTGGATGTTGTTTTGGTTGTGCAATAGAAGGTCCTCTATATTTCATGTGTAATAGAATACTGTGTTATTTCCTATGATGTGTTTAGTAACCGATTTTCTATGTAGCATTACCAGTTTTTGACTTATGAAAATATCTTCCATATTGAAATAACCTTTTGTTTTTGTATTATTGTCAATAATGTTGTCATTTCTTACTGAGTTTAATTCGTGTATTTAATTCGATTGTTTCTTGCTCTGGTACGGTTACATATAATTCTACATAAAGGCAAACTTATCTCTGTCCTTAACTAATTAAGCACTTCGCCATGAAGTTGTATGGGGAGTGGATTTATAGATCCACGTTTCTTGACTTCGGCACTAGTTGGAGATGGGTGGTCAGCTTCACGCCTCAGCCGATTTACCCATGGTAAAATAGCCCCCGATATGCGTTGGACAAGACAACATAAAATTATAGAATTCACTATGACAGAGGAAAGTGATAAGCTTAGTAGCTTACCTGGATCTAAACATTTTGGTGAGACAAGGCAATGTAGAGTGGATATCTACCGAAAGCCAACAACGTTCAGTACAATAGTAAGTAACAATTCTTGCCGTCCTGGACAACTCAGAAAGTCGCATTTAAAAGTTCATTGGTAGCAGATTGTGTAGTGAATGTAAACAAGTTTTTATAGCTTTTGAATAGACAGATAAATATATTTTAAACATTGAACTATACCTTGACTATATAAAAATAAAATGTTTGCTTTGAAGTGCATACTGACGCGAAGATCAAAAGCAATCGCAACTTTCGTCCACTTAAGCTTTTCAATCCTACTCTGTTCTCCGTGCGCTCTTCAGAGATTAAAACCGTTCCATCAGATAAAACGTACAACTTTTTAGTCTCTCCATAAAATACTTTTGAGCTGACTTCCGCACATGTGAGTGTACTTTTACAGGGAACCATAATGGATTCCTGAGTAGCGCTGTTAGCAGGATGTCACGGGTTTGTTGACAGCATCATACTCGTATATGTGGTTTTTATCATTTTACTTGAAATGGCCGGAGTAGTTCCTTCTCCTGTCGTATCCCTGACCCTTTGAAGCACAGAGTATGGGAATTCTAAAGAGCAGGAAAAGGCTGACTGTACTCGCAGACTCGGGAAAATGTATCTATTGAGATTGCGGTCTCCTGGGATATGACTGGAAAGGCATCATCACTTATCTCTGGTTCGATTCTCAAGGTCGATCTTTCTGTTCCAATATTGTATTTATGGCATATTTAGAAACGCTGTCAGTAGCTCAGGCTGTCGCATGGAAGGTTATTTATTGAATAATTTATGGGTAAAAATTGGGATTCTGAGCAAATAATATTTTGTGGAGAGAGTTTGTTAACCTTTACCCAACCCCCTTAACTTAGGAAGGCCAATGTTTCTCTGTCTGGGTGTGGTCCCTTATGGGGGTTGGCTCCACCACGCCTAAAGGCCCCCTACCCTCGGATTTTCTTTAGGGGCAGACCTTAGGGGAAAAGAAACACTGGGAGACCAAGACTAAGAAGGCTGGATGATGCTGTGAATGATTTAAGAAACATGGGAGTAAGGCAATGGAGAAATGGAAGATAGACGAGAATAGGCAGGAATATTGAGAGAGGCAAAGGTTAAACTTAGAAGGACCATAGAGCCAAAGGAGGAAGAGAAGATGGGTAAAAATGTGCAGTTCTTTCAGATGGAATTCCCGCAACTCGTGATAGCATTCCAGCATATATACATGCCGCTATGTCGTTGTTTATGCAGTGCTAATCCATACAGGGGTGTATTGGACACGGAGGGCTGTGGCCTGACACTGCACGGAGTTGAGTCCAAGGGTGCTTTCTGGCAACTCGTGAAATCTGCGCGCGGAACATGCAGACAGCTGCAGATATGCTGACGGAGGTCTTTTCGAGTGCTTCCTATGTGAAGAGCGTTCATTTTTATCTTGCAGATACTAGGATACATCCACACACTTCCAATTATTTCGTTTCTCATATCCATCAGATTTGCAGCCATCCATCTGCGCAACGGAGAAATTTTCGGCAAGAATTCAGAGGACTTCTTGACGCCAGAAGTTGCTTATACTACATGCCAAGGGAGAACATACTCATTTTCAGAACATTTCATGCATTAACTCAACTTTGAAGTTGTTGATTGCTTTATTATTATTTTTCGTAAACGGAACTCAAATGACAGGAGGGCTCGTGACGGTCCGCCATCTTCAGCGTTTGACAGCCATCTTGCAGTAGCTGTGCCGCGGACAGAATTGAATTTATCTCTCTAACGTGGTTACACATAACCAGCGTAGTTAGTTTCATATTCGTAATTTCCATGAAGAAATGTTTGTTGAAGACTTTTATTCTCCGACTTTTGTCCCTTTGCATTCATGTAATATATTTTCATGTCAAAACGTCATAGTGTTCTTTGTTACTGCAGACAAGAAGAATAGAATGAATTAAAAAATGTTGCGCGGAGTGAGGATATTAATGTTCTTTACTTTTTCATTTCGTCTTCAGCACATCTCAGAAAAGGCATTGTAACAAGGAAAGAGGCATAAAAACAATTGCATATGAACAGTGGCGAAAATGGCTCTTGAGAACTAGGTTCACGCTTCAGATAAGGAACAGATAGACGCACGCCGGAAGAACTCAGTAGACCCGCAGACCAATAGGAGAGCCCAGCAGAATGAAAAGAAATCTTAAAGGAAGTTATTAGACTGCGGATTTGTGAATTCCTTACGGCAACGCCGTTGTTCCGGAAGCTGTCGATGTCTTAAGGCACTGGGAGTACATTCCGTAAAATGGGGTGGAACCAAGTTGACGGCGTCTGCCCCCACTTCCAACCGTATGAACCTGTAAATTACTAAAGAGCAAGGCCGCGACATAGCTCAAGCGGTTTGTCGCTGGCTCCCCACCGCGGCGGCCCGGGTTCGATCCCGGGTCTGGTCAAGTGGGATTTGTGGTGGATAAAGTGGCGCTGGGGCAGGTTTTCTCCGAGTACTTCGGTTTCCCCTGCCAATCTTCATTCCAGCAATTGCTCCACAATCACCCTCACCTATCATCTGGGGCTGGTACAATAGGCCAGAAGTGGCCGCAGTACAAGGGACTTAGTCCCATCCCACTAACAATAAAAAAAAGTGGGTATCAACATTTCGGAGGAATATACTGCCTCCATCTTCACATCTTCCCTAAAGAAGCAGACAGAGCTCTACAGATTCGGCTGTATTCTCATAATTTGCAGGACACTCACATTTTGGCTTATTTTGAGACGGGTGTGCGAGCCAAAATACGGATAGCCACAGCGTACGCACTTCTGTTGAGTGGCGCAAAACGTATTGTCCTGAAAGCTTTGATCATTCTTCCAGTGACAGGCTGTAGCTAATGCCGGCTGATTGGGTATGTGGGAGACTGGAGAAGATTCTACGTGAAGTAGATAGAAAGACATGTAGGAACTGGCACGGTCCAGTCACATGGTGTGTGACGTAGTGGACATCTCGAAGAGACACAAAACTCTGGCGCATCAGTGGCTGAAAAGGAAGTGTCCTGCGGAAGTGAAGTGGCTAGTGATGAAGGTAAAGGCAAGGACCCACTTCAAAATCGATATCTAAACCGAGGCCCAAGGTGGCGCTTCGAAAGTTGCGAACATGTGGCATTCCTAAAATAAAAGTGGTGTGAGATATTTAATGAACAGAATTTATTTTACAGTTTTGTTTACCGTGCAACAGTATCAAGGTTAATTTAGATCCTTTTGTAGTTCGTTACTGCTTTACGTGTTTCGGCTTAGGCCTAGAACGGTAGGTTTTGAGATAAAAAACTGGCTGTTTTGCAGCTAACATTGTACTCGTATGTCGGGAGGTTGGGGGGGGGTAGCGGAGAGAGAGCAGCTGACTGGCTGTTCGTGACTGTTGTGCTGTTCTGTACACGTGAGGTATCAGTCACTTTTACGAAGTCCTGATTTAAACTTTTAGAAAAAAATATCTTGTCCAGTGAAACTGAGGCATGTCGATCAGCCATTCAAACACAAGCTGACATGTTCTAGTCCTTTATTCAGAAACAGACATATGCAGATTTCTTGTCACGGTTTTGTCTGCTTCAGCCGTATGCGGATGCACAGTAAGTAAACACTCGCGAAAGAGATCTGTAAACTTTTCTGTAGCTTAAAATATTGTGACATGACACCTGAAACCCGGAACAGTCCATTGCTAGACAACGGTTCGCTGCGAAATTAACAGACGTTCCCGCGGAACGTATACGCGCGGAATAGTCCATTGCTAGACAACGGTTCGCTAAACACGTATATGTGACAACCAGTGGGCATGCAGTGATGATTTCTATTCGGGTGATAAGTAATTGATTCGGGAGTTCAGTTGAGGAGAGTTCGTTCCTTAGTTCAATCGTTCAGTCGTAAGAGAACTGGTAAGAAGTTGAGTGTTCAGCTGTGGTGTGCTAACCAGCGGACAGCGCACTCGTGGTCCAGTAAGGAATGGAGCGAGTCTTACGCAGTCATTGATTGTGGGCTGTTATAGTTGGTTGTAATTCTAAGGACGTGGCAGTAAACCCAATCATCCCGTCCAGACCTCGTTATTATTGGTCACGGAACCCCCGGGCACGTGACGGTATGATGTTTTCTGCACGCAGTTTGAACAAACGTAGACTGTTACACTTATAGATTAACAGTCATGTTTATATTGTAGAGTGTAGAGTAGGTAATTTTGTATCTAAGAAGCTTACTGATGGAAATTACATGTCTTCAGTATTGGCCTCTTGTTTGTGTATAAAGAACCCGAACTTCTGAACTCGAAGCCTGTACTTAACTGTGTTAACAGTTTCTTGCCGTCAAAGGCAGCAAAGCAAGCACCTTCCCAACCCACTTGAAACTTCACCGAGATGAATATGGGTACTGCATTAACACTTGTTAATCCATCGACATTCATCTGAAATTCCTTATACCGCGAACTTTATCAAACTCCTGAGGCGTGAAGGGAATTCTTTAAGTGGCGCCGACTTCTGGCTTTTCCGTAACGCCTGCAGATTTCATAAGTTTCAATGCTCTGTACGTTGCGCTAGAATTTGTTTAAGAAATGTCTACATAAAGCCATTATTCAAATTTAAAATTATCCGTTCTTCTCTAATTACTGTATTTGCAATCTGATCCAAACTTGTACGGCGACTAGTTACAAAGATCGCCGTACTGGTTTATTCTTTCTCCAAGTCTTCTGACGAAATCAGATCTATGAGGTCGTTACTGCATTGGCCTTACAACAGTTTATTGTCGATCTCTCCTTGCATTTCTTCTTCCGCTTCTATCGCACGTTTCGTCTGAATCTTTATTATTTCCTTTCCGGCGTACGTCCTACTTACAGAAAATTAATTACGGTAATTATCCCGTTATTGGATCATGAATTCCTTTAGCAATGAAGTACTTAATTTTTGATGTGCTGTTACATGGAACCAGTCAGTATTCTCCTACACAAGCCGCCACTGCAGTACATACTGGTGTTTTACCGTTGTCCTGTCACTGCTCATGTGCAAGAGGAAGGTGTCCTATTTGACACTTCTCAGTTTAGTTACCAATAAACGGGAAAAACTGCACTGTACGTCACGGATTCACTCTCTCTTCAGAACTGGAAACGCCTATTTTGTTGTGGCTTTTCTGATTAAGTTTTTATAGTTTGTCTGTTGTCATGCTCTACCGAAAGGCAATTTATCTTGTATTCGTGAAAATAGTCTTTGAAATGTCCATGCTCTCTGTGCTACCCCTATCAAATTTTGAATTCCTAAAACAATTTTTATGAAACTTGGTATGTATATCATGGCATCTGAGCCCATCTCAACGTCATACTTCATAAATCCCTAGTATCGTTGCTAGGCAACGGCTTGTTAAAAACTTTACCGCCTCAACGAATACACTTTAAAATATGTAAGAGTTGTTGGACGCGTCATTTGCTAGGCGGTCCGTGTCGTATCAATTGAAAGTAGCCGCTAGTCTCCCCCCCCCAGAACTTATTATAGTGCGTTAGTACAGGTTGACATGCCACAGAGGTTTAGGGAAGCGGCCGTAACGGAGATGCTGTGCGACAGGACTCCAAGGGGAGGCTCAGATGAACGTGAAGCTTACGGATAAATAAGGCAGCAACAAGGAAAAGAAAGCAATATCGCTTGTATAGAGCATATTTTTATTGGCAGATGCATGACGTTGATATGCAATAAAGTTGTGCTCACACGACAACACAGCGGGTAACGCAACAGCGAAAGCAGCTGAAATCCTAATTTCACTCATCAGTTCGCAATATAACTTATATTCCGAGATAATAAATTACAGTTATGTACTGAGGAAGCTAAGATATTGTGACAAACATGACCATTTGCTAGGCAACAGCTCGGTAAGTACATCCTGAAATCTGGAATAGCAACAGAAGCGCTGGCCTTGCGACGAGCTGATAGCCCGCCCAAGGAGTCCTACCGAATGTGTAAATCTAGAAAACCAGAAGTGAATGCAGAAGTTCATGGAGGTAGGCCTAGGCCCACTGGGGCTGCAGTGCCAAGAAAAAAAAATTGTTATATAAGTGCCAATAAATCAAATCATCTAATCCAGAACCCGTAATTATTAGTCACGCAAACAAATCAGTATAAAATGGGGTGTGTATTCAGATATTTGAGTACGACCAAAATAAACCGAAACCTTATTCACAAAGGAATTTCATTTTACTGGTAAAAACGTATGCATATGCATATTACTTTTAAGCAGTGCGTGCTTAAATTGCTTTTATAGTCGTCTGACCTTTCGATAAATGTAAAGACTGGAAAACAAAGCTATACTGTCACGTGTTCTTACATGTGTGAGGGAAGAGCGCACTTGGAGAGTGCGTAGCAACAGGTATTAGGGTGACGCAGGGAATTACATGAATTACAAATGTCATTAGACCAATGTGACGCGTCATATGCAGCAAGCACGAACAGACAGTAAGTAGATGAAACATTTTAATTCGTAATCAAGACGGGCGGAGGCAACTTGGGCGACAGACATGTTGGTGTGACTGTTCTTAAAAGATTAGGAGGTGACGTAATTTATTAGATTCGAATCGATCAAGACACGGTTCATTGGCGGTTTCTTCCAAAAGCGTAAGTGAAGATTTCAGTTCTATAAAAAGCTCGGTTTTCTGAGACAGTTAAGCGACTACTGCCTTCACACTAAGGTCTTTGGCCCGCCCAATGAGTTTCTTAGCTGGATGGTTAGGCAGACAGACAGGAAGGGTTTCAGTATTGAGCAGCTGTCCCTAAAGTAAATTAAGGAATGACGTCACAATGTGAGACGTTCGTTTCGTTACTGATTATTTTGTTTATTTAGGGATGTTATGACGTCTGAACAGCTTAGGTTTCGACCAGTCATTATGATTGGAGAAACAGAAAGACAGAGCGAGATCTCCTCTCTTTGAGATAACTATCATCAACATTTTATAGTTTCCCCTGCTGCCAAGGTAAAGCTCTTTCCTTTTCTTCTTATCACGTGTTAGGCGTTGGCGTGACTGATAAAGATGGGGCTCATGACCAGATGATGAGAGGACGGGTCTGTCTTTTGTATATGCTGTTGGTCCTTGTCAGCGCAGTCTTTCTCGGTTCTAAATCCCTTGAGACTCATGACCATATTTTACTGTCTCAGATTCGAGACTTCCCTATTCGTCGCCTCCTACGACTCGCAAGGTCACGGTGGAGGTATTCGACCCCGCCTCCACACGGGTTTGCCTCGTAATTATTCTGGAAACCTGGCTACATAGCCGTGACACGGACCACATAGAAAGCACATATTATTATAGGGACGTGTTACCATGCAATTGTCTAGCAAACAATCTAGGCGCGTACTGTTATAGCCACGTGATTACAGCTCCGTTACTTAGCACTGTACATGACGCGGACCATATTGAGAACACCTCTTCTATTGTCAGATTGTTGTGTAACTTAGCAACTAGCTGTATAACACAGCTCCTATTGTTGCATGTTTGCTGGAGCCTGTATACTGAGTCGTTGCCTAGCAACGGTCCCATTCGTCACAATATGTCTACATGTAGTCCTGTGGAGATGCAATAGAATGCTCGTCCTTGTCCAGTTCAGTTCCGTTATGCTGACACTGACTGCTCCGGGTGCACTGAATGTAGGGCAGCACTGCTGCAGATTTCGGATGCTGAGTTTGAAGTGACGCAGCTGCAGTCTGCCTTCTCGACTTAATTAGGACACGCGAGCCAATGCGCAATGGTTCAGGGGCTGAGGCCTCGCAAGGGAGCAATCAGGCCAGAGCTCTGGCGAAGTGCTGATCTTGCAGAAGGTATAAGTGCGTCATACACACGAGGAGGTAAAGGACGACATCTGTTTTGGGGAGACAGATTTAATCTTGTGCACACTGTTGAAGTGGGGACACGCGGTAGCGTAGTTGGTTGAGGCTCTATCCTACAAGCCCCAAGGTCGCGGCTAAGAGTCCCGATGAGGTCATTGGATTTTTAAATTGACGTAATCCTTCCAGACGCACTATGGCCCTGAGGTCGACTCAGCCTCTAACAAAAATGAGGACTAGGAATCTTCCTGGGGGTAAAGGGCGGCCGGTGTGTAACGCTGACCTCATTGCCATCTGTGAGCGGACTGTCTAGACAAAATGTGGGAGTCTCGACATCTCAGTACCCCATGAGCCTCCACGGCCTGTTACAGGGATAGGATTTTACAGTATTGAAGCTTAACTTCAGTCCAGGCATGAGTCAAGTGAGTTGGTTGACAACTGTCAGGTTCACAAAGGCCGGCGAATGCACTCAAACCCTGGTTATGGATGATGTTTGCTGAATTTAATATTATGAACTATCAGATGTTATGTACCATATTAATAGTGAGTGAAATTGTCCCTGGGCATGTATTGTCTTCGCTTCGCTTGGAAACCGGGATCGTGGGTTCGAATCCCACTCAGGACATGGATGTTTGTGTGCGTTTTTTTGTGTTTGTGTACAAGTAGAGGCCTTGCGACGAGCTGATCACTCGACCAAGGAGTCCTACCGAATGTGTAAGATCTAGAAAAACCAAAGTGAACGGAGAAGTTCATGGAGGTAGGCCTAGGCCCACTGGGGCTGTAGTGCCAAGGAAAAAAAAAGTTGTCCCTGTGCTTAACTAATTAAGCATTACGCCATGAAAGCGTATGGAGGAGTGCATCTATAGATCCACATTTTCTTGACCTTGGCACTACTTGGAGGTGAGTGGTAAGCTTCACGCCTCGGACGCTGTACCCCCGGGGAAGGAGCCCCCGGTATCCATTGGATAGGAGGCTGAGTGGGCCCCAGAGATGGTCTGGACGTCATGAAGAGAAAATTCTTGACCCTACCGTGACTCGAACTCAGACCTCTCGATTCCGTCCGCCCTCCTGTCCCCGGGTGACGGTAGCATAATGCAGGCAATAGCTAAAGTGAAGGGTCCACCTCTGAAAATGAAGTGGTAATTGTTGGTGGGCGCCATTGTGAGATAATACATAATAGCAGGCTGCAATTCGAGTCCCAATGGGGGCAAGAATTTTCACTTCCCCATGTCGTCCAGACTAGCTTTGGGACCCACCAAAGCGGGGGCTCTTTCCCCCGGGGTAAAGTGGCCGGAGCGTGAAGCAGACCACTCACCTCCAGCAGGTGCCGAGGTCAAGAAAACGTGTCAGTACATCCACACCCCCAGACGCCTTCGTGGCGTAGAGCTTAGTTAAGCACAGGGACGACTTTACTCTTTTAGGTTTGAGTTGATTAAAGACATGAAATGTGTCAGAATTTCGCAGCCATTTGATATATCATTAATATTATTCAAATACTGTGGGAATTTTTGTTGCTTCTTCCGTTGATCATGATTATCGGGCGACTTGGTGCGTCTGATGGTTACATAATGGGACTGCTGCTTGAGAGAAGGCGTTCGGTCGCCGTGACTTGGTTCCTCGCTTTTCGTGAATGAGCGAATTTGAGACGTTCTGAGGAGCACGTCCTGCTGGCACTTGTGAAATATTAACGCTTATTACTTGCCTCTGAAGGCGAAGAGAGAAGTTTCACGTGCTCACAGATTTTGTGCTTCAGATAAAACATCCGTAACAATTTACGTTTGAAATTCGAACGTGCTCTAGGGCAGCTTCTCACATCGGTACACAGATGCTTAATATTTATGTTTTATTTTATTATTTATTTTAACTGCAAATTGGTTTTTACCCGGTAACAGTGGTACTACACTAAGAGAACACACACATCACACAAAACAAAACACAGCACACAGAACTACACAAACACAAAACACACACATCACACAATGAACACAATATGAATATAACATTGTATGTTTTTGCTTTAGAGACTGAATGTCGAAACACTCATACTAATTATGGACGGAGAGAGATACTAAGTGATTCTGTTTACCTTTCCATTTCACGTACTGTCCAGTGCAGATCTGTCGATGTATTAAAATTGCTTAGAACACGGATATTATAGCAATGCTTAGAACATTAGGAAGAGTTTTGAGTGCTGTATTAATGTACATGTTCCGTACAGTTGTCTATATTACAGGGGTAAATGTTCACTATGTGGTTTCCAGCATTCATCTGCTCCACAGTTCGCTTGCAGCAATGTACATGATCTTAGCTTTCGGGTCTCATGTGGAGCCAGTGGCTAACTCTGTAGCACTCCGTACATCCTGTCTAGTGAGCTGGAAACCGAACGAAATTGATTAAAAAAATGCCTAAAATTATACTGAAACTGAACTGCTGAACCGCTGTCTGCTTCCTTGAAGCAAGCCGGGCATGTCTCTTGTTAGGATCCAGTTACTTATGTCTGTGGACTGTTACAGAGCAACTGTTTGTAACGTGATGGATTGAATTCATGTGGCTCAGGATAGCAACCATTGGCGGGATATTATTAGCTTCTTCTATATGATTCTAGTTTATTTGCCGTTGTGTTTTGTGACTTTGAAGTTGTGGTTTAAACATATTAATATTTGAAGAAAGCAGTCTTCTGGGATTTGGCACCGTGTATATGTGGTGTTAACCGACGTTTCGGAGGAACGTATCGCCTCCATCTTCAGGGTAGAAGGAAAAATATAAGAAATCCGCAAGCGAAGAGACCGTGAGAACCGGCAAAAGCAGACTGGAACCGAAACGTCGGTTAACACCACATATACACGGTGCAAAATCTCAGAAGACTGCTTTCTTCACAGTCACCGACATGAAAGCCTCAAATCTTGCATATTAATATTTGTTGAAAATAAGAGGAAAATGAACGATGCCTAGACACACGAGAGATTTTCCAGAAGTTCTCGCAACTCAGTCGGAAAGTTGCACCACAGGGAGAGGGACGCTGCTGCCTTTCTTTCCAGGGAGTGATTGTATTTTTATCTAAGTAAGAACCGAATTCGCAGTTTTTATAGATGACATTTTAACAAGAAAAAATTTTGTATTGGCAGGTATTAGAGTTCTCGTTTGTTTCAACTGAAACCTGCAGCGTATGTTCAGAACAGACAAGTTCCTGATGTCCTGCAGGCTTCCACACTTCTCCTCACAGCTGTAATTCTCCTGTAACTGTCCACCCAAGTGGTTCATGTGAACCGTATATCTCAAAGGCATCCTGTTTTAGGTTTACTGACTTCGCAGCCTTACTTCATGAAGCCGGTCTCCTGAAGCTACAAACTGTCCTCTGTCAGCAACTTTCGAAAAGGCGTTCGTAAGTGTTAAGTCACTCACTCTCTCCTTGGACTGGAGATCAGCCCAACGCAAGGTCGCTACATACTCTGGACAACACAAACACAGAATAAACGCAGACAGACAGACATGCCTTGAGTGGGATTCGAACCCACAATCCCAGTGTTCGAGTGGGTGAAGACGGTTTATGCCTTGCGGCCACTGCGATCGGCATTAAGTCACTAAACAAATCAATTTTCTAACCTGAAACAGAATTTTTTAATAATTTCACAAGTATGTGCATTCAGAATTACTTGTGCTCAGATGCAGTTAGGGAAAGTGTGCGCCAGAAATGAACTGAGTGGTAGACGCAGTGACTAATGTTCATATTAGCCTGGGGGTGAGGGGGGGGGCTCAATTTCATTGAAGTCTATGGGATAGCGCTCTGGAACTCCGTGTGAGTGCGCGGAAAATGTGGTTACTTCCCTGGTAACTCGTAAGCTAATCCAATACTTGAATAACTTTTGTCATGTAATGGCCGAGTTAGCTGCGTCTGTAGAGGCACACATGGGCCCCACACGCCTCTACTTCTGTCTCCTCTGCTGTTGTAGCATTTTCCCTTTTAACTCTTCGAAGCCCTAAGTCTACATAGTCTATATAGTAACCTGACGAACCCCCGCCTCACCCCCACAATAAAGTGCGGTTTCCCAGGCCGTCTGCAGCAAGTCTGCACGCTTCAGAATTTCCTGACCGGCGCGGCACCCAGGACCCGGCAACTGACGTCACCTCTGCAGGAGCCTCAATGTTGCCTGCATTCTCGCAGTGAAGCTCTGCTATG
Organism: Cryptotermes secundus; assembly: GCF_002891405.2. Lineage (NCBI taxonomy): Eukaryota > Metazoa > Arthropoda > Insecta > Blattodea > Kalotermitidae > Cryptotermes > Cryptotermes secundus. The sequence goes on from NW_019726238.1 coordinate 192,316, forward strand.
AAAGAAGTGGCGGTGTGCTGGAAGGCCAGCGAGTGTCTCTCATTACAGGCAAATGGTGGAAGGCCCCGGGTGGCAGCCACTCTGGAAGACTACGCTTTAGAAGTTCATATACACTCTAAACGCCTGTCTTTCTACTGAAATTGGCGTGAGAATAGGGTACTGCATTGTCTGGCCTGTGTGGTCTAGTGGTCAGTGTTCCTGGCTACAGATCCAAAGGTCTCCGGTTCGATTCCTGGCGATACCAGATTTTTTTTTCTGAGAAGTAGTGGGTCTGGAACGGGATCTTCTCAACGTCGTGAGGATAATTGAGGAGCTATTTAAAGGAAATGGCGGCTCCGGTCTAGAAAACCGAGATTAACGGCCGTGGAGATCCGTTGCGCTGACCACGTGACACCTTCTATCCGCAAAAGTTGGCACTAACTTTGCCGACAAGCGGCGGTCGCTCGGTCGATATAGTTCGCTTGCGGACTACAGACCACTGAGTTTTTTTAAGGTTCCATATGGACAAAGATAAAAGGTAGAGGACCACTTCAGGAAACGGGACAGAGGAAAGGAAAACTATTTCTACGGTACACAGCAAAGAAGACATAAGGACAATAAGAAGAAGAGAAATTATATCAATAAACCTTAAAATAGTTCTGAAAAAGAAAACAAACTGATTAGCAATAATATAAATTAAATTAATTAAATAATAATGTTAATATTAGTAACAGCAATAGGTCTGTGGGAATTACACTAATCATGTCAAGGAGTATATGATGGGCAGGGTATACAACACGCATGTTTTATTTTGTGGGGGAGAAAGAAGGGAAGAGACCACTACTAAAACTTAGACGTTGGTGTGAGGGTAATATTAGAATGGATCTTAGAGAAATAGAATGCCATGGTATGGACTGGATTGATCTGCTATAGGGTAGGGACCAGTGGAGAGCTCTCGTGAACGCGGTAATGAAAGTTCCTGTTTCGTAAAATACTGGGGAATTCTTGAGTAAGAGCCATCTCAAGAATGACACAACATCATGTCGTCACCTAGTTAGACAGAACTGTCGGGCCAGAAGCAGGATGTATCAGTTTTGCCCGGAACTGCTTGTTCAAACAGACGAAATCCACTATTAGCACGCCCCTTTGCAGCCCTTGCTATTTCCTCTCTCTCTGTAAGCACTTGCTGCCAGTTAGTGACTTACAATGAAAACATTCATTACAGGACAGCGGGCGGTTTTTGTATTGGAAGTACTGTACAACTCTAGCTCAAGGTTAGATATTTATTGTCTTAGCTGTATACACTGGAGTGCCTCTCGTACACGCTCTGTTGGGTTTGCTCTGCCAGCCATTCGGTCCACACTCCTAAGAGTAACAACAGGAGCCTGTCCACCACTTTCGAGTGTAATTTCGCTTTTACTTTGTTTGAAAGGTCGTCAGATTGACGTTGCCAAGTTTTTATTGACTGCTAGAAACACAAATACGTCGTGACATCATGTCATCACTTTGTTGGTGAGAGGAAACCAGGGATGGAAGCTGCTTGTAAATTGTTCCTGACATGGGGACTGAGCGTTGTTGTTGACTGGATGAATCCCCAGGTCCAGGATTCGAATCTCTGTCTGGAGATCGAATGTAGGCGTACTCAGACTTCTTCAGTAACTCCAGTGAGATGCTGGAAGTCAGGATCGCAGCCACCGACTTCACTGTCTTGGATTCACTCCTATATAGACTGAGCGTCGTTAAATAAATCGGGCTCAAGTTGCAGTTCTGTACGTGTGAATGGACTCTGTGGGTCACTTAGCTTAGGAAGGATTTGGTCGAGTCGAGCTTTTTCTTTTTTTCTGTTTATGCCTCCTAGGAGCTTCTGCACATTTTCGATTATTTATTCTTCTGTTGCAGAGATAATTTGTGTCAACGCAGTAATCAGGTCTTCGTTTACTTCTGTAAAGAGCGAGGATAAATGTGTCCTGTGTACCAGGATCTGAACTCAGGCTGTTGAAGTGCGAGCAGCATACCTCACGAAATATTGTCCAGTTCTCAGACCTACGCCTGATCGCCTAAAGAATTCTATCTGTGGTTTTACAGCCCTTTTGAACCTTGGCCACTTTTTCAGTTTCTTAAGCTGTACACAGTCGATAGGATACCTTGGACGGGGGATCAGCCCGTCGCAGGGCCGCTACCTATACAGAGAACAACACAGACAGAATAAACGCACACAGACGTCCGTACCTCAAGTGGGATTAGAACCCATGATCCCAGTCTTCGAGCGCACGAAGACAGTTCATGCCTTAGACCGCGCGGCCACTGTGATCGGCGGCTGAAGAAGTCTTGGCCAAAGATATCCTTGCAGGACAACCTGTATTCGATATAGCCCCTTGTGTTGCTGTGGGGTCGGAGGACTTCACCCTCCCTCACACGTATTTGCTTCTGGTGACATTCAAAGTGTCAAGTTGACCAAGCGGAAATATCGTGTCCCCAATTCCACGGAGGTGTGCTGAAGTGCTGACGGTTACTGTGTTGTGAGGTGCCGTAACAGAGGACTTACATGGGACTGGAATAAGAAGAATAAGCACACTAGCAAATTGCAAGCGGCGGAAGCGAAATTGTTAAGAAGTGTTCAAGAATGCGCCACCGAATTAGAGACATTTATATTACACGTGTACGGAGGGAACTGAAGATGCCAGCCGGTCACGGTAGCCGAGCGGTCTAAGGCATGCACTGTCTTCGCTCGCTTGGAAACCGGGACCGTGGGTTCGGATTCCACACAATGCGTGGATGTGTTTATTCTGTGTTTGTGATGTCCCGTGTTTAGGTAGAGGCCTTGCGACGAGCTGATCATTCGTCCAGGAGTCTGTAAAATGACCAGTGAAACTGAGAAATCATCCCCATGCTCCAAACTGGAAGCGAAGAGGAAGACAAAACGGATGCGACCCGATTTAGTCATGACTGTCCCATTTGTTGCGTCTTTTGCCGGGGCCCTTGTCAGTTTAATTAAGATTTTCAGAAATGACTCGGATTTCAATTTTCTGTTTTCCTTATGCTTTTAAAACGATGCTTTTCTCAGACGAAGATGATTCTTGTGAAACAGCTTGTTATCGACGCGCCCGTTCATTCTACACCGTCAGCAGCGAGAGCGGAAGTACACAAAAACATGGATCAGAGGTTTGTTATTGTTGCTTAACTCCGGTGCCCGGGAAAGGCGCCCCCTGATCCCAGCTGGGGTCACCTTGGCCAGGAATTTGTTTTGTGCTTGATGTAAAATCTGTGTACGTTAAAATATGGAAACCTAAGTTCGTTCGCAATCAAACTGTAAGCATAGGATTTACATCTGCTCCACTGGCGAGAGTGTTTTCGCAAATGAAATGACCATGGTCGCCCGAGAAAAGCCGTCTAAGTGTTTCCAAGCTTGCTTTTCTGTTGAGAATCAAAGTTAAACGGGAAGAGAACTCTCTGTATATTTACGCCACGTTACGTAACCAGACAGTGTTTATGAAGCTACATTCGTCGGAAAGTGCTAATGATGTGATGATGCAAGTATCCAGACACTTCGTTACGTATTAAACAACAAGTTCTCGGAAGAACTAATCGCCTACTTTCTTTTGATGTGACACCGCATAGGAAACTGTGCCTCCAAAAGTTCTCTTGTTGATTATGTATTCATTGCCACGGTAACGTCTTTGTCAAGCCGTTGCCTAGCAACGACAGGGATACACATGTAGACACAGACTGATGTTGAGGGATTTATGAAGTACGCTGTTCAGGTGAGCTCAGGTACCATGATATATATGTGGATTGGTTCAGCCTTTAAAAAATTATTAAGGGGATACAGAGACACACAAAGACACAGGCAGCATGGTGATAGCATAAGCCTACTTTTATTTTTTTCTAAAAAGAAGAGGGAAAGTGGGCTAATAAAGTAACTTATCTATCTGTGGCTCTCAGCCCTTGTGGATCTTGGCCGCCTTTTCAGTCTCTTAATATATACACAGTCGGTAGGACTCCTTGGACGGGGGATCGACTTGTCACAAGGCCGCTACCTACACACACAACAACACAAAGAGAATATCACACTCAGACATCCATGCCTCAAGTGGGATTCGAATTCACGATCCCAGTGTTGGAGCGGGCTGAGACGGTTCATGCCTCAGACCGCGCGGTCACTGTGCTGCAAGGCTGGGAGAACATTAAAGCAAACGGACTTTGAGGCGCGTTGCTTTCGGAAACAGAGAGACGTCGCTGTAAAGATCCAGACTTCTGGGTACAGGTCGCCCCGTCTCTTCTGATGCTTACTGTTCTCTGTAAATGAAAATCTTCGCAGTTGCCCTCAGAATTAATAATACTGTGGGGGGTAGAACACCGGACTGTTAAGTTCCGCGCCTTCCTCTTTCATTTTCAAGAGCCGCAAAGCTTTAATTGCGTGAAGCGCCGAAGAGAGGTCAGGACGGAAGTTGAGTTCGAGTTGCGCCCTCTCTCTCTCTCCTACTCCATCGCCTTGCAAGAACAATGTCTGTGTACATAATCTCGAGAAGGCTGTGGTTTTCGGGTTCAGTTTTACAGGACTCACAAGCGGGGATGGCTCTCCACTGAAGTGATTCTAGAACTTTTCACTGCCATAATTGAGAAGCAGAAGATTGGGGAACGAAGCTAATAACATCACTCAGTGGAACTTCGCCCGTAACTTAAATAAACTTTAGGTGGCAAATCGTCGCCATAAACGCCCGTCCATGAATTTCAGTGTTGAATTTTATGTAACAAAGGGAAAATGGAAATCTCGGAGCAATATAAGATAATTTAGTACCGGGATAGGCGACCCTTGCCGTTGCTATACATCAATTTACTGAATTTCTTTGGGTTTATCCTGGTCTGTAAGTGATACAGTTAGGAATATTATAACGGCGTGCAGCAAACAGTACAGTTGTGCGCAGAAGGATATCAGCGTGTAACGTATGATGTTGGGCTGTTCTCCGTTTTCCTGACTACAAGATTTTGACCTGAAAACAAATCATTGTAGTCACAAAGCGTGGTTGGTTGAGGCACTATGCTACAAGCCGGAAGGTCATGGGTTCGAGTCCCGATAAGGTGGATTTTTTCAGTTGACCTAACTTTCCAGCTGCAGTATGACCACGTGGTCCACCCAGCCTCTAACAGAAATGAGTACCAGGAACCTTCCTGGGGGTAAAGGGCGGCCGGCGCGTAAGGCTCACAACCACACCGGCATCTGTGAGCAGATTGTGTAGAAGATGTGGAAGCCTCGACGTGTCACAACCCTATGGGCCTTCAAAGCCTGTTACAGAGATAGTTTTTTTTTCCCCCCCCCAAATGTGTCTACCATGCTCCGGTCTAGAAAACCGAAATTAACGGCCTTGGGGATCCGTTGCACTGACCGAGAGACACCCTATATCCACTAACGTTGGCACTAACTGCACTGACACGCGGCGGTCTCTCGGTCGGTATACTTCGCATGCGGACTAAAACCACGGAGTGCTACCTTGAACTCGTCCGCTGTTGCCAGACCTAGTTCTGAATCTGATTGTTACTTCAGCCTCTTTGCGTTCTCTGCGGTGCGGGCTGCCTACACTGTTGCTAACCTCCATCCACTCTTCACCCCCATCCGCCTTGATCACTTAGTGAGATTATGGTGAGTTTCTAGAGAGGTTTTAAATTTCCTTGTTCGGGATCATAGCGAGGAATATACCGTTAAGTATATGGGGTGGGGGCAGGATAGCTCAGTCGGTACAGTGACGGGCTACGGGCTGGACTAACCGGCAGGTACAACATATTTTAGTGTACCGCACCGTTCAGACTTACTCTAGCCCCCCCCCCCAGTCACATCATATACAGTAGGAACCGGGGATAAAGCGGCTGGGGCCTGAAGCTGACCACTCACCTCTTTCTAATGTTGGAGCTATACCTTCATTACCCCATAAGTCTTCGTGGCTTGATGCTTAAAGAATTAAGCACACGGAAAACTTTACCACTTACTTGACTTACCGTAAGGAAATAAAGGGATATAGTTAACTCCGAAGTTAGACTTCCTTGGATTTGGTTAATCCTGGTCCGTCACACTAGCAATAGTATTAAAGGCTATTAACGCCGTCCAGTGTGGTCGACAAATCAGTCTTTCATCTTGAGAAGAACATTAACAGTACATACGGAAACTACTAGTACAGTGTCATGAATATAAAATATTATCCTTTAACAATTATATCCATAGTAGTTTCCCCATGTATTGGTAATGTCCTTCTGAAGATGGTCGCTCCGACCGAAACATACAAAGGATGGAAGACTGAAAACACAATATTTGTTAGTGACACTGGACGGCGTTTACTTGTGGAGTTCTGAACCAGCAAATAGTGCCCTCGTCTGTGACGCCTGAGAGTTATGGCACCAGCCGAGTTCGTGACGTGAGTGGGAAGGCGCGTGCTTGCCTGTCCGTACGCATCTTCACTGATGACGTGGAGCAAAGCCCTTTGTTACAGAGAATTCATTCAAGCCTGAAACCGGTGTACTACAATTTTATAGCAGACTAGTTTTCTCTTTAACTTTACTTTCTAGGGTTGTTAGCCTCCTCCCACTCGATATTCAATACACTCGCTTCTGCCTTTCACGTCTGAAATATACATTTTCTCCAACTGTAACCTGGAGTCTTGCTATACCGCGTTGACAAAGGGGCACTCAATTTTCGAGGAACTATTGTAGCCCAGTGAGTATAGGAACAAGACCACGAGCTGGATGATCGCTGTACCTTTCCCAGTAGCGGCACAGACGTGCACTCTCGTACACAGTGTCACTGTCAGCTAACCCGTCTTATGAGTTACGCAAACTCCGGACACGTGACAGTATATTTGTTTTGTGAACCGAAACGTCCAAAATACTCGCGAATAAAACCCCAAACATCATCTCCCTTCCGGCATGCTCTTTTATGTGCGAGGTAAATGGAAGAACAAAGAACGTGAAATGCTGTCACGTGGAGACTGCAGAGTGACGTAGCCACACAGATCCCTGCATCCCTGCATTAGGTCTAATTGACATGAAAACAGCCCTTCGTCAGCCTTGCTGTGGTGCTTATCGCAGTGCGCAGGTACTCACATTTGTTGCAAGCCTGTTGTCGCGTCTCCTTCAACTGCACACCCACTGCTTCTATGTGACATGTCTGTACCTCTAGTATACATACAAGTATTGTGAGGTGACAGGAGGCTGGAGAAAACTGCATAATGAGGAGCTTCATAACTTGTACTCTTCTCCAAGTATAAGTAGAATGATCAAGTCAAGGAAAATGGGATGGGCAAGACATGTAGCACGAATGGGGATAGGAGGAATGTATATAGGATATTGGTGGAAAACCCAGAAGGAAAGAGACCACTGGTAAGACCAAGGCGTATGTGGGTGGACAATATTAAAATGGAACTTAAACAGATAGGATGGGATGATGTGGATTGGATTGATCTGGCTCAGGATAGGGACAAGTGGTGGGCTCTTGTGAACACGGTAATGAAACTTCTGGTTCCATAAAATGCTGGGAAGTTCTTGAGTAGCTGCAGAAATTGCGGTTTCTCAAGAAGGGCTCAGCTCCTAGCAGTTCTAGAAGTAACATATAAGTGACAAGGCATCACACCAACAGTCAGGAGGACAATATGAAGACCCACCACCTCTAGGCTCTCCCTCCAAATAAAACCATGACGTGTGGACAGTCTGCACGAGCGAGAACTGTCGAGCCAGAGGTTTGCTCAAGAGGTGACGATGTCCTTGACCGAAACCTCTACTTCCAAGCGAGATAATCACGTCTGTTAGACGGTCCCCAATAGCTGAGCTCGTAAAGTTGTAAGGTATATTGGTTTACCGTTTTATTGGGTCTAATCACAGGACGTAATGAAACGCCATTAAAAGGCCGCCAGAAATAGCGCTTGTGTGACCAAGAGAACCTCGCCATACCTCATAGTGCGTAGTGGGCTCTTCATTATTAAAAGTTAACAGTTATATTAATGTTAATCAAGGGTTGGGTGCTATAGCCACAGTCCGATATTTCGAATCCTTAAAGCTGAGCTTTCCATCTAACTCTGGGTCTACCCGAAAGACAGAGAAAGGAAGGTCAGAAATAAATACGGGAGGTTGTGCAGAGCGAATGACAAAATAATGGAGTTCTTAGAAGAGAAACGAGCTAAAGGGGATCTGGCAACGAAAGAGATTTAAGGGAGGAACGAAATATTGTGTAAAGTCACAGATCGGGGAACAAGGCAGTGAGAGCGCGTTTAAGAAGTCAGTGGACGCAGAGTTCAGACGTGTTGCAAGTAAATTGTACGCACTGAAGGCAATGAATGCCGGGAGGCGTGCCGGGACAGGAATTGCGCATGGGAAGATCTCTTGATCAAGAGCGAGCCTGAGGCTTGCGGGATCTTTATGCTGATGTCCGCAAGCTGCCAGAACGTGTCTCCTTTTTTGAAAACGCTCTTCGTCACTGACAGGCAGCTTCTTTATGTAAAGAGCTGCTTAATGGGTACTCCCCTTTATAGGCGATTTATCGCTAAGCTTAATGGAACCTGAGAGACGTTTTTTAATGTGTCTTGTTGGATCCTTGCTTGACGTCATTTTCCATTCAAAATGATGAAGATGCCAAAAAGGCAGTGGACCTAATGAATGCAAATATTAATAGGAAGTAGCCATTGATTTATTTATTATTGGTTTTCTTCTTGTTTCATGCGTATTTTAGCGTGTTCCTGCTTCGAAGCTGGCATGGAAAGGCGGATGATATTAAAATGAACCACAGGAGAAATTGGGTGTAATTGTCTGGACTGGATTCATTTATATGTGAACGTGAATTAACTGGCGTCCTTTTATGAACGCGTTAATAAACATTCGGGCTATATTTTCAGTAGCTTAGTGACTTACCTTCCCGTGAAGGCCGCTGGTTCATGTAACTCACAATGCGAAATGTGAATTGACGAATGAAGGTGAATGTTTATATTGTGATCTTCTGGGTTAGGCTGTTACACCGAATAGTTTTTAGATGATTACCAACGTTTCGGAGGAACCTGTTCTGTCTGGGACTAACGAATGTCACAGTGCAGAAAATCGCAGACACCTTGTTACAAATAAATTTTGGTGACGCAAAATCTAAACACGCAAGAATATATACAGATACTCCATGTTGTGCTGCTTAGGATCCCGAAGGTTTCACGTGTCAACTTTTCATCATTTCTTTTTTTAAGGGTACTTAGAGACAAATTTACTGTATTGTCACCATGAAGAAGCCATTTGGTTTCTGGAGACGAACAAACATTCGGTCTGTATTCAAGTGGTGTTAGCATAATCCCTGTGAATATTGACATTGCAGTAGAAAGACTTTTTTGGCTTGCTTTGGGTTGAGAGCTACGAGCCACTGTCAAGGGACTTGACTGGCTCTCGACGACTTTCCAGGAGGTGCTCCTATCGATCACAGAGCTACCGGCAGTCCCCTCTTCACTTTGGGCTAAATCTAACCCCTGGCCACATTAGCGTCACTTTTTACCCCTCCCACACCGAAGGACTTACAGACCAGAACTCACCGCTTTGTTTACAAAGCTTTCATTTCTGCATGAGGTTGCTTCGCAGTTCCGTGCCAGTTCTCGGAGACACTGTTGCAAGAAAAACACGGCGAACTGGCGGTCATGTGTATCGGATGTTTAACGGATGTATTCTTTAGTTTGAGTGGTTATTTAACGACGCTTTCTATATGAAGACTATACGGTTTCGTGTAGGGGGGTACACCTGACTAGTAACTATGGATTTGATGTGGCACAATTCCACTCATTCAACTCCTTCTGGATAGCGAATCCCTCACAGTTGTCTGCATCTCGTCCCTCTCTTCTTCGACTCCCGTGTGCTGTCGCAGTCTGTCGCCACTTCCGTCCTCTCGGTCTAAGTGTTCTGTTTCCGGTCTCCAGCTTATTCGTTGCCGCGGGAACGGAAACGGTTCGGTAACCGTTACCTAGGAAACTGCCACGCGAGGCTCCCCTCTCAGCAGGTTGGGGGATCACGGCTTTCAGGCGTCGCGTCACAATAGGATGATCACTAAGTGTGGAGTAGTTGGTGGAATTTGAATTGGTAGGGGAAGTCGAAGTGCTCAGAGAAAACCTGCCCCAGTGCCACTTCGTTCACCAAAGATTCCACACGACTTGACCTGGGGTCGAACCAGAGTTGCGGCGGTCAGAAGCTGGTGATCAGATATATTGAACTTTAGATTGATTGACAGAACGATTGTAAGCATTCACTGAAGAGGTGAGACAAAATGGCCGTGATATGTGCCCGGAAAATGCAAGAAATGTGAGGTTATGGCGATGATGATTGTTAACTTTGCAGTCTCATGTGATCTGATGAAGAAAGCTCTATCTTCCTTCGAAAATTTTGTACCTGTCTACCAAACTCCACTGCATCACATCCCTGGGGACGGTAAATTTGGTAGGATAATGTCTTGAATGGCTGACGAAATACACAATGACTCTGAGGACAGGCATAATTGTTTCTCATACTGATATTCGAACCTGGTACGTCAGGAACGGTATTCAGAAGAGTCAAACATTGTCAAGCACACGAGTGAGCCACCGGGGTCAGACAAGGTTTAGCATTTTATGAAACACCGGCCTCTAGATCTAGGGAACACTTGCGGGTCCCATTCTAGTTTGTTTGCAGCAGAGAAGTGCACGCCCACTTGAGATGATGTGAGCAACTAATCGAACGTAAGTTTCCTCAGTGTACGCCTGCTAATCTGGAAACCAGTTGCCTGCCTGAAATCGCGGTTGTGTTGCGGTTTCCAGTTTTCTTGGTGTGCCCTCGGCCTCAGAAACTGAAGTAAACGAAGCTTTTCACGGATGCCCTGTGCTCCAAGTGGGAGCAACAGAGATGGATGGACGGACGGACGGACACCAAGTATTACTTCATGTTATCTGAAGATTGAGACAAAGATAGTCGCTGAATCTTCTCTCTTTGTTTCACCTAAGCAAAGGCCCATGAACACTGAAAGTGCCCCCGTGTCTACATGAACACCCCAGAAATGCAATTTGTGGCACTTAATGTAATGGTCTTCATGTTCTGCAGTACAGGCTACCCTAACATTTGAATTTGTGATTCTCAAGAGCTGACTTTGTTTTATTGTATACTGTTTTGTATCTACGTAAAAATACTTACTGAGGAAGTTTTTTGACAGTTCACAACTTTTTCTTCCTGTTTTGCGTTTTAAGGTTTAGGTCCCCGAGGCCTGTTTCAAGCCTTGATGGTCTGATCACTTTCCTTCAGATCTCCGAACAATTTTTCTGTATCATGTTACGCTTTCGGACAGTCTGTTATCTTTTCCGCATGGGCTCTGCATTGCCTTCTGTTTTTGTCAGGATCATCTGGTGTTACCTGCAGAAAGTTCGGGAATTCGCTGTTGCTTATGCCCCAGGACGCTCATTGCACACGTCTTGGTCCCTGAGACGAATTTCATGCCACGTTTCTATTCTGGAAAGTAAATTCTTACAGATGCATTGATTCTGAATTCTTTCAATGTTACGTCACACGATGCCATTGCCTTCCGAAGGTTTTACTGAATTTGCGTGCCTAAGGCACTTCGATCATTTCGGTGACAACGGTGCAGACATTTTCCGTGATTTTTCTCAAGTCCTCCAGATTTGTGACGTTGCAGTATCTTGTATTATTGGGTGCAGGCAATGTTCGTTCCGGTCTCCTTTCGGTTCTGGGTTCGTGTCCATGTGTGAGTAGAGTATATTCCCCAGTCACAGACCTGTGACATTTATTATTGTATGAAATGGATTAATATGGCTCATGATAAGCCGTGGAGACGGTAATGAACATTCGAATTCTACAGAATATAGAGGGTTCTACTTAGTTATGGGTTGTATTTACATCCCATACGAGATCTTAGGTCTATAATCCTTCCAGCCGCAAGATGACTCTAGAGTCGACTCAGCCTCTAATAGAAATGAGTAGCAGGAATCTTCCTGGGGGAAAAGGGCGGCCGTCGCGTAAAACTGACTTCACCGCCATCTGTGAGCAGACAATCAAGAAAATGTGATAGCTTCGACGTCTCACAACCGATTGAACCTGTTACAAGGATAGCTTTACCCTTTTATATACAAAATCTGTAACCTTTCTTCATGGGATACAGTTCATTTAGGTCTTAGCGAACTACAGGTCTCGCTATGCAAATAATATTGTTACGGAATAATCCACTGCTGAGCAACGGCTCGATAATCACGTAACCACTACAACGAATAGTCGCTAAACCCAGATTCTTGTGTCAAAGGGCAACACAGAACAACAGAGGAACCGTTTGGGATGGTGCCCTACATTCGAGCCTCGTGGAAATTGTAAAAGAGTCGTAATTCGTTCATATGAGTGATTCGTGGTTCGTCATTCGTCACAGCGGAAGAGAAGACACTCGTAGTCCAGTAAGGAATGGAGCGAGTCGTAGGCAGTCACTGATGGTGCGCTGTCGTAATTGATTGTAATTGTAAAGAAGTGGCAATAAATCCAATCACCAAATTCCGAACCCATTATCATTAGTCACGAAAACACATTATGCGTGACAGTATAAAATAAAACTACGTCATAGACCGGGTATTGATTCCAGCTGCGTGTATTCTATGTCATGTGCCCGTGAACTTAAGGTCTCCAGTTTCAACGTTTGTGGGTTCCGTGCCTTCACTTCTGTTCCTCTGGGTCTCGAAATTGCGTGCGCCACACGACTATATACATAGAATTTGTAATTTTCTGGTCCTGCTCACAGAGCAAGAAATTCTGCCCCAGGGCGGGTAATTTCTTAATAATGATCCGACTTTATCAAAGTTGAGTTTAAGTTGAGCGATTCCTAACTTTCTCGTTACCGCATTCATGAGGAGTCATTACCGGGAAGATGGAACACGATTTTTCTTGTGGTTAGAAATATTACTCTTGCAAGAAAACGCTTGTATTTTTCATGGCAAGCAGAATAATGCGCTATACATAGCAGGTTCATTAATTACCTACCCTCATAACTAATAAACACTGCTATTAATGTACGTAAATCATTGATGCACGGAGTACATTTGTTTACAAATAACCATTTTTACGACACTGAATGTCTGTAATTCACATTTAACATACCGGGATAATTCCCGGGGTTCTGATTTCGGCTTTTTAGTAAGCCGCGCCCTAGCTCAGGCCGTTAGTTGCCCGGGTTAGAGCCCGGGTCAGTTCATGTGGGATTTGTGGTAGACAAAGTGGCACTGGGGCAGGTTTTCTCCGAGTATTTCTCTTTCCCCTGCCAGTTCGCATTCAACCGATTGCTCCACACTCACCTATCATCTGGGGCTCCAATAGGCCAAACACTGGCCGCAGTACCCAGTGGATTCAGTCTCACCCCATCAGAAATAAAAGTCCATGGCTTCGTGGATTTGTTCTTCAGAAGCCAAATGAATCCATGCAGACTTTCATCGGCCTGTGTCAGTACTGTCTTGCGGGCTCGTCTTCTACATAACTACTACTGCTGCTGCTAATGTCGTTGTCATCATGACATGAACGCTGAAACTCGCACAGTAGCTATTTCCTTCTCATGTTCTTCGTGGGAAGGTTACAGAAATACATTTCGTGTTGCACTTTCCTGAGAAAGCTGCATTAAAGCGGAACAGCCTCAAAACAGAGGAGCAGGAAATAGAAAAGGAAATTTTTAAAGGAAACAAGTTTGTGGTTTCATGTTTTCTTAAAGACGTATGTTAACATTTGTATGGTTCACCAGAAATTGAAGTAAGGGCTTTGGAAATTGGGTATTTTGTATTTATTAACAGCCTGTAAAAGTAAAAGGTAAAGTCGTCCCTTTGCTTAACTAATCAAGCAGTACGGAATGCAGGCGTATGGGGGAGCGGATGTATAATCCACGTTTTCTTGACCTCGGCACTTGTTCGAGGTGAGTGGTCAGCTTTACGCCCCTGCCGCTTTATCCCCGGGGAAAGAGTCCCTGGTACCCATTGGATAGGAGGTTGGGTGGACCGGAGAGCCGGTCTGGTCAACATGTAGAGGAGAAAATTCTTGCACCTACCGGTACTCGAACTCCTGCCTCTCGGTCATCAAGCCCGTAACCAGTCGCTATACCGGCTACGCTACCCCGGCTCATTAAGAGTGAGTACCTATTTCATATCCATTTCAAATTGGAAATATCATAATATTAGGTTTAGTCCGTATGTGCGTACATACTAGCTCATACTGTTAGAACGCTAACAGCTATGCCGTTATACAGTGAGTAATTAAAATTAAATTCTCTTAGTGGGGGGTGAGTCCAACTGGGTCCACTCGGCACGGCGGCCGCTGATTGGCCTATTGTAGCCTGCCCCGGGTGATTATGATGATGGAGAATTTGGTGGAATGAAGATTGGCAGGGGAAACCGAAGTACTCGGAGGAAACCCACCACAAATCCCACTTGACCAGACCCGGGATGGATCCCGGGCCGCCGGGTGGGAAGCCAGGGACTACCCGCTTGAGCAATGGCGCGGCCAGGGTCAGTGAGTAGCAAACGCAATCCAGTTCTGCCATTAGCGTCGAGACTTCCTTATTCATTTCTGTAGCAGTGACTAACTCGATTCCAGGGCCTATACACCTCCCCACGGTTTGTAGCTCCGTCACCCCTGCTTCAGGGCGCATTGAAATGCTAAACCTCGGCGCCGGTAATGATCTTTGTTTCCAACAGAGATTTATGAATTTTGCCGAGTTTCACGTTCTAGGTCGGTTTTTGGTGTTCATTATTCTGAAGTTATATAGTTTGTATTAACTTGTGACATCACTGAATAATGTGACAGTGTGTTTCCTAACGTGTGCTCCAAGTGTGCCCGTGTCGAAACGTAATATGTTAACATTAGCTTATATCCAACTCCATGGTGGGCAGAGACCTTATTCAGAAGGCAACAGTCGCTCACTTAGTACACAGTTTGTGGCCGCGCCATAGCTCAAGCGGTTAGTCTCTGGCTTCCCACCGCGGCGGCCCGGGTTCGAGCCCGGGTCTGATCAACTGGGATTTGTGGATGACAAAGTGGCGCTGGGGCAGTTTTTCTCCTAGTACTTCGGTTTCCCCTGCCAATCTTCATTCCACCAATTGCTCCACAATCACCCTCACATATCATCTGGGGCTGGTACAGTAGGCCAGAAGTGGCCGCAGTACAAGGGACTTAGTCCCACCCCACTAGCAATAAAACAAAAATAGTGCAGTTTCCACTCCTTTCATCGAGTTGAACTTTACTTTTCGATAGATGTTTAATTCTCTAAATCCAAAACACTGAGTATGTAATTGTTGATTCACAAACAGCAGTTCATAATATCGCTGTCCAAAGCGCGCCCCCGTTACTACAAATGTATTGAGCTCATTCTGATCAAGATGTTTTGCATTAAAAAGTTTAATTTTATTTTCTTCAGATGCGCTTATTGCGGACAATGCAGACGGTTTGTGTTTGTGGAGAATATTACGTACATTGCATTGTCTCTGTGATGTCACGAACGTCATGGAAAGGTTCAGGAAGGTTTCTGGCTCCACATTGCTAGACTTTGACGTTAATGGGCCATTCGTTACCACGCGGTGGGGTGTCCTTAGGACACGACTAAAGCCAGAGTTAATTGCAGCCATTTGTCCTAATTAGTTTCAGCTGGAAGTATACAATTTTGGGTCACCTGACCAGTAGCATCTGGAATATTGAGACAGGCAGAAAACAGGCCAGTCACTAGCCATGGAGTCGGAAATTGCGTGTAAAGTCACATGAACTTCAAAATATTGAAAAGGTACGAACGTTCTTATGAAGCCTCGAGAAAACATTCGCATTCAAGTCTTCGGTTTCGTAACACGCACCAATGGAGTAACTAGGAAGCCGTGTTCTCTGCGCGGTCCGTGTGACAGCTACGTGATGCAGGATAATTTTTGGGAAAGGTGATTTCTGTGCGGTTCGAGCCGAGTATTAATGAGTAGGACAAGACATTTCAGTTCCCCTTAACCACTTTTTGTTCTTATGTTATATTTTGAAAATTGAATGTCTCGAGAACTATAGAAGACAATATTATAGAGTAATCAGTGTTCTGGTGTTTTGTTTTTCTATGGTCTGTAGGTTGGAATAAACGCCAGTGCACGTGGACAAACGGTGTTCCAGCAGTAAGTAAATATTTGTGGGGATTCCGTAATATTGAAGTAGTTAAACTTAAATTGGCTTTTGAGTATCAAAAATCTCGCCAGAGAGGTTCTCTACCATAGTGTCAGATGTAGTCGAAATGGATGCAGTGGTATGGACGTGCATACAGAAGAAGCAAAGAAACAAAAACACTATTGTGTTTCGAACAGTATGTGCGTCTGCATTATTTACTTAGAATGTTCTTGGGTCAGGATATATGTCTCAGGTCATTAGTTTTGGGATTCTGTGGCGGGAGTGAATTGAATGTGAGGTCACAACCCAGGAGAGCGGTGTAAATCCTTGGGAATACAACAGTAGGTATGCCTGTCTAAACCCGAGAGATGGCACATGACTATTCAACGTTAAATTGAACCAGGCACTTGGAATTACCGGGTTAGGAAGGATTTCACAGCAGAAGGAAGAGGCTGCTACCACCTCAGTCATTACTGCAGCTAGTTCGAGAGATAAGGGTCGACGCCCGCCGTTTGTCTTGGTGGGATTCCCTGGTACTTGACCATAAGATTAAACTGCTTCTGCTTAAGAATAATTGTGTTTTGTTAACCAACCCAGCAGTGAAACTGTCGCAGTTTGCTGGAAACCGCAATTCGAAGGAGGATTGTGAAGTGGATGGAGTTCGCCTGTGAAGTGGGCAATAAAGTGAAGCTGAAGTGAGAGAGAGAGACAGATGAAAGCAGTTTCAACGTGCACTGGTTAAATGGCATGAAATGTAAATAAGAACACACAGTGCAAGTAGCCTTTTGTTTTGTAATTTCTTACTGTAGGAGTTTGAATATTGGAGCTAAGTACAAAACACTAATGTGCTGTGGACATGGTCGTCGGGTTTGGAAAGAATTATTGATTTTATGTGTCACCAAAGATCTTGAATGTTATATTTTAGCGTCCTGTTGCACTGTGAGTATACTGTGAGTATTATTAAAAGTTATAATACCACAAGTAATAGATAAAATACGGAACACAGTATTAATGAATACAAATTCACGTTGCAGATATACACGATAGGGAAGAAGAGCTCCAACAGACTAGGATGAACAGGACTGGCGTAATAAGATACGACGTAGCGATCGGGAACCCTGAACAGTTTTAATATTTTTACGATTGACATTTGTCAATATATATGATGGACATATATTTTAGTTATTTTAAAGTGAAGACAAGGCATACAATGTACTAGTTTGACGTGAATTGAGTAGCACCTGAAGATGGCATTCTTATGCCGAAACATGTAGTGAAAGTGAGAGAAGAAGATAGATAAGTGTATGCACTGCAAGACGGAATAAACAAATCATGAACTTAGATCTTGAATGTGCCGAAATTCGAAATTTTGTGATTTCCCCCTGTTGGTGGGAAAGCTAGAAGGAAAGAGACCACTGGGAAGACCAAGGCGTAGGTGTGTGGATGATATTAAAATGGACCTTATAGAGATAGGATGATATGGTATGGATTGGATTGATCTGGCTCAGAATAGGACCAGTGGAGGGCTCTTGTGAACACGGTAATGTACCTTCGGGTTCTATAAAATGCTGGGAAGTTCTTGACTAGCTGCTGAATTGGCGGCTCCTCAAGAAGGGCTCAGCTGCATGAGTAAGTAAGTAAGTAAGTAAGTGATTTCCCCTATCCATTCATGGAATATTGCTTCATAAGTAATTGTATTCGATTCCTGCTTATCTGTAATTACATTTTATTAACACACATGACTGCAAAGCAACTTGTGGTGTGCCAACCAAAGATTAATGTTGATTGTCGTTGGAAGTTGTCGATTTATTAGTTTAAAATAAATTTCAAAATTGATTCATCACATGACTGAAAGCAGGTGATGATCTGCGAAAAATACTTTATAGTAAACTGAGCACTTGTATATTCAACAGCTAAGCTTGTAGCCAACAGACCTACCTCTCCTTGGTATCTTAACACCAGGGCCAGAAACACTCTGCTTCGAATGACGTACGTTACAAATAAATGCAGAAACAAGTCAAAGTGGACTTGTATTGTACAGTGTTCAAATGTTCATTTAAAGATGTACGGGTCGTGTTTCATTTTCCTTTTAATATTATGCGTCTACTTTATCATGATATACATTAAGCTGATTGCCGGTCACGGTAGCATGAACTGTCTTCGGCCGCTCGAACACTGGGGTCGTGGATTCGATTCCACTCACGGCGTGGACATTTGTCTACCTTTATTCTGTGTTTGTGTTATCTTGTGTAGGTAAGCGGCCTCCGTAGTCTAGGGGCAACGTTCCCACCTCATGACTCAAGGTACGCGGGTTCAAACCCGGCGGAGGTCGTGGAATTTTTAAGGGCGGAAAAATTCAGGGAACAAGACCTCCGGGAGGGACTTTAAGCCGCGTGTCCCGTGTCGTAGCTTTACGGCGCGTAAAAGAAACTCATGTCTCTAGGAAACCTCTGAGCAAAATTACAGGCCCTTTCCCGCCCAAGTAGTCTCCAATGCCTCTGGTGGATGGGGGAAGCATCAAGGTACCGAGGGCCGACCTCGTTGGCTCTACGGGGGCTCATGGCTCGCATCGTTACCGGTAGGGTATGGCGACAGTAGAAATTAAAAGGGGGACGCACAATGGACCAATAACTGGTCTAAGTGCATGGGGAAACCAACCCCCTCTCATAATAAATACATACATACATATCTTGTGTAGGTAGCAGCCTTGTGGCGGTCTGATCCCCCGTCCAAGGAGTCCTACCGACTGTGTATAGGATTAAGAAGCTGAAGTGAAACGAAGCGTTTCACGAATGCCCTATGCTCCAAGTGGGGGCAACAGGAATAGAAGAAGAAGAAGAAGAAGAAGAAGAAGAAGAAGACTTCCGTCCTACTACAGACTAGGTTAAAGCAATGCCGAAGTTCTGCTGTGTTTATCAAATTGCATATTTGAAATATTTGCATCGGCGAATATTCATATTCGTGTTACTCTAGGTTATGACACCGTGTAATCTGGTAGGTAGTTACCACAGTAACACTACCTCCATTCTCCTAAATATTTAAATAGATTAAGATTAGTTCTAAGCGTATTTTGTTATGCCGATAATATTAAAGTTTTCTGAAACATTTAGACTTGAGGGGGGGTGTACCTGGAGGTTGGACAATATTACATAATGAGACGCATCGTAATTTGTGCCTCCACCAATTAGACATCATACAGTACACCAGGAAAACATGAGGAATGTGTAAAAACATTAGTCGGAAAACCCGAAAGAAATAAGTCACATTGGAATGTTAGGCTCAGGTGGGAACATATTATTAAAGTGTGTAAATAGGGCTTAAGAACGTAGACTGGATTCATGATGCTGAAGATAGGGGACAGTGGCGGACTTTTTTGAAAAAATAATGGGCAGTTGAGCTTCTGAGGAAGGTTTCCGCTCTATGAGGTTCGTTGCTTGCAATACAATTAATTATGTTTTGCTGATTAGCATGTTCATGAACGTAGTTAAAGGTTTAAAGCCGAATCATGTACCAGCATATTAACAGAACATTCTGTAACGAAACAATTAAACCACGTACTAATTCATTACGGTGTTGACGTGACGCCACAGTAGCTGTAACTTTGTAAAACCATGGCTTCGTCTTCCTGAATTCTTGGTCTCCATTTCCTTTTTACTTGATATTCATCCTGAATTTGGACGGAACTTCGTTTACGTTAGTAGTAAAGTCAGCATTAGAAGAGGAGACTCCTTAAAGTATACTGAGGCAGCGGCAAGAAGTCCCGTGGGTGGTGGGGATCCTTTCTGACTGCCACATATTCCCCTCCACCTCCCACTAGCCTGTTGTCAGTCAGCACAAAGAGCTTCTCTCTAGCTAGGGTTACGGCAGTCCCCAGTCATGTAAACAGAATGGCCGGTTGACCGGAGGGGAATATGTAGCAGTACGTTGGAAGGGGAAGCGTAGCAGCTAGAAGAAGAAGGGCCAGGGGACCTACTTTCCGTCGCCTCAGTATAATTCTTTACACAGAAGGCCAGTGAGTTTATAACTCTCTTGATCTGCACAGTATATGGCCGCATGCGCGACTCAACACCTTACCAAGCATCGGAAATACTACAGCATAATTTACCTAACATTTCAAATGTTACCGTCAGCTTCTTTTTATGTATTTCTTCCCTGAGTTGTACGTGTAGTCTGACAAGCCTCACGTGAATTAACAGAATGTTCATTTAAGAGGGTCATGTAATTTCAGTTGATAAAAAAGAATTCTGCGTGTATTATGAAAATATTTTAAGTATATTTATCAGTTATACAATTAATGCTCTTATCTGCATTTGAGTTCCTAGCGCAAGAAGAGAATTTTGCGGACAAGTCATGAATCTAGACCCGTGTACGTTTCCTCAAGTTGTATTCGAATTTGGCTTTCTGTGAGTTTATTTAGCGACCTGTTCCGTGGCGGCACTCTCTCGAATAAATAGAGTTCGAAAGTCTGCAGAGTTACTCCATTTGTGTTTCACGCCCCAGGAATCATGAAGTAAACAAAGACTTTTATGGATTGTATCCCAATAAAACTTCACAGTGTTCTAACATTTCTTTGATGGTTTCCTTGTAGTTCTTTCTAACGACGTCACAAAATTAGACCACACAGCGCCAAATAGGAAGCTGCGATGGGGCAGCCGGTATAGCGATTGGCTACGGGCTGGAAGACAGAGGGGTTACGTTTCGAGTCCCGAAGGGGTCAAGAATTTCTCTACGTTGTTCAGGCCGATTCTGGGGACCCAACCAGGCTCTGATCGAAAGGAAACCGGGAGCTATTTCCCCAGGGGTGGTGTGGCTAGGGTGTGATGCTGACCACAGCTACTAGTACCGAGGTCAAGAAAATATGGACCTACACTCCCCGTAAGTCTTCATGGCGCAGGGAGAACATTACCTTTTTGTATAGCGTCAAATAATCAGATGACGTTGAATTGGAAACCAGGTGGAAGGAAGACTAATTTAAGGTATTACGCCGGTGTTTGTTTGAAGGGGCAGTCCACTGGACTAGATCCAGACCGGCCTGCTCTTGAATAAAGTCAGAATGTTATTCATAGCTGAAGTAACACGATTTCAGTGTTCTAACGCGGTTCGTTAAATGTCGGGGTGTCTGCATTCCCGAATGCTCTGTTCGCATTATATGAGTATATTGATGTGCTGTCCGCCATTATCAATTTAGCGCGTTACTTCCATTCACTTGTCCACACACAGATAAACCCGTTGAGGCCGACACGTATAGCAAAGTAATTATAGATGGCCAAAAGGCCGCTCTACAGCGGCCATAATGATGAGAGGGCATCGTTTCAATGTGTTCCGTGTCTCTGCCTCCATAAAATGTCCTGTGACGGGCCAAGGTAAACATAGGCCATCGAAGTGACGTTATCTTCATTTCTTTTTTTTTTCACTGGCTCTACAGCCCCCCCCCCTTGGGCCCTGGCTTCTGATTTTCAGTTTCATGATCATTTTACAGACGGTAGGTCTCCTTAGACGGGTGATCAGCTCGTAGCAAGGTCTCTACCTAAACATAGGACAACACAAACACATACCAAATATCCATGACTCGTCAGATTCGAACCCACGATCCCGGCTTCCGAGCGAGCGAACACAGTTCCTGCTTTAGACCGCTCGGCTACCGTTATCCTCAGTTCTTTTGGCCTAAAGAAGTTTAAGCGACGATGATTCGATTTTCATTGAAAGTTCAATAAATTTTAGGGAAAGTGGAAACTGGGGTTAGGAGGTCTAAAATTCTCTCTTGTGATATACAGAAGAAGTAAACGCTGTTCTGATAGACTTGAAAGGAACGCTGTTCTGTTCTTCAGTATTTATGAATTTGACATTGTTAGGGCTGATTGATTCAAAGTGCATTTTGCTTAATGGAAATAGTATTGATGCTTGTGGGGACCGCCTCTGTGGTCTAGTGGTCAGAGCTCCTGGCTACGGATCCAGTGTTCCCGAGTATGATTCCCAGCGCCACCAGGTTTTTTGAGAAGTAGTGGGTCTGGAACGGTGTTCATTCACCCTCATGAGGATAATTGAGGAGCTGCTTGAATGGAAAAGTAGCGGCTCCGGTCTAGAAAACTGAAATTAACGGCCGTGGGGATTCGTTGCGCTGACCACGCGACACCCTCTATCCGCTAAAGTTGACACTGACTTCGCCGACAAGCGGCGGTCGCTCGGTCGGTATAGTTCGCTTGCGGACTAAAACCGCGGAGTTTGATATTTGTTGAATATTCGTTTCGAAACCTGAAGAGCGAAATTTAAGTAACTTTGTTTTTATGATAGACATGTCTAGTGCAACAAGGAACTGATGTAGACTGAGAATATGGTAGAAACCAGTTAATTGTGTAAATGTGGTGCGGGATAGTAGACTCGCAGCCATGAAGGCGTAAGAGTAGTGACAGAAAGGGGAACGAGATGGCAGGAGCAGTCTTGAAATTTCTGACCATTTGAATTGTGTTTATGCCCACTGCTTGAGCCGGAAGACAGCGAGGAACATAGCGGAAGAGAAGGAGGCTGGGGAAAGTTGCATAATGATTTTCTTAATCAGTGGATATGGTCGGGGGGGGGGGAACACGCATCTATCACCCCCCTTGATTTTTCATAAAAATCGAAACTGGAAAATGGCATTCCAGCAGTTGAAATGCTGGGTGATGTAGAGGCCAAAAACTGTTCGGAAATCCGTGAAAGTGTTCTCAATCGGCTTAAGCGTAAGGTTCTGAGGTTCGATGCTCCTTGTTGGTGGTCCTCTTCAGTAGCTGTTGTTAGGATGGTGAGAATTTCGGGGTATGTAGAGCGAAAGGGATAAGAAATTCGTGGAAAGAAATTCTCTGCAAAGCCCGAACGGTTGATACCACTTAGGAAGCCTAACAATTGCTATGATGACAGTATTCAGTGTTAAGCTCATAGGACATGAGATCGAGACAGGACAGGGACTAGCTGGCCTGTTCTTCTGAACACATTGATACATCTTCGATTTCCTTCTTAACTGGTTGATAAACCCGCTTTCAGCGCCGGGTGATGGGATATATGAATGATGAATTAGAAGCGATCTGAGAGGAAGCGGTCTTGGCGCAGTACGTAGATTTGAGGTACTGAGGAAAGCCACAATGAACGTCAGTTAGACGTCCTACCGAGATCCGAACCGAGGAGCGTTAGCGCTAAAGCATCCCGTTCGGGAAGTCTCTCGGCAGTGTCAGTGGGTACGTGCGTCCCAAGATGTCTGCAGTTGCTACTGGCAGTAGATGACGCTCCTTCCTCCACAGCCCATAAAATGATTCCACTTTAATTGCTGTTTTGAGAGCTTTCTTGAGCTTCACTCTAAAGTAGGAAGAGGTTTTATAAACTGCGCCCCATTTGCACATACAGTACTGAGAAACGTACATTTTTTGTATACTTTTTATTTTATTATTCTGGCTGTGAGGTGGAAGACACTAGAATGTGCTCATCAAATTCTCGGAATTCCATGAGGTTCTTTAATGAAAGTTTCGGGTCCATAACAGAATTCCGTCTCCTTGTCAGCAGCAAAGGATCGGTTTAGGATATCATCACCACGGCCATTATGATCTTGTATCGCGATGCCGTAACTTCGTGTGGACATCCGGACCGTCGGAATTTTTATGACAGAAAGAAAAAAATGAAATATCTGATAACGGCGACCAACAGAAGCTCAGGTTTAGGGTGGCTAAGAAAGCCATTAAACATATCATCCCCTTTCATAATTTATTTTCATGGGGTTGGAATTTACAAATATTTTAGAAGGTTTAAGACTGCATTGGAATTTATAATTCGCTGTAGATTATTTATTTCGATATTTTACAGTGATT
The DNA here is from genome assembly GCF_002891405.2 of Cryptotermes secundus. NCBI lineage: Eukaryota > Metazoa > Arthropoda > Insecta > Blattodea > Kalotermitidae > Cryptotermes > Cryptotermes secundus. Next base: position 216,252 of record NW_019726238.1, read on the forward strand.
CTGAATTTGTGTAACTTCGGGTGCATCTATCTATCTTTGTGTCTGTCTGTCTATGGCTCTACATCCATTTTTCGGACCTTGGTCGCTTTTTACTTTTTTTTTTACACAGAAGGTAGGACTCCTTGGACTTGGGATCAGCCCGTAGTAAGGCCGTTACCTACACGCATAACAACACAAACAGAATAAACGTACACAGACGTCCATGCCTCAAGTGGGGATCGAACCCACGATCCCCGTGTTTGAGCGTGCTAAGACAATTCTTACGTTAGACCACGGTTCACAGTTCGTTACTACTTGTAAGAAAGAATACAAAAGGCGTTAATGAAACAGTAGGCCTGTGTACAAAGAAGTGTATTTCCTTATTACCTGCAGATCAGGCTTTAGTGGGCATGTAGGTAATTCCGTGCTGAAAAGTGAATTTAATACCAGTGCCTTTCGGGATGTGATGCCGTGTACTTTGGTAGATAAATTGCTACTTGCATCTCGCGGCTCCTCAGAAACATTGGTACTGTATACCAGACTTGGAAGATACACAGTGTTTGAATTCATAACTCTGCAGTCCTAATATTCACTGACGCGAGAACGTCAGACCTCATGTAATGAAATTGAATTCATATTTGAAGTGACAAAATCATAGAGCTTACATGGCGTCTCTAATTGTAATGCCAGACGAAATTTTGTCTATTTTGGTTCAGTATGAAGGGGAGAGGAAGTGGGCAGAGCAGTAACACAGTGGATCTCAGAAGAGGCGCGTCGATAAAGCAATGGCCCAGATTTTCCCATATTGTTCCCATAGATTGCAGTTTCAAGATTGACCTTTTCTCAATCCGCTCCATGTATTGGTATATTCGGTTCATTTCATCTTCCAAATTTCCGAATTCCAAACAAGCTAGCACACCTCAGTTACTGTGGAAATTATGTACATATATTTTATCTGTTGAATTAACTATTAAATGAGATACATTTTAAGTTACTTGCTGTTTCAAGTATAATTTGGACTGAATCTGGCGTATAATGCACATATACACAGAGACCCAATTTTTCTGTTGCCGCTCTTAGCAATACGAGTCTTTCATCCTGGGTAATATTTCAAACCTAGCAACATCAAATCGGATAATCTCCCGTTTGAGAAGAACGTCACGTTACAGAAAAGTGCAGCGACGCCCGTCTCTCTGTGCTTCAAATGAAGTCAATCCTTCGCATTCCCTGAATTAACATTCAGTGGTGGAGCATCTCCCGTATTCATTATTCATAATTACAAGTCCCTTGTCACTCTCTGGTTAATCTTATTGGTAGAGCCTTGTCAGTACATTTCAGAAATAAACGTTACATTCGAGTTTCGTTAAAAATTACCCGACTCTCATAGTGACGTTATCCAGGGCGTTTCAGATACTGGGATATCTTACAGACTCGAGGAATGTAGTGTCACGGGGTTCGAGTTTATGGGAAAACTAACCGCCATATTTCCTGATCTGTGTTAAACACAGTTTGCGAATTGTTTTCAAGGCTGTGAAAGTTCTGAGTATAGCACCGTGTTGCATTTTGGTGGAGGCAGCTGTCTCCATCTTCAGAATGGAAAGTAGAAATGGCTCCCCAATCTAGAGACAAAGGTGTTATGTTCCTACAGAAACACTGCTAACCATACCGGACATACTGCGACTGTGTTTGAGGCTGAATTCTAATTCCAAGGCAAGTAGATTCAAGCGAACCTCTTCAGTGAACACCTACTCGCTTGCCAGCCCGAAAACGTAAATTTAGAATATACAGATCTATAATTCGGCGTCTTTTGTTTTGGTTTTCACTTTAAAGGAAGAGCCCACAATTTTACGACTTTCAGACCGAGTTGCTGAGAAGGAAAATTGAGGGAAATTTTAGGAAAACTGCGTGACGGGAAACTGCACAATGTGTACTGGCCATCAAGTGTTATTAAGTTGATCGAGTCAAGGAAGCTGAGATTGAAGGGGCATATAGCACGCATGGGAGAGACGAGACAGGCGTACAGTGTTTTAGCAGGAAAACCTGAAGAAATGAGAACTCTGGGAAGACCAAATCTCAGCAGAGAGTATAATATTAAAATTAGTTATTAATGAAATATTATTGGGGAGCATGGACTGGATTCGTGTTGCACAAGGTGAGGACCAGGGCAAGCTGTTGTGAACGAACCTTGGATTTCCAAAGAACGGTGAAAATTTCTTGACAAGCTGAATGATTACTAATTCGGAATTAGTTATGACAGAAGTAATTTCCCTAAACAAATTTACTCAGCCTGTTGCACCTGCCCACGCTGGTTTGCTTGCTGATTTCTTCTTTTTCTTCTACCCTGAAGATGGAGGCGATACGTTCCTCCGAAACGTCGGCTAACATAATATGTACACGGCGCCACATCCCAGAAGACTGCTTTCATAAAATTTACTCTAAATTCCTCGTGGAATTGATTCCGTCGTTGCTGACTGTGGTTGAGACGTATCTGTGTCGCTTAGTACATTGTCAGTATTGTTTCCTTACAGTAAGGAGGCTTGTATTTCCCGAAGTCTCAACTGGCATTAACAGTTCGCTGATCCTGCTTTGCTCCTATGTCTGCATTCCAGTTACTGCTGCTACTCTTTCAGAACTTCGCTAACGAGGTGGCCAGTGGCGCCGTCCCGGCACCTAGCGGAAAGTTGCAGGAAGCGGAAGACAAGAACAAAGAACATTCGGTCCTAACATACGACCCAACATTAAATCCAATATTTATCAAAGCTGGGAAGAAATCAAGAAATATATGAGCGTAGAATGCTTCTTACATTGAGGGGGGGGGGAAGTGGGGTGCGAGAAGTTAACAGTCTCAGCGTTTCTTTTTGCGTCACAACTTTGGGCCAGCTGTTCGGCGTTAGGAGTGGCTGGTTCAGTCATAGGAGGGCTTAGGGGGCCCATACACGTACGAGTCTGACTCGGTTCGGGTTCCAATGAGCCAAACTCGTCCGTGTGTGGTGAAATTAATCTGAGCCGGACTCGCGAGCCAGACTCGTACGTGTGTGGGCCGCCTTAGAAAGAGACTGCTTGCTAGTACCGTGGACACTCCGAGAGTCCACATAGATTGCAGTAGAGAAATTATACTTTGCCCATTACTGCTTATTTTGTGTTTTTATTTAAGATAAGAAGTTATGCATGTCGTTTAAGACACCATTGCATGAAAATGCATGAGCTAGTATAGCCCCGCGAAATCTGAACCTGTTAGATTCACGCTCCTCCCGCTTTCATATAGTGTACATCTCCTATGTGATCTGCTTTGTTCAGGTCTTCCTACAAATATCTTGTATGCAGTTCTTGTCACTCCCATGCGTGCTACATAACCCACCCATTTTGGTTACTTGATATTATCATCCTAACAATCTGCAGTGGAAATCCGGGATAGCGACGGGCTACGGGCTCAACAACGAAAGGAACGTGGTTAGATTCCCGGCAGGAGAAAAAGATTTTTCTGTTCTCCCCAGAGTCCAGACCGACCCTGGGGCCCACCCAGCCTGCTATCCAATGGGTCCAACGGCTCTCTCCGTGCACCCCCTACGTCTTCATGGCGTGGTCCTTAATTTGTTAAGTGTAGAGACAACTTTGCCTTTAATAATATTCAGTGAATAGAATGAATTATGAAACATTTCACCATATTGAAGAAAAGCAGTCTTCTGTGATGTGTCGCCGTGTATATATTGTGTTAAGTGGCGTTTCGGAAGAACGTGTCGCGTCCATCTTCAGGATAGAAGACAAGAAGAAATACGGGAGTTCACGCTGTTTCGTTCCCGTATTTCTTCTTGTTTCTACCCTGAAGATGGAGGCGATACGTTCCTCCGAAACGTCGGCTAACACAGTATCTACACCCCGCCACATCCCAGAAGACTGATTTCTTCATAGTCACCGCCGTGATAACCTCAGATCTTAGACTTAACCGTACTATTCTATACAGTCTACTGTTACTCTTATCCTCTTCAGCATCTTAGTCTTAAAGTCAAAATTCCCGTGCAAGTGGAGAGCGTTTCGTAGCATGCATCTTGCCTGCAGCTCCCCCGCGCGACGGGTTCTCCGTTACAGCGTGCTTAACGCAAATCTAGCAGCCCCACCTTTCACACAGGCGACGGGAACTTCAGGTTATGATGGTATTCCACTTCCTTCGGGACCGGTAGCGCGTTACATATCTGACGTCATACTTTCACGTCGGTTCAGTACGCAACAGTCGCCAGAATACGGTTGGTTGATCCGTACAAAGGGGATAGCTCTTCAACGAACTTGATTTTCCATCACGCACAAGCTGTCCTCACCCCCCCCCCTCACCACACCTTTCCAAACCCGTGATCCAAAGGCCCACTAATGGACGCTAATGGAACATGGAGCCTTTATAAATTCAGAAAAGAGGGGCCGAGGTAAATGCCTCATAAAGTAAACCAATGGAGATTCGTACTGGGGTCTCTGACGTGAATCATAACTGAGCTGTGACGTAAACAGGTGCAGGGAGCACATGGGATGGCTTAGCCAGATTGTCTCAACTTCACTGTAACATGGCTTCTCTCCCTGTCTACTAAATTTATTGCGATATATCGATTTTGTTAGCGATATAGATGGTCATATTTTTGTAAAATACCCACAGTAGCAGTAAACACACAAAGTGTCTCCTCCCCCCCAAGAGCCTGAGGAATATCAAGAGATTTTATAATATCAGATTTCATTTGGAAACGGATGTAACCCGTCGTGAAAAATATATCACTGAATGTTACAATAAAGAGAGGTGTAGTACATTATCAAATGTATTGTGTATCGGTTAGTCCTTGTTCTGCAAGCATTCGCTCCGCCTTGGCTTATGTGAATAGCAAATTGAAGATTTTCTGTCACCGTCTCTGAAGCATGTAGCGCCTATTTCTACTCGCTCGAACTACATACATGAACGCATAATGGAGTTGTGGTGTCTTCTGCTCTTTGTAAATATATTTTATTATCAAGACCACTATACGGATTTCGATGAAATTTGGCTTCGAAACTTTCACAAAAATTTAATTTTGGTTAGTATATATATTTCCTGTAACTTGATTAGAGATTATTTTATTTTCTAAGGAACCTCGTTACGATACGGGCGCGCAGATCTTCTCTGGAAATCAGTAGACTTTGTGCGGATAAGTTTCGAGTATTTGGAGTGGGCCTGTTGCCCATTATCAACAGCAGCCGTCTGTTCATCGCCTTCTGAGCTGGCCGCTCAAAACGTCTAGATCCTGTCGCGAATCTTATAGCTGAGCCAGCTCCTTTCTTGTAGACCTTCCAACATTTCTCTGACATCTGTGTTTTATTTCTGTCCCTGGTATCTCAATAGGAATTTTGTATGTGCAGTAAGAGCTTTGTGTCTGCACAGAATGAATATGTAGACCAATGACGTATGAAAATTTGCAAAAATTGCAGTTATAAATAAAGTCCTATTAAAAACGTGTTTCTTCTTGTATGTAATCGTAAATGATATGCCCTTAGGATTATAAATTCATTTTGTTTATATTTCAGGTGACAACCCCAGCGGAAATACTACAACCAACATCTCCAGAAATGCCAACGCTTTGGGATTTGACTTCCTTAATGACAACGGTAAGGCGAAACATTACTATTGTAACGGCTTTTATCAAGGCGTTCCCAGACAACAGCTATGTAAGCACGGGATAATAACCAAAAATAGAGGAAGGTTCATTACCATGCTCACAAGAGCTCTCCACGGGTCCATATCCTGAGCCAGATCAATCCAATCCATACCATCCCATCCTATCTCTCTAAGATTCATATTATTATTGTCCTCCCACCTACAACTTGGTCTTCCCAGTGGTCTCTTTCTTTCTGGTTTTCCCACCAATATACTTCTCCCCCATTCGTGCTACATGCCCTGCTCACCTCATCCTCCTTGACTTGAACATTCTAATTATACTTGGAGAAGAGTACAAGTTATGAAGCCCCTCATTATGCAGTTTTCTCCAGCCTCCTGTCACTTCATCCCTCTTCGACCCAAATATTCTCCTCAACACCCTGTTCTCAAACACCCTCAGTCTATGTTCCTCCCTTAATGTCAGAGACCAAGTTTCACATCCATACAAAACCACAAATAAAGTTATAGTTTTGTATATTTTAATTTTTATGTTTTTGCACAGCAGACGAGAAGACAAAAGGCTCTGGACTGAATGGTAGCAAGCATTACCACAGTTCAGTCTCCTCTTAATTTCCTCCTCAATCAGGTTTCGATCTGTTATCGTTGTTCCCAAATATCTGAACTGTGCCACAGTTTCAAAACATCTGTTTCCTATCTTTATGTCATGATTTTGCCCTGCATTTTGGTGACGAGACAGCAACATATACATAGTTCTCTGTGTTTATTTTTCGAAAAAAAAGGAAGGTAGGCAAAAAATAAAATGCGGTCTCTGTTATTCAGTAAATTACTTCCAAAATGCTGGATGCCCTCGAATTAATTCTTTTTATCAAAATATTCAATATTTGTGAGGTGGATATTTTTATTCAGGTCTAACTATAGGTCTGTAATCGTCCTTATCTAACAGCCTGTCTGTAGCTCAGAAAATATAGCGTCGAATGAGAAGATGATTAATGAACAGCGAATTGGAAAGGGCGCTGAATGGACGTGTCGTGGCCCAATTTGACGTACTATCGCCCCATTTGACTTACGGCCCTCCAGTCTCTCCCGTCCGCATCAGCAGTTTTTATTTCTCCTGCTGCCGGATCTACTTTGATATATTTTTCTATAATATTCAGTTATCCATTATTTAAAACAAATCATCCTCTCACTAAATAACTGTCTCCAGTCCCCAGTCACTTCTTCCCTCTTCAAGTGTTCCTCTTAACCCTTTGTCTTCCTGCATCCTCGGCCTATATAAGATTTGAGGTTTTCACTTCTGTATGCGTCTACATTGTGCTGTATGGGTTGTGACACCGTGTAGTCTTGTAGGTGGATACTAACGTTTCGGGGGAAAATACTCCCTCTATGGATTGTGACACCGTGTAGTCTTGTAGGTGGATACTAACGTTTCGGGGGAAAATACTCCCTCTATCTTCAGAGTGAAATATCGATCATAGAAATGGAGACAGTGTGTTCCTTCGGTACGTTAATATCCACATACAAAACTACACGGTGTCACAATTCAAATAACCTAATTATGGATTCTCAGGCTATGCTCTTTCTATTGGGGTCACAGGTTAGTTTTAACAGCCTCAGAAACCAACAGGCGAAATATTAGCTTTATAGGCTTTGCCACTTAAATTGTCAGATAAGGCCCTAGTTTCAAAAGTGTGCATAAGTTAAATATTTCTGAATTGTTATGTTTCATTTAAGAAACTAGTTACACTAAAACGAACAAGATTTTTCCACTTTGTCCTGTAATTTTCACAGTTCCGCTTAGCTGTATTTTACATACAGGTATGTATTCAGGTATAGTTGAAAGAAAAAGGAAATGTCACAAAACCCTCCGTCCATTTGTAACAGTTTGCTTGCGGCTTTACTATCTTTTTGGATTTTTTCCATCGTCCGGAATTCTAGGTAATGGAGGACACGACGTTTCGGAAACTGGATCTGTTTTCGTCTTCGGGTGAGAAATGAAGAAACCTACTCAGTTGGGCCCCTTAGAAAGCGCTCTCTTTTTGTAAGGCGCCCAACTGAATACGTGTCTTCATTTCTCACCTGAAGACGTAAACAAATCCAGTTTCCGAAACATCGTGTCCTATATTACCTAGAATTCCGGACGATGGAAAAGGTCCAAAACCCCAGTAATTCTATGTGCCATCCACCATCGTCAGAACAGTTTAGAATCAAATAATTTGCTTGTTCTGAAAGAAATGAAACGAATCTCACTGTATCGTGTCCTTCTGGTCTGGTCTGAACACCGTGCGCCGAACTGGTGATCTGGTCCCGTGACTTCCATAAAGTAGAACGTAAAGAAACAGTTGATATTCCAGTGTCCATGGAAAATGTGTATTCGTCTAATTGCACCCGATGACTACTTCAGCGAACCTGCCTCGTACAGACCTCAGATATTCCAGGCTTCCAAATCACACGTCCATTTGCACTGCTCTTGTATGCAGCTGCGTTGTGTCTAGAGTTCCTCTCCTTTATCATGCTCATGCACAGTTTTTGTATTTCCGGGGGCGGACACGAAGTTTATTTGCAGTTTTTGCAAGAGAATAATAGCCATCACTTGGCTTAAGCTTACGTGTCCTGCTTATGTACCCACATCACGTAGAAAGGATGCTTCAGCTTGTCTCTGAGCCAGTGAAATATTTAATATATTCTGCTCCAATAATTAACATAATATAACTCCGAAAGACGTATGAACCCCCACCCCTGCGCAGTGACACATAAACTGCGTGCATGAGTGGAGCGAACAAACTCCACCTAAGCAGATTTAATTACTTTTGTAAAACCTTAGAAGTTTATTATTTATTGGCTTGTGTCAGGACGTTTATTTCTGTGGCCTAGTGGTCAGAGTTCCTGGTTACAGATCCAGAGGTCACGGGTTCGATTCCCGGTGCTACCAGATTTTGTGAGAAGTAATGGGTCTGGAACGGGGTCCACTCAGCCTCGTAAGGATAACTGAGGAGATATTTCAAGGAAATAGCAGCTCAGGTCTAGAAATTAACGGCCGTGGGTATTCGTTGCGCTGACCACGTGACACCCTCTATCCACTAAAGTTGGCACTAACTTCACCGACAAGCGGCGGTCGCTCGGTCGGTATAGTTCGCTTGCGGACTAGAGCCACAAAGTATTTTCTTTTTTTCTTTTGGTTTTTGTAAGGATGTTTTAATTAACTTGATATGCTACATGGCTTCGAAACGTAGGACGAAAGTAAATGATGTGTTCAGTGGGTATGAAATGTATCTTCTCTCCTATGCATGCTACGTTTCATGCCCATCTAATCATCCTTGATATCATGATCCTAATATTTTTTAGTGAGTGAAAACGATAAGGCTCTTCAGTATGCATTTTCTCCATTCTTCCTCTGATTGCAATGTCACATAAGGATATTTCAGTTTTCCTGAAAGCAATTCAGTTTCTAGTAAAGCTGCTGTTTTATTTGGAATATATTTGTCCTTCATGTCGCTTTGCCGAGCTTCTGACCTCTCCGTAATGTTGCCACCATCCTACCTTTGATACGCTCTGAATTCTGGTCACAAATGGATTTGTCAGTCGCTACTCCTCTTCTGTTGTAAGGTGCTGCATTTGACCGCTCGACTTCTCTTGTCTCATCATCACTTCTTCTTCCTCCTCGTCCCTCGTCGTCGTCTTCATCCTCCCTCGATGTCCTATGGTTGCAGGCTTGTTCGCAGACGTTCCTCGGAAACAGCAATACTTCTTCTAGCCCAATCCTTATGGGCTTCAAGCGTCCTGTCGCGTTATTGTCCATGCATTATTTCTGTGACGTCTGCTGAATGCTGGGATAGCAGAATCATAAAATATACCCGTTGCTAGGCAATGGCTCGCTAAACACGTCTCCTTGACAATGGATATGCACACGCAACAATATAATAACTGTTGGAAGCGGTGTGTTATGTTATATCCTATATTCATCCCTCTTCTCCCTTATTCGTGCTAAATGCCCTGCCCACCTCATCCTCCTTCACTTGATCATTCTGATTATACTTGGAGAAGAGTACAAGTTATGAAGCTCCTCATTACGCAGTTTTCTCCAACCTCCTGTCACTTCATCCCTCTTCGGTCCAAATATTCTCCTCAACACACCATGTTAGGTGGGTCTCTTATCACCACGGCATAGCGGGTCCCGAGGTTGCGGATGGAGGAAACGCCCTCCAGGTGTGGAGGGAGTCTTCGAATATACTGAATAAGCAGTCGCGGACAGCCGACAAAGGGTGGTCCTCCAGCTTGGTGGTTCGGCGTGGGACTAACAAATCCTCTGCGTAAAAAATAAACTTGTTACGAAAATGAGCACAAAGCCTCGAACCTGGACGGATCCTCTGGATAACTTAATGACTAGCGCATTTGTTCCGTGAACTCGTGGAAGTAAAGTCTAGTGTTGATCACTCCCGCCTTCGTGGCGACTTGTTCTGCACTTCCTAGCTCGTGCTCAAAATTACGAGTAATCCTAAATTTTTCTCATGCGATTGTACGATATTACAGAGCACTCTCATGACTTATGACTGGCCTTGGGTGAAAAGCCCCCCCCCCCACCGCAGTGCTATTGTTCAAAATTCAATGGAACGTACAGTTCCCTGGGAATTCATTTTCCAGGAAGAAATACTTCAGGTTCTACTCAGCTTGAGGCTGCTTGTTCCCGTTTCGCCGAATTTTAAGAAGTTGCTGATGGTTTTGCTAACATATTCGGCCAGTATAAGATAATCCTTGTCCAGGAATCCAGCTGTGTTCCGAATTTTTATCTTTAGTTGCTCTCTGTGACTAGGGCATGTTTAAATCTCTTCAGCGTCCGAGAACGGCTAATCTGTCGGACTTTATAACATCCCTTGCTTTGTTTATGATGGTTCTGAATTCCTTGCCCCTGTTTTCAAACACGATTTAATCTAAACTTATGTTATGAAAGTAAAGGGAAAATCTTTTTGTTTTTAAAAAGTTAAGATTCCATTTTTATCCGTTACACACCAATTACTTTTCTTAATCTGCTGCTGCTTCTGCCTGAAGCACTGAGCCCGAAGGCCCGTTACGGGACCTCAAGTTTGGTCTTGCGTTCCCTTTCTGGATCGTCCTCAGCATGTTCTCTGAACGTGACGTATGTTTCCAGTGATTTCCCACGTCTCTGTATATTATTAAAAGTGTCATCGAATTGTTCCACACGTTTTTTTATTCCAAATATATTCATTTTAATGTTACCTCGTGTTACTTCAATCACTGATATCAGGAATCACACCTCGGCAACCCGGACTTTCGCAGCTAATCCTTATTGCCATACTCGTCTGAGTATCCAGCTTAGTGTTGCTCCTGAACTATTTGAATTTCTTATTCATGACCACGTTTCGTTTCGCATTACGTATTCAAATTCGCTTTGCCTCCGTTTTCTGTGCTTACTTTTCGGAAATTCTTTGTCGTCTACTGCCCGCTAGTTCTGTGTTCAGTGTCTGCTCTTCAAGTAAAAGTTTTCCTTCTGTTATATGCGCTTCAACTGCTAATCTTTGTAGGAACGTTGGCATTTGGAAACAAAAGGAGTATTTTAATCTTGTTTCATATTGACGCTTCATAATTATTCATTATTAAAGTACTAGTTTGGTTCAATGCGAATGCATACAGTTCGCGTGATTGAATTTCCTGAATTTTTGATGTCATTTAAATCATGCAAGTTGTTTTGTTGTTTTCTGTCCTTTGCGCCTACTTGCTTTGGAATTGCATTTGGGGCTGTCAAGTGAACACGTAAAGGAAATATTTAATTTAATTATTATTAGATAAAGTAAGAGGCCGGACAGCAAAGTCGGTAAAGCGACTAGCTACGGGCTGGACTACCGAGGGTGCGGAGTTCGGGTCCCGGTAAGTTCGAGAATGTTCTCTTCTTAATGTCTTCAAGACTGGCTCTGGGGCCCACCCAGCCTCTTATAGTGGGTACCGGGGGCTCTTTCCCCGGGGGTAAAGCGGCAGGGGGGTAAAGCTGACCACTCACCTACAGCCAATGCCGAGGTCAAGAAAATGTGGATCTATACATCCACTCTCCCAATACTCCTTCATGGCGTAGTGCTTAATTAGTTAAGCACAAGGACAGCTTTACTTTTCTTACCTTATTAAATACAGTGGAGTCCAGTTACGCATTTATGAAGACCTTATCAGTGTTAAGCGCACAGTTTGCTTTGTTTCCAAGTTCCGATAGAAGTGAATTGGTGGAAGAATGTGGCTTTAATTTATAGTAGACTGCGCAAATAGTTGAAATTATAAGATTGTCTGTCTCATGATCCCTGGCGCCAATCCAGTGTGAGGTCGCCGAGCTTAACAGAATCATATTCTTTGATAGGCGTAATAACATGAGGTCAACATGGCACGCGGATTGTTCTTTGGAGCCTCAACTTACATTTTACAAATTAAGTAACCGTGACTTCTTTACAAATAAATGTAAATCAGAAGGAACTCCTGTTCATGGTGCTATTTCCGCATCCGGTTGCACTGTATAGATCTGTTTTAATGGCGTCCTTTCGTTATTCCTTTATTGGCCACTAGTTCAGTACGGTTCAGTACATGTTTCGGCCTGAATGGCCACTTTCAGGTGTTCAGGTCGTTCTAGTTCAGGACTCTGCTGGTCACCGTAAAAAGTATAAGAGGCTTAAACTTGGCGGCTATCAGGCATACGACCATTCAAGTGACTAGACTGCCGTTGTAGCGGAAGCTACTAGAAACAGGGCATAATCTGCTGCACTGAGCCTGGACTGACAGAGGTCTTGTATATATATGTACACAGAAGTAGCAATTAAGATTATAATTATAAACACCTGTATATACTGACAACAGGCTTAAAACTACCGACTATGAAAATGACAGACCCGACCTCTCGTCAGAGAGAGCGCCCCACATGTACAGGACAGTAACTTTCACAGAATTAGGAACATCTGGGAGCTCGACACCAAGACAGACATACTAACCGACCTGCAGTCGCAATGTGACTTTGACTTTAACTACTTTCTGTAATACGGTTTTCCTTCATGCTATTGTTATGTGAGTTGCACGTGGTTGGTTTTGGTTTTGTTTGGTTTTCTGGTTGTGTCTGCCTTAAGTGTTCTTGCTGGAGCGGGAGAATTGTTGTGTGCTTGTCGGCCATCATTTTTAAAGAGCCCTAACATAGCGCGTCACATTACAGAAAAGAAACCACATGCAACTCATATAATACAAATTAACCAGAGGACATAACAGTAACAGTAGGAGGAAATAACCCCGCATCACGAGACTTGAGTCCTGAACTACAAGAACCTGTACACCTGAAGATGACCATTTAGGCCAAAACATGTAGTCAAATAGTGTCCAATAAAGGACGTTGCACTTAGGTCAGAATATCTGTACTGTTACTCATGTTTAGTTTGTTTTCTGTGGCGTGTTAATGGGCTTAGTCGTCCGTGCGCGTACAAGCTGGGGCTGTCTGCATACGCTTATATGAAACTTAATTCCATTAATGCACTTCTGCCTGTCCGTGTTCGAGCAATGTAATCCGTGTTTAATGACGTGAGAACACTCGTTTAGAATTCCCTGAAATTAATAACATGAAAACATTTAATTGTTCCACCAGTTCTTTTTAGGGGGAAAATAATTACTTGCTTAATTTTCCCCGGGGGTTTTCATACTCTACACAAGGAAAGTGATGTAAGGTTTAACATGTTTCGTTCGGCCAATCGGTCGAACCATTACAACGCACTTCGTCAGCCTCTACAGACTGTCTGAAGCGAAGCGTTTGTTATTACTGCCTTTTAAAAGAGAACTGTAGTTCACCCCGTCTGTATTGTACAGAACAAAGATCGATAGGTCGATGTAGTCATAATGCACATTCTTGGTTGAGGGTTTTGTGCGATCAGTCGGGATCTGTAATTGCAATATCTCGACATGCGAAATTCCTGTCATATATGGAAGTCTGTATAGGTAAAGTTGTCCCTGTGCTTAACTAATTAAGCACTACACCATGAAGGCGTATGGAGGAGTGGGTGTATAGATCCACGTTTTCTTTACCTCAGCACTAGCTGGAAGAGAGTGGTCAGCTTGACGCCCAGGTCGCTTTGCCCCCGGGTAAAGAGCCTTTGTACCCCTTGGTTAGGAGGTTGGGTGGACCCCAGAGCCGGCCTGGGCGACGTGGACAAGAGAACACGCGAGCCTTCCAGCCCGTAGCCAGTCGCTATCCCGGCTCCCAGTTTGTGTGGGTCGGGGCGGTTACCGAATTTCAGCTCAGGCCCGTAACATACCGCCTGCCGTACTTCTGAACAACTTCCTGTGGGTTCTGTTTGTGTAACAAAGCCTCTGAATGCGGCTTGTAGTAGCATTCTTTGTATGTATTCGTGCTGTCTGCTTTAACATTTAAACTGTGCTCCCCCCCCCCTTCCAGTGAGTGTTCATGGGGTTCGTAAGATTCCCAGAATACACAGCTTATCTGGCAGCTTATCTGGCAGCTTATCCGACTAACTTTATAATGGAGACGCATTAAGTTATTTGTGAGGTACTAAATTAATTTTTAAATTTAATTAGAAGGTTTAATCGCCCCTAGTTATATGCTAGTCTACCAACCAGTTTAAATGCTACATGCCCTTGGAGCTTAAACGTGGCTTTAGCTACCCTGCTGCTCTCTTCAGTTGTTTGTTGGAATTAACACTCTGCACGGATAATGCTTTAGAGCTCCTTTTACTGCAGACCTCTGTTATCTTTCTCGCCCTTAAATACATTTTGTTGGGTTAGAAACAGCTATTGCATACCAGACATTTAAATTGTTACGTCACACTACACTGTACCACGAAGCACGATAATTTGTGAAAGGTAAGGTCTCACACTTCGAACTAGACTTGTATTCAGTCTCCGCTAGAAGTGTTGCTGTCAGACCAGGTTAGTTATGGCACCTATGTTGGATTATGTTGAGTTGGTAGCAGCTGCCGCGGCTGTTCGACTTTATAGTGTCCCTCTAGTTAAGTAACGGCCCTCTCTTGCAGTATTCGCTAACAGATCCACCACTGGACGCAAGAACCTCAGCTACTGACGTCTTCAGCACAAATCATTATATAAATACATATTCTATATGTAGTACACAAATTATTCAGGTTCTCACAGCCGTATTTAGGAACAGTTCTGTCTTCTGGGACGTAACGTCGTGTAGTCCATTCAAAATCACCCGACGTTTCAGAGGAACATATCGCTTCAATACGTTCGAAGAATAGGTCATTCAAGATACCAAAAAGTAAGATTTGAAGTTTTTACGGCGGTGACTATGAAGAAAGCAGCCTTCTAGGATGTGGCGCCGTGTAGATATTGTGTTAACCGACGTTTCGGAGGAACGTATCGCCTCCATCTTCAAGGTAGGAGAAAAAGAAAAAAGAAATCCTCGAGCGAACCAGCGTGAGCAGGTTCAATTGCAATGGTTACACAGCATCTCCGGTGATGGGAAGTTAATCGAATATACTGGCCTATGTAAGGAAGAAATGAGGTAGTCGTTATGTATTGTGGCATATACACCCGTTTCTAGGCAATGACCGAGAAAGAAACAACGAGCCAAGGGCCATTGATAGGCAACAGCTTCGTAAATACGCAACAATACTGGAGCCATTGCGAGGCACCTGGCCGCGCGCAAGAATGGAAGTGCTGTTGGAAGCAGTTTTTTTTTCTGTGGGTCTGTCCCGAGGATATATCACTCGACCCAACGACTTGAGTTAGTTAGTTAGTCAGTTAAGTTTCTGCAGTGGAGTGTAGCGAGTCGGTTGATGAGTGAGTTAGTTAGTTAGTTAGTTAGTTAGAGGACTGCTGCCATGAACCTGGTAGCGGAGGCACGGGGACAGTTCGGGCACCCAGAGGAAGGGAAGGTCTGCCGTTGAAAGCCGTTACCAGACAACGACTACTGAAGGCACAGCAGAATGAGAAGACTTAGTACGTGTTGTGGTGAACTGCAGAGTGTGTGAATGAGTGATAACGCCGTAGTTACTTGTAGTTACGTTCTGTAAGTGTTCAGTGAATCCAGTTATCAATCAAAACCCCGTCTATAGTCACCCATGCATGTGGAAGTATGTTAAAGTATTATCCCGATAATCAGCGAGAGGGAGTGAGAGATAAGAGAATGGTAATCTGAGATGTGACGGATTGTGACATGGCAGAGATAAGAACTGGCTTAAGTCTGGAAAGTTGCCTCTATACGACCAGGCTCATTAAGAAACAAGGAAAAACTTTTCATTGCTGCATAGGCCCGTTTCAGAGGGGTGCAATTCAAACAGGGGGAGACTATCGTAACGTATCCTTTTTCACAAGTAGAAGCAGTTGCCTCTCCTTCCAGAGCTTTCCCAGGTTGCGTGTTTCGAATTAAACGAAGATATAAACTTTTATCTTGATTTCAAAAGGAGGGAAGTCTCACTGTTCTATAACACCGTCGGGTGTAATTAAAACATGTTCACACTTTCTGCACGTCCGTCCCACGGCTACTGAAAGAAACTGATCGCTAGAATTACAGACTCCGCAAGAGCTTCTGGTCGAGTGAGGCAGTTGAATTACTTGGGAGTTCATCAGCTTTTAACTGCGAGATCTCATGTCCTACATTGTCCTATTTCCATATACGGGACGTTTCGTTTAACAAGACGTCCGAACACGTTTCCATCAGAAATATAATTAATGATTTGAGCTTCACACAGCGGTGGTTAGGAAGAGTTCTGTCTTCTGGGATATGATATGTACTCCGTTGAAAGTGAACTGTCGTTTCGGAGGAACATTTCCCCTCAATTTTCAGGTTCGAAATATAAGCCAAGCAAGAAATCCATCTTCAGGATGGAAGATGGAGGCGATACTTTACTCCGAAACGTCGGTTCACACAAGATATACACGTCGCCACATCCCATTAGACGGCATTCTTCAATTTTAAACTTGTTTAGGCTCCAAGAATGCAAGGAATTAACAAACTTTTGCAGTTTTAAGATTTGCTTGTCGTTTAAGTAAATTGTCACGCTTTGGGGCGACTTGTAAATGGGTTTCGGATATGAAGATTGCATTTAATGTACCTTATACATTCACACACCTCAGGACTACAGGCAATACAGCGCTGTTGCTATTCTGCACACTTTCCAGTTCACCGTTAAACACGCACTTGGGTTCTCAGCCTTCACTAGCCGTATCCTGGCAACGGATTTGTCACAGTCTCACTGTAACTTAAATCACATGTGAAGTTTTCTTATGAGAGTCTAATTACTTTCTTGTCACTTCGGCAGCTGCTAATTCCGTATACTCTACTCGACTACGGGGCACGCGGTAGCGTAGTTGGTTGAGGCATTGTGCTACAAGCCGGAAGGTGACTGGTTCAAGTCCCGTTTAGGTTATTGGATTTTTTTCAATTGACCTAATCCTTCCAGCCGCACTATGACCTTGGGGTCGACTCAGCCTCTAACAGAAATGAGTACCAGGAATAATCTTGGGGTAAAGGGCGGCCGGAGCGTAAGGCTGACAACCTTACCGCAATCTATGAGCCGATTGTCCAGGAAATGTGGGAGCCTCAACATCTCACAACCCTAGGGGTCTCCACGGCCTGTTACAGGGATACCTTTACCTAATCCCTTTCTTGCTATTTCGGCGGCTTCTAATTCCATAGACTCTACTCGACTACTCTCGACTATACTCTACTTCTACTGTCCTGCTGAACATTTCTTATAACCACTTTGCACGGACCTCACGGAAAACACCGTATTCTACTATCCAGAATGCGTGTTTACTGGTACGTTGCCTATCAACGGATGTCCTTTTATTGTCGAGCACTTATGTTGCGGGAATGTGTTTACTGACCGGTAATAAGTAATAACAGCTGTGCGCGTAACAAACTATTGTGAGGACTTGCTCAAAGCATTGCCGTCACAATATAAACACAAAGAGGATGCATTGAAGCGTTACAAATTGTGAACTCTACGAGTGTAGCCCTGTGCATGAAGATAATTAGCTTTGCATGCTGAAATGAGGACGCAAATTGTTGGGGTGTAATGGACAGGCGTTGAATTCGTGTTTAACAATACCCGAAACGGCCTCTCCAACACGATTCGCGTTTCAGTTTTTTTTCGCGCTGCAGTTGGCAGCATTTGTTATGACTACTTGGTCAAGTCACAACAAGGAACCGCTTTACGCAATATATGCCTTTGGAGGGATTACACTTACCGTCACATCAGAAATGTAGAAGTTAATTTATTCTCAATTATGTGTTTTCTTTACTTATGCAACAGGAATAGACTCAGAAGATTAGCGTGGAGTGATTTTGTTTTGTGAAAATTAGTGTTATTGAAAATACGACCTGTAAGTGGTCAGTAAATCCAATTACCAACCCGAACCCCGTCTATAATCACTGATACACGTGACATCTGTTGGGATGATACAAGGCGTGAGGAAAGTTTTCAGTGAGTGAAATTGTCGGTGAGTGAGAAACAAGAAGAATATTTTTGTGTGAAAGCTTCTGCCTGTTCCGGCCACTTCATAACAGCAGTGCATGAAACGTTTGCACTGTCGCGCAAGAGCTAATTAGAATTTCTTCGAAACCTTGGCTGTGGTATTCACACGAATTACGAGTTAGCAAAAAATTGTATAATTAAAGTTGCTGGCGGTTGTGTTTGCATTCTGTTAACCTAATTTGTTTTTGTTTATTTTATTTATTATGAGGATAAGTAGTTCCAGGACAAAATTGAAACATACTTTCATTTTTTTAAAACTTCTCAGAGCTTGTTCTTCTGTTGCATCATCCTTTAATTTCTTCTGTTTGAAGCCGAAACGAAGGTCGGCCAGCACTCGTGGTCCTAGAGTAGTTAGGCACAAGCTGGTATCGGTTTGTGCTCCGTCCCATGTATGAATCTGCTCAGTACTGTTACCACATCACTGCGCAGGGGCCTTTGTTACCAGCCTGCAGAGTTTACGGCTGGGCACGTTACCGTTAGTGGCCTTGGAGACATAGGGTTTGCCTGGCTTAGGATAGGGACCATCGGCGAGCTCTCGTGGGATCGAATCCCTATGAGGTGGATTTTTCCAATTTATCTAATCTTGGCCCTGGGGTCGACTCAGCCTCTAACATAAATGAGTACCAGGANCATGGATTTTTCCAAATTACCTAATCGACTCAGCCTCTAACATAAATGAGTACCAGGAATATTCTTGGGAGTAAAGCGCGGCCGGCGCGTAAGGCTGACAACCTTACCGCCATCCATGAGCCGATTGTCTAGAAAATGCGGGAACCTCAACACCTCACAACCCTATGGGCCTCCACGGCCTGGTACAGGGATAGCTTTACTTTTCTTTTACAGTATTAACGTAATACAGAGATATATTCTGTTGCACTTAGAGGAAACAGGAAGGGTAATGATGTTAGAACATCTTGTTTAAGGGATTACAGTGGTCCTTAACACAGAACATATAAGCCAGCAATTAAGGGAATTGTATAAACACGAAATTCCTTGTTTATGGTTATCTCCATACGAGTGTTAGTTTACTTAAATGAAGCGCTGAACTAATATTCTGGATTGGAGGGACAGCAAGCTCCCTGTACTCCATCACCACGACTCACGCTGAAGTTTCCGGACGTGAAGTGACGTAATTGTGCCTTCATGAGCGCACTGCAGCGGAATGAAGAAGCCGACGGTAAAGGGCGCTTGTGCTGTTTATTTTCAAGGTGTCGTTGTTTGTATCGAGTAGCAGATGGACTCGAACAGCGAAACTGACCGAGTTCTGTTTCTGACACTAATAACTATTTATATATTTACAGTTCTAATCTGTTCCGAGATACAGAGCATGACGGACGGAAGGAACATGAGTTATGTGTTTATGTATGTATGCTCTTCATATCGTAGCTTAATGTGTGGTGATTGTGAGGTACTGAATATTAAGTAGGGAACAACCAGTTGGGATCGATTTTGTGGCAATGTCAGAAGCTTTACGGGCTGGTAAATTAATCTGTTTTCAATGTAATTTATGGGGGCACACGGTGGCGTAGTTGGTTGAGGCACTATGCTACGAGCCGGAAGTTCGCGGCTTCGAATTCCGATGAGGTCTTTAGATTTTTCAATTTACCTAATCCTTCCAGCCTCACTATGGCCCAGGGGTCGACTCAGTCTCTAACAAAAATGATTACCAGAAATCTTCCTGTGGGTGAAGGGCGGCCGGCGCGTAAGGCTGTCAACATTACCGCCATCTGTGAGCCGATTGTCTAGAAAATGTGGGAGCCTCGACGTCTCACAACTTACGGACCTCCATGGCCTGTTACAGGGATACCTTTACTCTTTTTCTTTTTACCTTTTGAATGTCATTTATTCCTGCGGAAGGGGCATCTTTAAACCTTAACTTTCTGGCAACATGAATTATATAATATATAGCTGTTTCTCTAGTAGAACGACAGGTCATTTAAAGACGACACTGAAGTAGTCTGTTGAGAACATATTTTAATGCTGTCTTCTCAGATGTGACCGCCTCTGTTGGTCTAGTGGTCAGCGTTCCTGGCTGCAGATCCAGAGGTCCGGGTTCGATTCCCGGCGCTACCAGATTTTTCGGAGTAGTGGGTCCACTCAGCCTCGTGATGATAATTGAGGAGCTATTTCAAGGAAACGGCGGCTTTGGTCTAGAAAACCGAAATTAACGGCCGTGGGGATTCGTTACGCTGACCACGCGACACCCTCTATCCGCTAAAGTTGGCACTAACTTCGCCGACAAGCGGCGGTCGCTCGATCGGTTTGGTTCGGTTGCGGACTGAAATCACGGAGTTACTTCTCAGATGTGACGAAGCTTAGTCATGTAGAAGTTTACCGAAGTTTCAGAGAAACGAACTGCCATCTTCAGGGCCAAAGAGCAATCGGGACAGACACTCACACCAATAACAAGTGGACTAAGCCGAGGATCAGGGATGTAAGTCGTGCTAGGAGCCCAGAGAAACCAGTGGAAACAAATACGAGTTGAGTAAGACAAGGATAATCACCTCGGTGAATTTGTAACATGTCCAAGGAGATAGCATTCGTTCTAGTCACCGCCGTGAATTCCCCAAATCTCTAAGGTATATAATGTCCTTCTCGTATCAAATGCCGTTTTCTTGTTTCAGGATTTCGAGACATGTGGCAGAAAACTTCGGACAGTCACTCAGCTCAGACGAAAGGTAAGAATCTAAACTCCTTCTTACTTTACCGTCAACAAATGTCATAACGCCGTTGTCTGATATCTGCAGATTTGTGGCTTTATGTTTCATATCTTCATTTGTTTGAAAACTTGCAATATCTTCTCGTAGTTACTTAATTCGCCGCTAGAGGCTTCAATGAGTGTCACGTGTTTGGGACTCCCCGACTCGTTAACTAACATGCCAGTACAATACACGGTCATTTTGGACTTCTTGGTTTAGTAAGTGATGTCACGCTGCGTTGTAGTGTGTAATTTAATAAATAATAATGCTCTTGTCAGTATTTGTCTCGAGAAACGTTAATGTTGCTTAATGACAACAAATCCGGCAACACTTCAGTACAAGGTTTAATTTGGTAGGAGTTGATTTAAAACGTGCCACGATTTTTCTAGTATATTTAGCTGAATCTAGGTGAAATTGTTAACACTGAAAAGTAGAGATTTATAAAGAAATGAGGAATTCATAATAAGTGAAATAGATACCGAGCAACGTAAACTCTTGCCACGTACACTTGATAGACTACACAGTTGGTAGACTTTGTATAGTTCAGATTGTGATGAATATTGGAATAGTTAATATTTTTCGCAACGATACTGACACACCAAAACTGCTTTCATAGAGAAATTAAGAGAGACTATTATACATGAAATGCTTTCTACCATTCAAGAAGATTTTTACATTTTTCCATTCTCTTGTAAGGGGGCTGAGATAGCAGAACAATGGAGATGTGTGATTTCGAGCCCTCTCCAGATGTAATTAGGATCATCAGAGCGAGGGGGATGAGATGGGTGGCTCATGTAGCATGCTTCGAGTAGGAGAGAGAGCAACACATAGTTCTGTAGGAAATTTTGAAGGGAAGGGAACATTTGGAAGACATAAGTATAGATGGGAGGATAACATAGGATAAGAGAGCAGAGATTGGATTCATTTTGAGGACAGAGAACTAGTATCCGGCTCTTACGAACACAATAAAGAACTTTCTGGGTTCATAAAACGGTTGAAACTCCTTGACTTGCTGTGCAATTGTAAAATTCCCATGAAAAACTCTACTTCATAAACTTAATTACTTACTTAGTTCAGAATTAGTGTGTTTTCGGAATTTGTCCATCGTCCGGTGTTCTAAAAGCCAGAGAACACAACATTTCGGATAGTTTATCTGCTTCCGTCCTCAGGTGAAGGAGAGACACTCAGTTGGGTTCCTTAGAAAAAGATAACCTCAGTGGCTGAGGTGAGCTGTTTCTGAGGGACCCAATAAAATAAGTGTCCCCCCTCTCACCCGAGGACGGAAAGAGATCCAGTTCGCGAAACGTCGCGTTCGCTATGCAAGAGTTGAGATTTTTACGGCGATGACTATGATGAACGCCGTCTTCTGTGATTTGGCGCCGTGTAGATCCTGTGTGAACGGACGGTCCTCCGTAACGTCTGTTCACACGAGATGTACTCGGCGCCACATCCCAGAAAACGGCGTTCATCATTGTGCTTTCTGGTTATTAGAAAACCGGACGGTGGACAAGGTCCGAAGACGCAGTAGTTCTGAGTGATATACGCAAACGTCAGAACCCTTCAGACCTTACTTAGTAATTCAGTTTCTGGGCTATGTATGCGATGTACCTAAGCGTATATGGTGTAAACAGTTTGGTCATGAATTTTATTTATTTTTTCATAATTACCTACCTAGGTACCTCTCGTTATAATTTTTAGTTATGAAGACTTAGATGTTGTGCTGTGGAACTACTTTTATTCCTTTTAAGAATTCTTTCTCAGGTTGGAATCAATTTTTTCAGGACAACTCTTGAAAGTGTAATTGCCATCAGAAGCAGCAATTGACAAAAGAGCATTTTCATGTTGAAAAGTTCACTTAGCAGTTCAGAACAAGCTGGAGACTTTGAGTTAATTTGAGGTCCATACACTCCACCACAGTATTTGCAAATTTCTCTAATAAACATGGCTGCGTGCATATTGGCAAGGTTATCAGTTACGTTTCATAAATTGCTTTAGCGTGTCCTCTGTTACGTTCGCAGTAAGAGAGAGAGAGAAGGAGTACGTGTGTTACTTTTGTGACAGTCCAAACCTGTACAGTTCTCCGTGGACGCTATAATCCACTCTAACCATTTCAGAGAGGCCGAGTTATTAGCGAGTTCTGACTTGTTTTCGTATCTGGGCAGAAAACTACTGCCTTGTTTTGTTTATGTCAAGTTGGACGGCCGGAAGAGGCAAGGTCACCACGGGAGGCAAGTCTGGAAGATGTGGATTTTGTTTTGTTGGCATGCGTGGCTGTCAGAAAGTGTAGCTGGGCCCTAAACTGAAGAAAGTAACGGCTTTCACATGTGGGGTTCCGAGTTCTGTATCTTGGGAACTGTTTTATTCTCAAGGGCCGTTATGTGATTGGCTTGTTCTGATTTCATGATGAATTTGGTTAGTTAAATTCAGACAGTTGGAGACGAATTCGTGTCTGCAGATCCTTCTTGGGGGATGAAGTGATGCTCCCGCAGGAGACCAGAGACCAGTCTTCGGGGACTTGGCGTTTTGAATTGATCGGAGGCAGAAGTCATTGGGCTACGCTCCTGTGTTTCTCTAAACTCATCAGTCCTTGACTTTGGATCGTTAAAATCTGACAATAAAAAAGGGCCAGATTACTCCGTACTTGCAAAGAAAGTTGTAATATTTGGCTTCTGAATAAATAAACAGTTTGTGGGCAGTGGAAGTTGTGATGTTGATTTGGAGCAGTGGACTTGCTTCAAGTGTGCAGTTTCCGGTTGCCTCAGTTATTGCCGTA
This sequence comes from Cryptotermes secundus, assembly GCF_002891405.2. Classification (NCBI taxonomy): domain Eukaryota; kingdom Metazoa; phylum Arthropoda; class Insecta; order Blattodea; family Kalotermitidae; genus Cryptotermes; species Cryptotermes secundus. The sequence continues at coordinate 239,811 of NW_019726238.1, forward strand.
ACACGATCCTGAAACGAGTCAAGTGATCTACCGAAGCCGGTACATAAGTACAAAGACAGAATGGGGGACGGTTATACAATTGATATATATTTAAACATTTTGAAATAGTTTGAAGTGTGTTGGGTTCTGTCGAATAATATTTCACCACATTGCAATCGAATTTCCTTGCATTTCGCAAATTATATTAAGATTTTTTGGTTATGGTGAAATGCTGTTTGGTTGGGAGTTTATAAATACATAAATATATTAATTATATTTATACATAAATGAATTCGTGCATTAAATATAATGTAGGCCACGGTCAAGGTTTTTAACACCGCTGCTCGCCAAATAAGATTTCGGTTCCAAACATATAGCGGGTTTTCTTTAAGTTTTTGTTGGCTAAAACAATTTTTACGCAACATTGAACATAAACTTATGAATAATTATTAGATCAGTTTTCTTAATAACTCGTAGTATGTAACTCGTAGTACACCTTAAGGGCACTTCCTAGTACTGATACCATAAATGTCTATAAATATTAAGAACATGTTTGTTTAAGCACTGTATATCTATTTGATAATGTGACATGTAGACCGGTTGCTGGGAAATGACCGTGAGATAAGAAAATGTACAACAAAACAAGCGTGTTTCCACGGCAACTGTTCGATACAGCAACAGAGGGAAGGTGTTTTCTGTGCGGTCCGTACCGAGAAAATATAAGCAGGACAGTTAGTGATAAGTTAGAAGGTGAGTTGAGTGAAGTTATTGATGAGTTGGTTGGTGAGCGACTGAGTGAACTGTTGAGGTTCGATCATGAGTTGTTGCAGTTAGAAGCTGGTAGCTGAGGCCGGGGATAGTTCGGGAACCCAGAGGAAGGGGAACATCCACAGTTGGAAACCGCTGCAGAGCAACAGCTAATGACGTAACTGTGGACACTGGCGTGTGTGTAACAGTGAACTGTAATATGTAGTCACGCGCTGTATCGAAGAGCCCAATAAATCCGATCATCGATCCAAAACCCGTCTATAATCACTCCATATACGTGACAATATGAATAAATAAATGAGCATTAGGGAAAATACATATGAAACATGTTCTAGAAAATGTTTGTGCTTGTGCATGTCTGAGCAGGTTTACAGCCTGTCAAAGTATGAGCACTGTAAAAACATTGCGTTATGTTGTTTCCACCAAGAATCCCGTATTAATTTTCAGTAAAATCCGCTTACAGAAGTACGAGAGAGGTGGACTGGCCCTCGATTCGTTGCAAAAAGACAGGATAATATTCTAATTCGCAGCGGAGTAATTTAAAATTAACAACATTCATTGTGTAAAGCCGTGTTTCTGCTTTCTCAATTCTCGATCCACTAAATTTCACACTCTCTTCTTTCATGTATTTGCAGTTAAAATACAGAACACCTTGTTGCCGGCTCAGTCAATGCTCTTATTTGCCAACGGTAGAAATCGCTGTATATACGTGTATTTACATACATATAGTGCACTGATGAATTTAAAAAAAGAAGGATTTAATTTTAAATCTTTATATTGTTGCATGGCGTACGGAGAACAAAAACTGATAATTTTGATGCCGACTGCAACAGGCTCCTAAGATACAATATTACAACGTTACTTAGCCATTTTGTTCTATAAAATTTGTCTTAAGACTTAGAAGTGTTTTGGGGATATACTTATTAAATTCTTTGCAGCAGTCTGCAGCCAACTGCGCGCACTGGTTCTACCCTGAAGATGGAGGCGACACGTTACGCCGAAACGCCAGTTCACAAAAGATCTACACGGCGCCACGTCCCAGAAGACGGCATTCTTCAGTATTATGCGTGTGTCTGTGTGCGTCGGGGCGGGGCTTGTAAGATATTTCCTACTTGGAAGATTACGAGGCAGGGCTCGCTCGTTCATACGAAATTGGGATAAATAAAACATTCTTCTCGGACCTCAGAGATCTCTAACGCGCTGTAATTAGTTGTAGTTGTATATATATTTTTTTCCTTGGCACTACAGCCCCAGTGGGCCTAGGCCTACCTCCATGAACTTCTCCGTTCACTTCGGTTTCTCTAGATCTTACACATTCGGTAGGACTCCTTGGGCGGGTGATCAGCTCGTCGCAAAGCCTCTACCTGTACACAGACACAGAAAAACGCACACACACAAACTAAAAATCCATGCCCTGAGTGG
>NW_019726238.1:242166-260882 GCF_002891405.2 Cryptotermes secundus
TCAACACATGAGACAAAAGACGCATCTTGCTTCATTCGTGATTCGTCAGCATCATGACCGGTGTGCGGAGGTTTTCATAATCTCATTCGTTTCAACTGTGCCCCTTTCTTTGCGTCATGTCGCAGACATCGTGTCTTCTGTTACATGTCACGACGCATGCCGGTGTGCGACCTACCGTAGACGAACATACTGATTCTTCAGTCTAGAAGGTTCGACACAAAATAACAGAGATTTTAAGGCCTGTCCGCCAACGTTTCGGAGGGATATATCGCCTCCATTTTCAGGGTCGAACAATAAGACAAGCAGGTAGCAAGCACAGACAAGCAACTACATGACGTTATATCACAGAAGATGGAACTGTTCGTCGTCATAAGAATTTATAATTAGCTAAAATTAATTTTCCTTATTTTGTCTTGGTTGAGAAATTCCCTACCTCGGTGACCTAGGCGTAGTTCCACATAGCAGAGTCCTTATTAAGAAGAAAACAGTCGTTCACATGGGCAAGCATTTCCTCCCTTTTATGGAACCTTATGTTCGTTTCCATGTTGTGTGGAGTCCACCAGATGTCGCTTTCGTGAGTCATACAGACCAACTCCAAAACCTTACACATTGCTTCATTAAAATCCATTGTAAAATCATTCTCCAATTTACGGTCAGGTCTTCCAAATCTATATATATACAGTAACGTAACTAGTAAAAGGCAAAAGGGTAAAGCTATCCCTGTAGCAGGCCGTGAAGGCCCATAGGGTTGTGAGACGTCGAAGCTTCTACATTTTCTCTAGACAGTCGGCTCACAGATGGCGGTGAGTTTGAGCCTTACGCCCAGGAAATTTCCTGGTACGCATTTCCGTTAGAGGCTTAGTCGACCACATGGCCATAGTGCGGCTGGAAGGATCAGGTCAATTAAAAAAAAAATCAAATAACATCATCTTTAATCGAACCTGCGACCTTCCGGCTTTTAGCATAGTATCCCAACCAACTACGCTACCGCGTGCCCCACATAGTAAGATCTATCGGAAATGCGAGGGGAGGGCTGTTCATTGCGAAGTTCTGTTGTGTTCATGACGGACTTACGAATATAAACCGTGACGTTCATCTGCTGCCTATGTTAGCCATGGGAAGACTTGTGGAAATTGTACGGCTTCTTGTCAGACATCTGAGGTTTCCAGCAACTGTAGTTGCCTTGGCAGCAAAAGAGGTCATCAGAGTCAGGAATAAACGGCAGGAGTGATCTAATGCGAGGAATAAGAGACATTTTATTACTTGAAATGGTTCCAGCTCATGCAGAAGTTGATACTTTTGCAGTAACCCTTGCATCAGCCAACCTGCCCCCTCCTTCTCCACGAAGAGTCAGTCCGGGTGAATATTCTGTCGGTATGTCTGCGGGCTGGAAGGCAGAGGAGACTGAATAATCAAAGGGTATTTACAGATAATCCTATTTTATCTTCTACAGCATACTCAATTTTTTACTATTCCCAGAGGTAAGCCTATTACTTCGTCTTTACGCAAGAACCAGTTCAGTTTTCTGATGGCTTTATGGAATCGCAGCGGATTTCCCGCAACCGAGGGAGTGTATATGTCTGTAGTTGGCATCATCGCTCGCTCCAGGCTATTCCTTTGACTTCAATCAGAACATGTTCCCTTTGAACGTTTATCAGTTCTTTAATTGATATCAGGTTTGTTCCTGTCACAATTTACAATATTACAGCTGATGGTACTTACGGGAAGATATACAGGGTGATTCTCCCGCTAGGAAACCCAAACATTCCTCAATAACTCTTTAATTTTTGTATGGTTCACATCTTGCATCGTGGGATCACACATCTTCTGGCCTCCTGCGTGTTGAGTCAAAACACTTCCGGTTGTCTCTAATCTTCTCACCAATCTGTGAATACAGGATTGTGTCGGTGCACTTCCATCACCATACTTATTCCGAAATGCCCTTTGAACCTGTTTAAGTGAACCCGTTGGCCAGTATCCGCGAACATTAAATACACGCTGTTCAGCTGAGTACATGTTTGCAGCACACCCAGTCACTCTACACTGCGTCGAACTCCAGTTTGGCGGTCGCGTCTCGACGTCACCCGTACAGTTCACTTCGTTGAGGGGTGTGATGGTTCTGCTTCGATAGACGTAAGCTTCTCTATGTCAGTTTTCATAGTGACCATTTCTTTTATTGCTAGTGGTGTGGGACTAAGTCCCTTTTACTGCGGTCACTTCTGACCTATTGTACCAGCCCCAGATGATAGGTGAGGGTGATTGTGGAGCAATTGGTGGAATGAAGATTGACAGGGGAAACCGAAGTACTCGGAGAAAACCTGCCCCAGCGCAGGTTACCTACATACTAGTACATTCAGTTTATGGACTAAGGTGGCACAGCTATTTCAGCTGCTCCATTGCTGACCGGAGGACAACAGATCCAGTCTCCTAAATTCTGTATTCTGATCAACATTCAAGACTAGACAAACTCAGAAAACTAGAAATCCTAAGAAATGTGGGATTTTATAAAGCATTAGAGTGTGAAAAATTCCGTCTTCCGGGATATAACGCAATGAAATCCGTTGAAATTCAATCGACGATTCGGAGGAACTCGTCGCCTTCATCTTCAGGGTTGAAGAGCAAAGAAAGTAAGAGGCCAGTATGGAGCAGACAGCACGAGAGCTTTAGTTGAATTTCAATGGGCCACACGTTATATTCCAGAAGATGGACTCTGAAATTACCGATGAGAGAGCGCTATATCCTGCAGTACATATTTCAGCTCTGCACTAAAGCCTTTCCTGAAACCTGTTTCCGTGCATGCCTGAGGGCTGTTTAATATTGTGGGACGGATGAGTCCCTGTGGGTCTGTGTCTGGTGTTTGACAGCAGCTATATCACCACTGCACGGACAGTTGAGATTTGAAAGTCAACATGAGGGATCGTGTCTGTGTACTGTTCCACTGACTCGCAGATAACGGGAACAAACAAGGGCACTTTATTTCTTTCCCAGACCGCATTCAACCCCAACTGCTGCGAATATAACCCCGGAAATGGAATTTCAAGACCGGAATTTTTGGTTGCAAGAAAACGGCTGGCCGGATAAACTTGAGACTTGGTTCCATTTGAGAAAACACAGAACTGAATGAAGTAAAACACGTTTAAGTGGTTTGTGGTGAGGGCAAACACTGTTTTGGTTGCTCCGTATAAACATCTATGTAAACAGGAGCACTCTCTCATCTGCATTAGAAATTTAGACTTATGCTGGGAAAACTTGATTGATTATTGTTTCATAGTTCATTTAATGATGCCGTATCAGTAGCTGAGGTTATACAAATTTATATGTTAGGATAACTGGCCTACATCTGTTTCGGCTATCTACATATCTCTGACATTAAGGGAGGAACATAGACTGAGGATGTTTGAGAATATTTGGACCGAAGAGAGATGAAGTGACAGGAGGTTGGAGAAAACTGCATAATGAGGAGCTTCATAACTTGTACTCTTCTCCAAGTATGATTAGAATGATCAAGTCAAGAAGGATGAAATGAGCAGGGCATGTAGCACGAATGGGGGAGAAGAGGTATGCATATAGGATATTGGTTGGAAAGCCAGAAGGAAAGAGACCACTTGGAGGACCAAGGCGTAGGTGGGTGGATAATATTAGAATGGATCTTCGAGAGATAGGATGGGATGGTATGGATTGGATAGATCTGGCTCAGGATAGGGACCAATGGAGGGCTCTTGTGAGCACGGTAATGAACCTTCGGGTCCCATAAAATGCTGGGAAATTCTTGATTAGCTGCAGAATTGGCTTCTCCTCAAGAAGGGCTCAGCTCCATGAGTGAGTAAGTAAGTTAGTCCAGCTGTTTGAGATTTTTGCTTAAAGTGGTGGTGACGGCGTGGAAGGAAAGAACTGAGGAGGAAGTAAGTCTTTTAAAGAGAATAACTCTCTGTGCCTGCGCAGCACATCCCAAATAGAGCACTTGAACCATTAAGTATCATAACAAATTGAGGTGTAAAGGAGTCTTGTGGAAACTGAACCAGAGAGTGGCCATAGTCTCTTTGAACTGGTTGCGATGTTACGGGCACCAGACCGCTGTTACGTCACAACTAGCCCACACACGAAAATGACTACGAACCGCAACGATGACTGCCAGAAAAACACGGAGTGACAGGACCACATTTGCCGATATGTTCAGGAAGCTCACCACAACCACCGCTCTATGGGATAAAAACAGGGACAGTGAGAGGAACGGTTGTAGGATCGCTACAGGATAGCTCGAGCTGCAGGTACAGAAGTGTCGGGAAAAGTCCTTCAGTGCCTGATGAGGACACCAGCAAGTAATACAGCGAAACATTTCCGTTAGATTCTGTATTTCAACATCCTGTTGCACATCTTTAACTAAACGTCTATGTATTAAGTCGGTCAATAATGCAACAATCATTAAAAGATTCACCATTTAACACTAACACATGTTTCTTCAGGTGTTTCAATGCGTCTAAACTGTTAAACTGTTCGATGCGCGCTAAAATTGCGCGTTGCAGTCCACTTAAAATAAACTAAATAATTTCTTAACATCCATCACTTTTTTAAGGCCTTTCGTAAAGTCCAATTCCACCTCGTAAGGGGCCTCGTCCACTTGTTTAAAGCAATGTGATATTGCAGTTTGTTTGAGCAGCTTGTTTTTGTTTCATTAGCCCGTTGTTTTGCTGCGTCTGTATTCTGCAATATGTCCCTGCCTTGCGTGTTTAATATTCTTTAGAGTTTAAACAAATTTAATGGACTAATTTAACCTTAATTACAACTGATAAGATCTATATTTCTGATATTAATGGATGAGTTTTAAATTAACTGATAAAATATAACTTGCGAAAGTAGCATGAAAATGGCTTTTGTATCATACTATAGCTGTGATAACAGTGTTTAGGGGAGAAAAGGAACATGAGGCATGACGAGATCTCGTAGGTCGAAACACGAATCCCGGAAGTGGCGAATACTGTACTTAGCTTCAATAAACTTCATGTTTGCCATTCGCTGATGTATCACAGTGACCGCGCAGTCTAAGGCATGAAATGTCTTCGCTCGCTCAAACACTGGGATCGTGGGTTCGAATTCCAGTGTTTATTCTATTTGTGTTGTCCTGTGTAGGTAGCGGCCTTGCGACGGGCTGATCCCCCGTTGAAGGAGTCCTACCGACTGCCTAATGTTGAGTAATTAAAGTGAAACTAAGAGTTTCGCGGATGCCCTGGCTCCAAGTGGGAGCAACAGGAAGTAAGATGGATAGACGGACGGACGGACGGACGGATAGAGACGATGCAATATTAAGTAATGTAATATTTTTACCCCCTCTTTTAAAACTCGCCTCATAAACTGAATAACCCATTATAATGCCCAATTAGAGCAGACGACAGGAAGTTTCATTGGCGTCTTCAACCGGGGACTCGCTGGATGAACGGGAAGCAGGACACAGTGTCCCTCGGTACAACTTTCTGCATTATTTCATGGACGAGGACTTCTCTGCCAATTACAGGGACTGGAACAGTGCTGTGTTTCATTTAATTTGTCGAACTTTTGGTAGAATCCCTTGAATGGTGATGAGCCCGCCACGTGACCAGTAATCACCTAAGCCTGTGGAGGCGAGCCCAGAAGTTCAGCGTTCCTAATAGCAAAGTCCGCCATTGGCTAAGCTGGTTTATGCCATCACCTTGCTAAGATTCGTCTTCACGTTATTCTCCCATCCCTTCGCTCTCTAAAATAGACATTTTCGGAAAGGTGTCCTCGCTAATATTCTGTATACATTTTTTTCTCTTTGATCCCAGTCACATGCTCGGCCTATCGTGGCTTTCCTATTTACGTACTTACTCATGGAGCGGAGCCGCCAAATCTGCAGCTACTCAAGAACTTCCCAGCATTTTATGGAACCCGAAGGTTCATTACCGTGTTCACAAGAGCCCTCCACTGGTCCCGACCCCGAGCCAGATCAATCCAATCAACACCATCCCATCCTACCTCTCTAAGATCCATTTTAATATTGTCCACCCACCTACGCCTTGGTCTTCCCAATGGTCTCTTACCTTCTGGCTTTCCCACCAATATCCTATATGCATTTTTCTTCTCCCCATTCGTGCTACATTCCCTGCCTATCTCATCCTTCTTGACTTAATCATACTAATTATACTTGGAGAAGAGTACAAGTTATGGAGCTCCTCATTATGCAGTTTTCTCCAACCTCCTGTCACTTCATATCTCTTCGGTCCAAATGTTCTCTTCAACATCCTGTTCGTACTATAACGAACTGTGTCACTCAAACATGGCGCTTACAGACGGGCCTTACATTGCAGTGAACTACAGAATTCTGAGGATGCTCATGTTTCCGCATTATGGCTAAGTTTGGTTGAGTTTAAGCTCTTGAGAAGTCTGCATGCCAACCACATCACATCGTATGGGGCCGGTATTCAAGGTCCCTGTTACCTTATTGAGAAGAATGTAATTTGTTGCTCAACTGAGAATGGTGTATCTAATTTATTGTTAAGATAACTTACTGCAAATGTCTTAGAGAAAATGTGGGAGCCTCGACGTCTCACCACCTTATGGGCCTTCACGGCCTGTTACAGGGATAGCTTTGCTTACTTACTGAAGCATTACTCACACAAGGCAGTCAGGTTCCTCTATACAACTGCTTTACTTTGCATTGTGTTCTGTCAAGCAACCCACAAGTTTTCTCATGCCGTCAGAATAAAATATCGCATGTCTGTTATTCCGTGACTAACAACAACGGGCTGTGGATTGGATGATTGGATTTATTAGCACCTTCTCTTACAACGTCTCACAATCACAATCACAATCACTTATAGCGCTATCACTAATCTACCCACTTCACAGATCACAAGGACACGCTCCATTCTCGTGCTCTGTTGTACTCCCGTTCTGTGCCTTTTATAATTCCTCTGCACGGACCCCGCAGAAAACACGGGCCATGTGTTATCAAGGATGTGTGTTTATTGGTTCATTACCTAATAATGGATGTCCTATTATTTAGAGCTAACTTCGGGAATGTGTTTACTGAGCCGTTGCCTAGCAGTGGTCTTACGCTTCACAGTAGTTTCGATTCCTCCTGAATTCCGTCTTGCACCAATTCTTTCACATTGTAATAGTAATTTGAAATGCATTTGCATCAGTGCNTCATAAGCTTAGTCACTACCAAACGGAACTGCTGCACTTCCATATCTCGCACTTTTGGCCACGAATTGGGGATCGGTGTATTGCACTTCAATGTGGAGTATCCACGGTCAGTTTGATATTAACTTATTGCTACACGAAACGCAGTGAACAGTAGGCAAATTAGAACAAGGAAGATCTGTAGATGCTGCAGTTTTATTATTGCCAAGATCACTTTCGGATTAAACTGAAATTGTTTACTTCTTTATATTCATGTCCGTCCAGAGAAATCCGCGTCTCTAGTTAGTCAAAACTGATGAAAGCGTTTACATGTTATTAATAAATAATTTCCTGGAATTTTGCGTGGTTTGGTGTGCTATTTCTGAACAATGGCGTAGGGTATGTAAATCGTCCATGTGAAAATATAGGAGAAACTGTTACTCAGACACAAAGTAAACTTTTCACATATTCAGCAGATGTTTTGATTGAAGTTTCACAGCGCGAAACACAAATACATCGAGGCACGTTTTGCATTGTGTGGAGCAAACAGGTTTGTTATTTAAAATACACCATTGTTTTATAGAAAACGTTTTTGTGATTAGTCCGTAACAACAGATGGATTCAGTGAGTAAGTTGGCTTTACAGTAAGAGTTGCTGGTCCTCACTGTGAGGTCAAGTTGTTGGCAGACGTGTTTCTCGGTTTTTCTCAGTCATGGAAGAACTTTCTTTCAGTGTACCGGCGATTTTCGGCTGTGTTCAGAAGAACCCAAGAATTTTGAAGTTCAGCTGGAAATATTCTGCATATGAACACAGAAAATACTCCGTTTGAAACTCCCAGTCAGTAATTTCATTCTGTCAGTTGGGGAGCGTCGAAAGGGAGTCTTGTTCCAGGCACCCTGATTGTGTGATGTTGACAGAATGCTTCCGCGTGTCTTTGATTGTTTATTTGTTTATTTCTTGTAGCATTGTTTCATTCTTTCCTTGCATGACTTTCCTTCCATTTTCCTATTTGTTTTGCCATTATTTTGTTGCTTTCCTTTTCTATATTCTCTCTCTCTTTCCTTCTATAATTCATTCATTCTTTTTACTTCATTCCTTCTGTCCTTTCATTTCTTTATTCTGTCATTCCTTCGCTCCTCCCATCATGCTTCATCTCCCTCTTTCTTCCCTTCTGTCATTCTTCCATTACTCCTTCTTTTCCTTCCTTCTCTTATTCCTTTTTATCTGATTTCCTCCCACCATTCTTTCTTTCTATTATGAACCCTTCCGCTTTCATTTCTTTATTTCTTTATGTTTCAATTATTTCTGTTCTGTCATATCGTTTTCGTCTGTCTTTTCCATCTTTTTTCATTGTCTGTTTCCTCATGTTCCCCTCTTTTATTTCGTCGTTAAGTTCCATCAACGTTACCAATGCGAACGCGCCATTTCGCTGACTTCACAATTCGTGAAGCGCCTTGAATTGTTAAAGCCGTGATGCGTAACAGATTTATTTATGTCTTATATATAAGGAAGCTGTCAGCACCTCGGGCTACAAACGCCCAATGGTAGGACCACTTAATAGTAATAAAGAAGCGAATTGGAGAACGGCAGTTGTGGACAGTTTGGGGGAAATCTACCGGCACATTTCTGTGTGGACTGAGGAAGATCGCGCGAAACCGCAGTCAGGATTGCCGGTCTGCAGAACGAGATTTGTCCGCTGAACTTTCGGAATGCAGAGCAGAGGAGCTCCAGCACTCGGCGTGACGTAGGAGGTACATGCAGCTTCAACAAAATGGGGCCGTGGGGACGGACAGACAGCTGCGTGCAGTTCGCCTCTGCAGCTTCAAAGAAACAGGGGCTCCCGTTTTGGACCTTAAGAAACTCGCCGCAAGATCCTTGCGAGTCTTCGCGGAGTTGTGCGGAAACTCAAGGAAACTCCGCCACAAATACGTGTACTTTCCTATGGAAATAGCTGGCCCCTCGGTTTCTACCTAACCTATAGGATATTGTTGCTGCTACAGAAAATTTCTTCACTAGTTTGAGGCACTATGTTACAAGCCGGAAGGTCGCGGGTTCGATTCTCAGTGAGATCATTGGATTTCTCAGTTGACCTAATCCTTCCAGCCGCATTAAGGCCCTGGGGTCGACTCAGCCTCTAACAGAAATGAGCACTAGGAATCTTCCTGTGGCCGGCGCGTATGGCTGACAGTCTCACCGCCATCTGTGAGTCGATTATCTAGAGAAAATGTGGGAGCCTCGACGTCTCACAACTCTCTGGGCCTCCACGGCCTGTTACAGAGATACCTTTACTTTAATATAAAATTTCCCGTTTACCACATCGATACATTGCACTTAGCTTCATTTTCAAGTATATTTGAATTTAGAGAAATAACTTGAGATAATGAAGAAAGCAGTCTTCTGGGATGTGGCACCTTGTATATGAGGGGTTTACTGACGTTTCGGAGGAACGTATCACCTCCATCTTCAGGGTAGAAGGAAAAATATAAGAAATCCACAAGCGAAGAGACTGTGAGAACCGGTACAAGCTGAGATAAGTAAGATTTGAGGCTTTCACGGCGGTGACTATGAAGAAAGCAGTCTTCTGGGATTTGGCACCGTGTATATGTGGTGTTAANGGAATGAAGATGGGGGCGATAAGTTCCTCCGAAACGTCGGTTAACACCACATATACACGGTGCCAAATCCCAGAAGACTGCTTTCTTCAAGCTGAGATAAGTTCATGAATATTTTATGTTACATTAATTCACCATGTTACATATTCGTCATGTTCTGTAAATGACAGAATTAAAGGTAAAGTGCCCGCTTCATGCATTGAATTATTTATTTGAAACAATGGATTTGTGTTAACATCTTGATCTGTTAATATGGTTGTCGTAGTCTAAAGAACACTTTACGCGGTTCTTGCATATGTGTGTATGTGTACGTGCACACACATACACACACAAACGCATATTCATCTAGTGTTTCAAAACGTTGGCTGCAGCTGCCTCTTCGCTTGCATTTCGTTTCCGTGTGAACATCATTCCCGTGATTTCTACGGTCGAAGAGGCAAGCGGGTTTGGGGGAACTGCTCCCAAAATTAATTATATAGATTTCAGGCATCGCTCATTACTGTGGGCGCAAACTCGCGGAGATGCAAAGAATGGATCACATGTGGGTCAGTAGCTGGATTATGGGCATGTAGCTTCGAAAGTTAGGATAACAGATGGGCAATGAATTCGACATAATTTTCAAAGGTGACTTAATGGCCTAATCGAGGGATTAACCCGTCATTTGCCTGGAGGGAACGAATAAAACCACGGAAACACGAAGGGCAGTTGTCAGTTCAGTTGAAAGTCAGCCTGTGAAGAGAAGACTAGGAGGCTGGTTTGAAATGGCCGCCAGCCTGGGACCCAGTTGCTTTAGCTGTGAGTTCACGCGTGGAGTATTAACCGGCGGGCATAGGCGTGACACGGAAGCTTAAGAATCCATTGTTAAGATTCTTTACCGGGAAACGTCTAGTGAAAATATTGTAGAGGAATAGCCATTGTTGGAGCTCTTACCAAGTAACGGCTAGTGAAAGCAGACAGAGAAGACTCTGGTTTGTAGTGTGGAAATCAGCAATAGTGTTATAGTTATCTGTAGTTAGGATCTGTGAGTGGTCAATAAATCTAATTACCAGTCAATGCTGACACTACACGTGACAATATTATGGTTTTGTACAATGTGGCCCTTTGTGTACTTGTCTACCATACTGCACGGCGTCATAACCCAGAAGTACACAGCAATATTTACAGCCACGAGAACCTAAACTAGCATTTAGTGAAATGTGTTGCCAACCTCCGGAGTTAAACGACAAAATGGATTACCTCTTAAGTCTTGTCTTGAGAGGTAAGTGTGCTCGAAATTTCAAACATAAAATAGCCGATGTTGTGTTGCAGTATCTACACAACTTTTCCAGTGACCCTCCGGCTTGTGTCACGGATATGATCAAAGGCTCTGATGCAGGTATGGCCGAAGTACAGAATTGTGACCTTGTAATAACATAGCGTAGGACCTTTGTAGGAACGGACGCCAGGGCCTGCAAGTAATCACTGTTTTAATTCTATTACACTATTGCCAATCTGTCTCGACTCTCGTCTGATGTGGCATTCACGTATGCGAGACAAATCGAATTCCAAGTAAACAGACTGACCAATCCTGCTGTAGCATGACCACTGCAGACACGCGCGCACGTAAAGACAAACAGAAATATCAAAGGAGCATAATCATCTTTTTACCATAAACAATTGAAGTGCTTGTTATCAACTCCATTGACCTTGAATTCTGCCATTATAGGATTTACTTTTGCATGCCCATTAAAAAGCGGAACTTTGGAGTGAGTGTTAGTGAAGAGGCAAGGGGTAATTTCGCAGCCTGCGTTCCTTTGAAGTTCCAACTCCAATCCCAAACACACACGTACATACATACAGTCATGCAGTTAATTTGGTTTCGACATAGTAGTTAAGGGTTTCAATTGAGCGTGGCCTTTACGATGGTCCGTCCATCTCCCCATAACCCAACACGAGAAGTGCTTTACCCCCTAACCTTCTATACATAACGAGGTTACACGTGCCACCCAGTTTATTGAATATTATATATTGGCAGCTGATACACAAATTACTTTTCCCTAGCACCACCTGGCTTGGAGGTGTAAAGTGCAAACAGATGTCTGTGTTACATTAGCATGCACTCTTTCCAAAGCAAAAGGCAACATTTTCACGCGTTTATGGTCGTGACTAATAATAACGGGGTTTGGACTAGGCGATGGGATTTATTAGCACCTTCTTGTACAATCTCTCGTAACCACAATCAAATACATTGACTCAGAATCAATTTTCAGCAGAACCTCTCTTCCCTGACTGCCAGGGACTCGCTCCAGTCTTATTCTTGCTCTGATTTGAGTCTTATGTTACGACCCACGGTCAGTCGCCCAGTCTATCTTGGAATGAAGCACCCATCTGGGGCTTACGGACAGATTTGTATTGCTGTCAGATAGTTACGGGTTTGTTCTGTGGGGCGCCCTCTCTGACGAGAGGACGGGTCTGTCTTTTGTATATGCTGCTGGCCCTCGCCAGGGCAGTCATTCTCGGGTTCGAGCCCCTTGGGACTCGCGACCATATTTTATTGTCTCAGATTCCAGATTTCCCTTTTCGTCGCCTCCTACGACTCGCAGGGTCACGGTGGAGGTATTCGACCCTGCCTCCACATGGGAGTTTCTGTTCTGTACTACTTATATATGCTCGAAGCAGACCCAAAGAAAACGCCGCTTCCTCTTTTGTTGTACTTACAGCGCCATTGCATAGAAATGGAAGTTATCCGATTGTTGCCTAACAATGGGCCTATATTTCACAATATTTTATAGTGGTAATTGTCTGTGACATATTATCAATGCCTAAACCGCTGGACTTTTTTTTTAATCTTTCTGGTTATTCAGTTTCGGCCATATTTACACATCAAAACTTGACTTTCGTGTGGGCCATAGTTTGTAAACCGGCACAAGTAAATTTATAAAACCGCAAAGAAATCCTTTATGAACAATTGTTTCAGTTTTTTCTTAGAATTAGGTGGGAAAGGAAAGAACTTGTTTCTGACTGAATTTCTGATACTGGTTTTGATGGGTCTGCAAGAAATTGCAGGCACCAGTGAAGTTCAATCTATCAGAGAGATGTATTGCTTTAACGCAGTTGGTACATATACTAACCACTGTGCTTCACCCATTTAAGGTCATAGCGCACTTGCAGATGGCGCACCCGGCAACGTAGTTGGTGTGCCATTTGATCTGGTTCATCCAGGTCCGTCACACCAGAAATATTGTAAAATGTTATGAACTCCGTCAAGTGTGACCGATAATTTTTATTTCCTTTTTAATCTTGCATCGCTGACATGTTTCGATCTGAGAGACCATTTTCAGAAGGACATATCAGTACATACAGACGCTACTACTGCAATGTCATGAATATAAAATATTACCCTTTTACAACCACAGTGATGTGCATGAATTTGTTAAGGTGTTTATAAATTATTACAATTAGTCTGTTTATATGTGTGGTTTAAAAAAACTTTCTTAAAATCTAGGACCAATTTGGTTCGTGCCCTTTACACTGCCTCTCTCTTTAAAGGAAGTTGAGTGTCTGCCGCGTCCTGGCTCCGTTGTGTAATGAAAAGGACTCTTTGGTGTCGTCCTGTTGTTCGGGCCACGCTGTGTTGTTAGTCTATGCAGCTTTTATATTCATGACATTGTATGTTCGGATATTGACCTATCACATTGTAATAGTATTTTCCGCCTGTATTGATATGTCCTTCTGAAGACGGTCTCTCAGACCGAAACATGTCAAGGATGAAGGCTAAAACAGTGGGAAAACATATATCAGTCACACTGGACGGAGTTGATAAGCTTTTCTAATATTGGCTGAGGCTCTGTGTTAAAAGCCGGAAGTTCGTGGGCTCGAGTCCCGATAAGGTGGATTTTTTCTGTTGACCTAATACTTCCAACCGCGCTATGGCCCTGGGGTCGACTCAGCCTCTAACAGAAATAAGTACGAGGAATCTTTCTGGGGGGTAAATGGCGACCGGCGCGTAAGGCTGACAACTTTACCGCCATCTGTGAGCCNCTGTCTGGGGGGTAAATGGCGACCGGCGCTTAAGGCTGACAACATTACCGCCATCTGTGAGCCAATTGTCTAGATAAAACATGGGAGCCTCGACGTCTCACAACCCTACTGGCCTCCACGGCCTGTTACAGGGATAGCTTTACCTTTTTATTTACCTTCCAGACAGCAGTAGCACGCACTGTGTTGCTGTTCTGTCAAGTGTGGTGTCTTGGTACGAATGTAACTGTTTTTACGAAGCTCTGATTTGTTCAGGAGAGGCACATTAGACGTTATTCAGTGGCATTCACTCGACTGAAGCCACTGAGACATATGCAGTCTCAACAAAAGTGATCTTCAGAACAGTAATATTTCTGATAACAGATAGTATTTCCTGTTGAAATTTCTGCACGAGTTATGCTAATGGAATATAATATACCACGCCACTCCCTGTCTGGCTGTTACTGAAGTACAAGCTAGGTGGCTGTGCGTGAAACCTCAATCAGATTAGGACCTCGACATGTGCCCCAGCTGGCGGTGACTGACATGTCTGTTCGGCCGCCAGGCATCCGTCGTATTGTACAGAAACAGAAATTATTCCTGTTCCCCCACTGAAAGGCGTAATAAACCAGCAAGGGCTGGAGCAGCGATGTCCGTACAAGGTTCCCTGGCTCGTGTTTGTATACTGCTCCTCATTACCGGGAGGGAACAATGCTTTAAAATAGGCCAAGGCCGCTTCTTCCAAAATCCTTCCATACTCACCATCCCGGTTCTATATATTGTCACGTGTTTCAGTGACTAAGATGCGGGTTTGGAATGTAACGTCACACACTGTGTCTTCTAATTCTTCTTCTGGCCACACTGCTGTTTCCTTGGAACTTCGGAACTCAAGTGAAGTAAATTCCCATTCCTGTGTTCTATCATATCCTCTCGGCACGGACCATACGCACAGAAAACAGTTCTATTATTGCGTAGCGCAAAGCACACGGAAAGCAAATCACGTGATAGCCATCTCGCCAGCCCATTGACACACTGATTGTTGCCCAGCAGCGAACTATAAACATTTGTCCTATTGTTGCGTGACTTTAAGCTACGTGTTGATCGCGCCGTTGCCTAGTTATACACGTTAAAATATGTAAATTACACAGGTGAAGCAGTTGTGCAAAGCACTGCAGTCACTTCGCCTGCCTCTAAATTCTTCTTCCTCTCCCTTGACGGATCAGGCCCTCTGTCCTGTTTACATCAGTACAAATCATCTAGACAGTTTGTAGGGCTCCCTGGGCGGGTGATCAGCCTGGTCGCAAGGCCGCTACCTACACAGGGCAAAACAAACGTAGAAGAAACGCGGCGGCAACTATACCCCGAGTGGGATTCGAACCGATGATCAAAGTGTTTGGGAAGGCGAAGATATTTCGTGCCTTAGACCGCGCGGCCACAGGCGACAGGCAGCAGATGAAATTAAACGAAGCATATCCTTTTTTTGTTTATTCACTTGGTATGAATTTATAAGGCAAAAACGTGGATATTATACAGAAGATTGCAGAGAGGGGTCTCATCTAGGCGCAGGCGCAGAAGAAAGTAATTTCAGCATAATGGGTCTTGGGGTTCGTACCAGCGGTGAATGTTAACATCGCGGTCTTGCGTGGTCTGCTAGAGGGGATCCGATGTTTCGGAGAGACGTACTGCACCCACCTCCGGGGCGAATTTAATTTTAATTAATTCATATCTCTTAATCATAGTCGTCCTACACACTTCACGTTGATAACGGCGTATATGTCCATTTAACAATACATTAGAAGTAAAATTGGGGCCATTGCATTTGGTAGAATTATTGAAAATCGGACCGAGATTGCCACTCTCAGCGCTGACTTCGAGAGATCAATTTAAAATCATTGATCAGCCATTCCTCTGGATCGAACGTACAGGCAAAACCATTTAATTCACAGAGAATGTTGGGATAGTGTGTTAAATTATTCACAGCGGTCAGTAATCCTATGCTTCGGAAATCATTTCAAAGAAACTGTTTAATTAATTAGGCGTTTGCATTTACATATTTGAATTTCCTCCACTGTGTTCATCTGGCCGCATCGAACCAAATCTTACCACAAATATTAACTGTGTAAGATCTGAGGTTTTAACGGCGGTGACTATGAAGAAAGCAGTCTTCTGAAAGGTGGCGCCATGTAGATATTGTGTTACCGACTTTTCGGAGGAACGTATCGCCTCCGTATTCAGGGTAGAAGAAAAGAAAAAGAAGAAATCCACGAGCGAACCAGCGTGAGCAGGTACAAACAGACTGAGTCCAGTCGACTGGACTTCTTTTTCTTTTCTTGTACCCTGAAGACAGAGGCGATACGTTCCTCCGAAACGTCAGTTAACACAATATCTCCACGGCGCCACATCCCAGAGAACTGCTTTCTTCAGATATTAACCGTATCTGATATTTACGACGGATGTGCGAAGTGATGCTACTAGTACAGTCAGCGCCCTGGTTTCGTGTTTCGGAGACCTCGGATTCTCGGGTTTCCGCAGTGCCTCCATGAAAGTGCTCGAGCAGTTCCCTGAACTAGAACACAGCGGAGTGGCGTGCCTCAGCCATGACGCCACTCAGGGCTAGCGTAACCGACTCTGAAGAGAGCCTTCCACACGAACAGTAACTGCGTGGCTGAATCACATCTAAAAGTTTCTGACCTTGGTACATTGCTACTGTTATTATGTTTTTGGACATTATCCATCGTCTTGTCTATATTTTAAAAAATGTTCTCTTTCTTTTTTCAAAACAACGTTTCGGAGACTGGATTCTATCCCTGTCCTCAGGTAAAACCTACTCNCTTTCTTTTTTCAAAACACAACTGGATTCTGTCCCCGTCCTCAGGTAAAACCTACTCAGTTGGGCCCAATAGATCGACCTAGCCCCTATCTCTATCTATTGTACCCAACTGAATAGGTTTTACCTGAGGACAGGGACAGAATCCAGTTGTGTTTTGTAAAATAAACAGGACTTTTTTTTTTAAATGGACAAGACAGTGGATAATGTCCAAAAACATAATGCTTGTAGAATGGGTGAATAATTGAATCAGTTTATTGATGTGTCTAGCTCGTGCTCTAACTAATCCCTTGAGCAGTCATTTTAATGGGACCGCATTTCGGATTGCTTTGTGTGTTAGCTTCGTCAGATTGAAGGGACGTAGGGCCTGAGTACAAGGGACACAGGTTAGTCTCCTGAAACGTACACGAAATGAGGACAAACAAACATGTTATCCATTACAGACTTGTAGCTTCGTTTGTTTATTTATTCGGTTATTTAACCCTTTTTCTAAAAGATAAAGTTTTCCCTCTGTTTAACTAATTATGCACTACGCCATGAAGGCGTATGGGGGAGTGGATGCATAGATCCATATTTTCTTCACCTCGGCATTAGTTGGAGGTGAATGGTCAGCTTCACGCACCGGCCGCTTTACCCATGGGGTATAGGAGGTTGGGTGGACCCCAGAGCCGGTCTGAACGACATGGGGAAGTGAAAATTCTTGACCTTACCGGGACTCGAACTCCGATGTCTCGGTCGTCGAGCTCGTAGCTAGTCGCTATACCGACTGTGCTCTCCCGGCTCCTATGTGTGTGAGAAAATATTATAGAACGAGGAAAGGAAAAATTGATTTTCGTTTCAAGGAGAAACAGAATAAAAACATTTGAGAACAAAGTAGTGAGGAAAATATCTGGATTTATGAGGAAGAAGGTAATAGAAAGATGGCGAATGAGGAGCTATACATGTCGCACTGCTCCAGAGACTTGAACCCTGTAAAAGTGAGATGGCGGGCATGCAGCACGCATGGAAGATACGAAAGAGAAACAAGCCTGAAAAAAGGAGTACACTTGTAAGGTATGGAGTGGATATGTGATTCATTAAACTCCCTTAAGGACGTAGAAAATAAGGGTGGGAGATGATTTTATTTGGTTTGGGCTAGAGGCCAGTGGTGGGTTCTTGTATAAACGTTCAGTTTTCATAAGAGACTTCATAGTTTTGTTGTTGTCCGAGCGCATGTTGGCTACGGACCAAGGATTCCATGGAATGAGTTACGGCGTATTACAGGATGACGATATAAATTCGGGTCTGTCCGGCCATTTCCCTGGAGGGTCTGAAACATTCAACTAGAAATCTCCTTGGGGCTCTCGCGTCCTACGAAGATTTGACTGTGTAACGTCCCAGATGCGTTCCAATAGCGCACCTCGACAGTCGTTTGAGTGCCAGCAATGCAATGGACGGAAGGAGCTTCATTTCGAAACGAACTGCACAGTAAGCTGAAGTGTTTTTGTTTTCTTTGCGCCTAGAATGTTTGTCAGTCTGAAACAGATATTTTATAATTCAAGTGGAATAAATTGTCGGCAGCACCAGTACAACTGAAGCAATATTTCGTAGTCATAACGACTTTTACTGGTCTCCGTTGGACACAATACGGAATTCACTTCAGGTAGCTAAGAAGATTAATGTACATCGGCGAATTAACAGTTAATTTGTTACTTCGGGTCGAATGAACAATTTTGTAATTCCTGCTTGGAGTTACACATGAGTACCTCTCGCTCTCAGAGAACTCGAAAGTGAGTTCTGCTGTACTTTGCCTTGCAGATACTGGAATCATAAGAAAATTGTGCTCAACTTTTGTTTCTGGATATTTTCATTTTAATGACAGCTGTAAAAACCACGTTTCTCATATTTTTTTATTTGTATTATGCTTTGGGCGGGAGTTCATGAGGTGTTCATCACACACCTACCGAGGTTTTGACCTCACGAAGTCACATTTACGTAACATGATGCCTTACAACGAAGAATTCATTATGTAGTTAGGGACTCCCTCGTTTTGAGGTAAAGTAAAGGCAGGGCCATAGCCCATGTGGTTAGTCGCCGGCTTCCCACCGCGGCGGCCCGGGTTTGATCCCGGGTCTGTTCAAGTGGGATTTGTGGTGGACAAAGTG